>NC_088366.1:12688559-12693559 GCF_034508935.2 Berghia stephanieae | reverse complement strand
ACAGCCAGGTACTCATTATACACTTTAAGCATGGTGAGAGAATGTGAGTAAAGAGCCTTTTCCAAGACTCAACTACAGGCCGAGCGAGGCTCATAAATTATAATGAGCTCTTATATAGTGCAATATCCACTAAATGTGCTCAAAGCGCTTTACAAGGGGTCCCTGGTCAATAGCAACATTTAACATGTAGGACGAGACATGACGCCTGTTAGGCGATATTACAATTTTTCGGACAAGACAACGCTGTTAACGGCCAGGTACTCATTTTACACGGAGTGTGGTGATAGAATGTGAGTAAACAGCCTTTTCCAAGGACTCAACTAAGCGCAGAGGGAGGCTCGAACCCAGGACCTTCCGATCCGAAATCGAGTGTCATACCACAGGACCACATAGCCGAACATTTAGATGATAAAAAAATAATCTACCTGCCTTTAAACCACATTAACTCTCTCCTTACCAGTCATTTTGAAAATTTTCTCCAAAACTTCACACCCACCCAACATAAAAACAGACATTTCTTACTCAAACAGAAAAGCAACAAGCACATTCTACACATAATATTGCTCGGCAGTATGAGCTCTATTGGGAATGAGATTAGCGGAAGAGTAGCGTCCCTTGATTGGACGTCACCCATAGTCTGTGACGTCACCGGCGGAAAAGTTATTAGAGAGAGAACGTCATGTTGGTTGTGCGCATGCGTCTCTCATCCTCGCTTCCGGTGAAACGGCTTGAGACACTTCAAAACCAAATTGACGTTCTCTCTGTAAGGTGACGTCCAATCAAGGGACGCTACTCTTCCGCTAATCTCATTCCGTATAGCAAAAAGAAATAAAATCTGGATGAGAAAAGTGACGGTTTATCGTAACAAATGTGACGATTTTCCAATCGGTGGTAAGGAGAGGGTTAATCTTGTGCCGCCTACTATGACTCTTTCACTTATATTCTGTCAAAAGGGACCCGATAGCACAGTTGGTATGTGGCTATGTGGTCTAGTGGTATGACACTCGCTTTCGGATCGGAAGGTCCTGGGTTCGAGCCTCGCGTTCGGCGCATAATTGAGTCCTTGGAAAAGGCACTTTACTCACATTCTCTCACCGTACTCAGGTGTATAATGAGTACCTAGCCATTAACAGCGTTGTCTTTCTCCGAAAAATTGTAATATCGCCTAACAGGCGGCATGTCCCGTCCTACATGTTAAATGTTGCTGTTGACCCCTTGTAAAGCTTTATATAGCGCATTTTCCACTGATTGTGCTCAAAGCGCTTTACAAAGGGTCCCTGACCAACAGTAACACGTAACATGTAGGACGAGACATGACGTCTGATAGGCGATATTACAATTTTTTTTCGGACAGAGACAACGCTGTTGACGGCCAGGTACTCATTATACGGTGAGCGAGAGAATGCGAGTAAAAAGCCTTTTCCAAGGACTCAACTATTCGCCGAGCGAGGCTCATACCCAGGACATTCCTATCCGAAATCGAGTGTCATTCCAGGGTGTTGGGTACGTTTTCTATGGTTGGTGGATGGTGTGAGCATTTTACCTTAACGCATGGCATCAAACATATGGCCTTATTATGCAGGTGTTTGTTCTATTTATATCTTGATAACCATTTAAACAGAAATAAGAGCACTGGGTTGACCAGAGAAGTTAATGTTCATGCATAGTTTTGGGTGTTGGGTACGTTTTCTATGGTTGGTGGATGTGTGAGTATCTTCCCTTAACGCATGGCATCAAACATATGGCCTTATTATGCAGGTGTTTGTTCTATTTATATCTTGATAACCATTTAAACAGAAATAAGAGCACTGGGTTGACCATAGAAGTTAATGTTCATGCATAGTTTTGGGCGTTGGGTACTTTTTCTATGGTTGGTGGATGTTGTGAGCATTTTACCTTAACGCATGGCATCAAACATGTGGCCTTATTATGCAGGTGTTTGTTCTATTTATATCTTGATAACCATTTAAACAGAAATAAGAGCACTGGGTTGACTTTGATGCTCGTATTTCCGCACGTGTTATATTTATCACTATAAGGTCACGGCAGTTCGATCGAGACACGAGGAGAAGGGGGGGGGGGGGGGGGGGGGGGGGGGGGGCACCGAGTGCATTGATGAGTGTGGATTGTGGATGATTCTCGGTGACACGGACAGTCGAGTTGTGTCCGTAGTTTGTTGCTATGTCAATCATCGTCATCATCATCATCATCATCGTCGTTATCGTCATCATCATCATCATCGTCGTCGTCGTCGTCGTCATCGTCATCGTCTTCATCATTATTATAATCAATAACAAAATAAAACAAAGAAACAAACAAAAATAAAACAATAAAAAAAAACAAACAATAAAAGAACAAGATATACTAAAACAAAACAAAAAACAAAAATAAACAACAACAACAAAAAATAACACAGGAAAATAACAAAATCAAAGACAAAAGCAAAAAGAAACAAACAAGCAAAAACAAAAAGATACAAAACAAAACAAAAGACCCCTCCCCTCTCCCTTCTCCCCCCCCCCCCCCCCCCCACCTTTCCCCCCCATTCCTCCCCGTGTTTTGTCAGCCAGCGTGAGGCATCATAGAATGGAGGCGAGGCCAATGACAACAAAATCATATCGATACCATACCTGTAATGCACCGATTACAAGGCGATAAGTTTGATATTACACCGACCATATGGCCCGTCATGTAACAAGGTGCACTGAAAAGGTCGGGCGGGGGATATAATTCATTTGTATTTAGGGTTAATGTGGGGATAATTCGTGACGCATCTCCGGCGTACGGTGGTGCAAAGGAAGTAAATATTATATAGAGCAGTAAAGTTAGGTGCCCCAAACGTAAACAATAACAAGTTGCTAGTGATTTCCGTTAGGGACCGGAATAATTTACGCACAATATAGGTCTCCCAATTTTGTAGTTTGAGTTGTAGGCAATACACTTTCAGTATTGAAAATATGTTTACATAAAATCTAACAGTTGCAGAAATAATAATATAAGGCTAAATTATTATGAAAATCAGGCTCCGAATAATTCTCGTTTTGTTCACACCAGCGCAATAATTTGCTCTGGTCTAAAAATAGATAGACTGTAACTTTTGATAAATTTTAGAAAATTTTACCTTTTGTTCCATAAAATATCCATATCTAGACATTATTTGATGCATGATCGAGTATTTATGAATATGTGTTTCTTTTGCCACCTAACAGCCAAATTTTAAAGGTTATTTTTTTCTATTATTTACATTGGAACGTGAGCTGTCAAGACAGGAACATGTGGTTTGCCACGTGCTTCTTGACCTTTGTTTACGTTTGGGGCACCTAACTTTACTGCTCTATATCATGGTTATTTCCGATCCGGATTTGTTGTATCGAATCACATAAATATCGATATTGTTGGAGGAATGTTTGACTTTTGTGAAAAAAGGAGGGAGGAACCCAAAAAAAGAAAGAAAAGGAAAAAAAGAAAAGAAAAGAAGATAAAAGTAAAATAAAAAAAAACAACAAATAAAAAAGGCTACAAAAAAACCCACAAAAAAAACAACAAACAAATAAATAAACGAAAACAAACAAAATACTAACAAACAAAACAAAAAGATAAGTGCAAGAAAAAAGAAAAGAAAAAGAAAAAGAGCAAACTGAACAAACAACCCCAACCACCCCCCCCCCCCAACCAACAACCTTGCCATCCGGAAGTATAACGGACCAATACACAAAACTATGTGTGTAACTTTAAACGTTTTTATAGCATGGTTAATATAGTTTACTGTGAATTGAATTCAATAGTCTGATGTCACGCCGCCCAGCAACGGCGGCCATCGTGGTTTTAAACAAAAAAAATCGGTACTATTTATTCTTCATGCTGGCTAGAACTTTTCAAATGTCTTGTGATCAAAATGTGTAAAAGTCAAAACATGATCAAATTTATGGTTTTTTTCCATCTGGATACGCTTTTATGCTCGTCGGAGAAATATTTCATAAGGGCGTCCGATAGTTTAGAGCCAGTTACTAAGTTGCCATGCGTCATTACGAGGGAAGTGACGTTACGACTGTTGAAGCGTATTACTCATAAACGCGGATGGCAAAAGACAATAACAAAGACCCGAGTGACGTCAACTTTGAACTTCCAACACAGAAAACTCTATGAAACCTAAACGTTTATCATACGATCGAGAAAATCGTGTGATAACTAATCACCCATTTGGCGGTATTAAAACAATAACAACGAGCAGAGAGAGGTTGACGTCATTCACGTTATTGTTTATATAGATAGAACGAAGTTGACGTCACTCGGGTCTTTGTTATTGTTTTTTTTTTTTGCCTTACACTTTTATGAGTGGTTCTCAATTAACTCAATTATCCAGACTATAAAAGTTCATGGTTACAGTTTTGTGTGATGGTCCGTTATACTTCCGGATGACAATGTTGTGAGCTTTTTAGCCAAGCGTATACTATCTAAACAACTAAATATCTTTGTCCGAGGACGTGTGAAGCTGTGTTACGAATTCCATGTTTTTATTGGTCAAAAATCTAGATACTGATTTATTGAAAATAGGATTTTTAGGATTTTTGTAACCGACAAACTAAAGAAACAAAACAATTAAAACGTTAGAGCAAAGCAAAGCAAGAGAGGATGCAGGAAAAGGAACAGAAACAGATTCTGAAAAAAATAAGACAACAACAACAACAACAACAATAACAACAACTAGTACAAAGATTAATTGCTACATAAAGCAATACCAAATATAAATAAATAAAAACATAACAAAAACAAAAACAAACTAAATAAAACAAGTACAAAACAACAAAAACACACATATTAAAGAGCACAATGAAATTGGTATTAAATCAAATTAAATTATGCCTTTTTCCGCCACGACATAATAAGACATCGTCGCCTAGGCATTCCACGAAGGAATATAGATAACTCATCAAACAAGATGTCTGATGTCAACAGGAATCACCAATGTTGTCCAAGTGAGCAAATTGGGGGTTAATAAT
>NC_088366.1:12668559-12683559 GCF_034508935.2 Berghia stephanieae | reverse complement strand
AACAACATCAATGCATTGATCACGATCAATTAACTTGGTAAAATCCTCCATCACCTGTAAAAGTTGAGTAATGCATGATCTCTTTGATCTAAAACCATGCTGGTTATCGTTTAGCATCGTATGACTTTCAAGAAAGTCCATTATTCGGTCTTTCAAGATGGACTCCATAACCTTACAGAGTATGCATGTTAAGCTGATGGGTCTATAGTTTGCAGCATCTAGTTTGCTTCCCTTTTTATGAATGGCAGTAACATAATAATAATAATAATAATAATAATAATAATAATAATAATAATAATAATAATAGTAATAATAATAAAATAATAATAATGATATTAATAATAATAATAACAATAATAATAATAATGATAATAATAATAATAATAATAATAATAATAACAATAATAATAATAATAATAATAATAATAATAATAATAATGATAATAATAATAATAATAATAATAATAATAATAATAATAATAATAATAATAATAATAATAATAATAACAACAACAATAGATAATACTGATTATAATCAAAATTCTTTCCATATTCATCTTTTGCAAAGTCAATTAATTGATCAATCAATTAAGCAGCAAAATCGAATCTTTCAATCAATTCATCTATCAATCAGTCTGTCAATATTATCCAATATGAGTATAAGATGATGCCAACTTCCAGGTCAAATGATAATACAATAGGGAATGAGATTAGCGGAAGAGTAGCGTCCCTTGTTTGGACGTAACCCATAGTCTGTGACGTCACCGGCGGAAAAGTTATTAGAGAGAGAGAGAGAACGTCATGTTGGTTGTGCGCATGCGTCTCTCGTCCTAAATATTAAATGTTGCTGTTGGCCAGGGACCCCTTGTAAAGCGCTTTGAGCACATTTAGTGGATATTAGCTATATAAAAGCTCTTAAAAAAAACAAACTCGCAAGAGTAAGCATACACAAAATATGAAGAACAAATAACATTACTCTCAGGTATTCTCTGTTCTCAGTAAATCTGGGATAAGCAAGATAATCCGATTCTATAAATAGATAAATGGTGAGAAAATCGAGGAAATTGTGAGAGTAAAAAAAAAAAGAAGATTATACGTAGAAAAAAAAAGCCGTGAAATTCCGAGGTTGTGAATTCAACGCCCGCTGTGTGTGCTCTCAGTGACCGTGTGTGGATCAGTGAACAGCACTACATTAATAGCGTTATCACCCTTTCACCGTCTAATCGAACTAAATTAATGGGGTTATCGTTCTTTGTTGACATGAGCGCCAGAAAGAAAAACACGAGATTATTTCCCTTGCATATTTGTCTAAGTTATACTGATCCGCACCCTACCTACCCACCCCACCTACCTTCTATCAAAACCCTCTCCCCCACTTTCTGCCACTTATCTTTTGACATACAGGTATTCAAAGAAATCATGCGGCTATGTGGTCTAGTGGTATGCCACACTCGCTTTCGGATCGGAAGCTCCTGGGTTCGAGCCTCGCTCGGGGCATATGTGAGTCCTTGGAAAAGGCTCTTAACTCAAATTCTCTCACCGTACTCAGGTGTAAAATGAGTATCTGGCCATAAACAGCGTTGTCTCTGTCCGTAAAAAAATGTAATATCGCCTAAAAGGCGTCATGTCCCGTCCGACATGTTAAATTTTGCTGTTGGCCAAGGGATCCTCTTGAAAGAGCTTTGAGCACATTTAGTGGATATTGCGCTATATAAAAGCTCGAATTTTATTCAAAGAAATCATCTTTTCATTCTCTCAGGTGAGAATGAGTACCTGATTATTATATACTAAAAGTGAAAACGTGTTTCAATAGGAGGTACTGTGAGATTACATTTTAATGAAACATTGTCATGCATACTGAGTGGACGACCGCCTTAAATGCATAATACAAAAATACTTTTAACCGAAAAAATGATGACTCGAGTTTTACTAAGCATTAACCGATCAGAGTAGTCTGTGCCGTGCCATTTAGCCCGATCCGTCACCTTGACTATTCATTTCCAGTTAACGAAAAAGGCCTGCAGAACAATCGTTAATACTCTTCAACAGTCGTATCGTCACTTCCTTCCTAATGACGCGTGGTAACTTAGTAACACTGGCTCTAAATTATCGGAACAATGGCGGACGCCTGTATGAAATATTTCTCCGGCGAGCATAAAAGCGTGTCCAGAGGAAAAAAAAACCCCATAAATCTGATCATGTTTTGACTTTTACACATTCTGATCACAAGGCATATGAAAAGTTCTATCCTGCATGAAGAATAAAAAGTAATGATTTTCTTTGTTTAGAACCAAGATGGCCACCGTTGCCGGGCGGCGTGACATCAGACTACTGAATCCAATTCCATAAGATACTTTTCCTACATGCCAATCAGACAAATAGGTCATCCCATAGGATTTGAAGGTCCTGGATTCGAGCCTCGCTCGGCGCATAGTTGAGTCCTTGGAAAAGGAAGCTCTTTACACACATTATCTCACCGTATCAGGTGTAAAATGATCATCTGGCGTTAACAGCGTTTTCTATGTCGGGAAAAAAAATTATAATATCGCCTAACAGGCGTCATGTCTCGTTCTAAATGTTATCTGTTGTTGTTGGTCAGGGACCCCATCCCTTGTAAAGCGCTTTGTGTACGTTTAGTGGTTACCGCGCTATATAAAAGCTCAATAAAAAATAAGTTGAATTCTATTCAAACTGAATTTAAGAGTTCATAATTATTATTATAAACAGTTTTTCCCCCTAAAGAGCATTGACATCTCCTCCCACCCCCCCTCCCCTCTATAATTTTTTTTACAACCCTGCTCTCCAAATTTCTCAACACCTCTCGACCGGCCCTCATGAAACCTTCTTCACACGACGTCAAAGGCCAGGGGTGCCCATTAGATGAGTAACCCTCCAACCCCATCCCCCCGCCACCCTTTTGATCTAGTTTATGATTGGGCGCCCCCACCTGGGTTGGTTCTCTATTGATGATCAGCCATGTGGTACTTAATAATAGTCGTTTTTCGGTGACAGTTTGAGTTAACGGGACTGATTCCCGGCATTGTATTCGGGGGTAATTAAAAGACTACTTCTTAGTGCGAATCTTGACACCCCGTGTCGGGTTTAACAATGGACCGTTAACCCCCTATCCAACGCCCAGACTAAATCCTTTTTTTCCAAATCATAATCTACTATCTTTAAAAAAAATAGAGTTAGGGGTTAGAATTGTTCCAATGGGCAAAGAATTACTAAAAATTGTTTTTACATATTGATATAAAGTAACTTCCAAACCTTTTTTTTAAAACAAAGTATAAGGAGCAGGCACCGTTGTAAGTCTGTATGAAAAGGTGCCAGACAACGCAAGAAGAAAAATACAAGAACAAAATGGTTAAGCAGGTTAAGACTGCGTTAATGGTTTAATATTGTAATATATTGACGAACGATGGACCAAAAATAATATTCGATTCAATTGGATTTTATTATTGAGAATGATCATCTGCCTTTTGCAGGTTTGGATGATAAAACAAGAAGGAAGTGAAAGTAGAAAAGTAAACAAAGGGAAATCACTCAATAATAATGATAATGATGGTAGAATTATAAATTCACATTAAATGATAATCTAAGTTAATAATAATAATAATAATATCTCAACAAGTTGAGTTAACGGGACTGATTCCCGTCATTCTATTCGGGGGTAATTAAAAGACTACGTCTTAGTGCGAATCTTGACACCCCGTGTCGGGTTTAACAATGGACTCGATCAACCCCCGATCCAACGCCCAGGCTAAATCATTTTTTTCTCTCTTCAAATTATAATCTACTATCTTTTTAAAAAATACGGTTGAGGGTTAGAACTGGCACAGAATCACTGGCAAATCTAAAAATGTGTTTTTACAGATTGATATGCAAATAACCTTCCAAACCTTTTTAAACAAAGTAAGGAGCATGCACCGTTGTAAGTGTGTATGAAAGGTGCCAGACAACGCAAGAAAGAAAAATACAAGAAAAAAATATCCCAAAAAATCAGTCTACCTCGACTGGGGATCGAACCTCAGACCTTCTGATTACTGGTAACCATCCTACGCCCAGACTAAATCTTTTTTTTTTTCAAATCATAATCTATCTTTTTATTTAAAAAAAATAGTATTGGGGGTTTGAGTTGTTCTGACGAGCGTAGAATCAGTAAATCTAAAAATTATAAAAAAATTTTTTTTTTTTTAAAACTGATTACAAGTACAAGAGTTACAAGTAACTTCCAAACCTTTTTTAAGAAATAAGGAGCAGGCACTGCTGTAATATAAAGACCTGAACAATAAGTGTGTTTGAAAGGTGCCAGACAAAGCAAGAATGAAAAACACAAGAACAAAAAAAAAAACATTCCAAAACATCAGTCGACCTCGACTGGGGATCGAACCTCAGACCTTCTGATTACCTGTAGCCATCCAACGCCCAGACTACATCTTTTTTTCAAATCATAATCTATCTTTTTTAAAAATAGGGTTGTGGGTTTAGCATTGTTCCAGGCACAGAATTACTGGTACATCTAAAAATTATAATACAATTTTTTTTACAGATTGATTTACAAGTAACTTCCAAATCTTTTAAAAATAAATTAAGGAGCAGGCACCGTTGTAATGTAAAGACCTTAACAATAAGTGTGTATGAAAGGTGCCAGACAAAGCAAGAAAGAAAAACGCAAGAACAAAAAATAAAAAAAAACAAAACATTCCAAAAATCAGTCGAACTCGACTGGGGATCGAACCTCAGACCTTCTGATTAACGGTCAGAAAAATAATCTGGACTTCACCCGGGATAATCTGATCGCAGTCCAATTGCATATGAAGGGAGTATTTGACCAACTGAGCTATCGGAACCCCCGTTCTCTTACCGTACTCGGAGTAAAATGAGTTCCTGGCCCGTAACAGTGCTGTCGCTGTCGAACATTATAAAAATTGTACCAGCTTTTTATAAGTGTCATGTCCCGTCCTGCATGTTGAATATTGCTGTTGTCTGAGGACCCGTCTAAAGCTCTTTGAGCATAATTAATTGGATGTTGCGGAATATAAAAGATCTAGAGTAAGAATAAGAAGAAAAAGAAAGAAGAAGAAGAAGAAGAAGAAGAAGAAGAAGAAGAAGAAGAAGAAGAAGAAGAAGAAGAAGAAGAAGAAGAAGAAGAGGAAGGAGGAGGAGGAGGAGAGGAAGGAGGAGAAAAGAAGAAGAAGAAGAAGAAGAAGAAGAAGAAGAAGAAGAAGAAGAAGATGAAGGAGGAGGAGGAGGAGGAGGAGGAGGAGGAGGAGAGAAGAAAAAGAAGAAAAAGAAGAAGAAGAAGAAGAAGAAAAACAAAGAAGAAGAAGAAGAAGAAGAAGAAGAAGAAGAAGAAGAAGAAGAAGAAGAAGAAGAAGAAGAAGAAGAAGAAGAAGAAGAAGAAGAAGAAGAAGGAGGAGGAGGAGGAGGAGGAGGAGGAGGAGGATAAGAAGAAGAAGAAGAAGAAGAAGAAGAAGAAGAAGAAGAAGAAGAAGAAGGAGGAGGAGGAGGAGGAGGAGGAGAAGAAGAAGAAGATGAAGAAGAAGAAGAAGGAGAAGAATGAGCAGGAGGAGAGGAGAGGAGGAGGAGGAGGAGGAAGAAGAAGAAGAAGAAGAAGAAGAAGAAGAAGAAGAAGAAGAAGAAGAAGAAGAAGAAGAAGAAGAAGAAGAAGAAGAAGAAGAAGAAGAAGAAGAAGAAGAAGAAGAAGAATGAGCAGGAGGAGAGGAGAGGAGGAAGAAGAAGAAGAGGAGGTAGAGGCTAGGGAAGGAAAAGCAACCCCTTTTATTTATGACAAATCACAACAACAACAGCTGTATGGTGTTGCAATGGAAGACAAACGGATTCAAACAGGAAAACTGTAAAATGTAAACGGAAATAGTTTCAGCCCGCCATCTGCAAAATGTATCTATTGCGGTTCACGGACGATAAATTATAATATACACTTTACTGGGAATTGCTACGTGCGTGCGTGATGTAGGCGGAAGAACCATCAAAGACAGACGTACGTACTTCTGTCTTGTGCCATATGACAACTGAGACATGCTTTGTGGTTTGGGTTATCAACAGAACTTAGGTGAACTTGTATCTAGCTGCTCTCGGCTCTAATCAAATAAAAGAAGAGCTAGAATAGAAAAAGATAAATAAATAAAGAAATAAATGCAACTATAAAGGAAATGCTTTAAACTACACCTGGTTTGTCAAAAGGGTTTGTTAACCCTTTGCAAGCGTAGGTATCGAGATTTCCTTCACATCACAACCTTCACCATAGTTATCTCTGGTTTTGAGATTTAAAACTTTAGCTTTTATATAGCGCAATATTCACTAAACGTGCTCAAAGGGCTTTACATGGGGGTCTCTGACCAACAGCAACACGTAACATGTAGAACGAGACATGACATGACGCCTATTAGGCGATATAATAATTTTTCAGAGAGAGACAACGCTGTCAACGGCCATGTTGGCCATTTTACACCTGAGTACGGTGAAAGAATGTGAGTAAAGAGCCTTTTCCAAGGACTCAACTATGCGCCGAGCGAGGCTCGAACCCAGGACCTTTCGATCCAAAGGCGAGTGTCTTTCCACAAGACCACATAGCCGCACAGGGATCCCGTTTGCTCAGTTGGTAAATCACTCGTCCACACGCAAAGGGATTGATTGTCTGAGGTCGATCCTGAGTAAAGTCGAGATTTTATTCTGCCTCCCCCCCCCCCCCCATGTCCACCCAGTAGTGACTGGATGGCTGGGTGTGTTAGATCTGGCGGAAAGTACTTGCATAAATATAGCGATCTATCAAAAGAGTACCAAGCCATTGCTATTGTCCGTTTCTATATAGATCAGGATATAAAGTCCTTCTCTAAAGGGCTACTTACTATCTCTAGTTTTGGCTGCAAATTATGTGTCCGCTTTGTGACACTTTGGTCAGAAATTTGTTGTCATTAAGTTACAGTGAATGACATAATCAGTCGGATGGAGAAAAGTTTCGAACTGAGATAATGCCAAGTTTAGTTAGAAGATCAATTTTTATCAAAAATGAGGTCTTGTCATAAATGATTAAATCAACCGGTTTTTTTTACGCCTTCGGGAAATATCAAAGTGAAACAGTGTCCGACAAAGCAAGAGAGAAAAATGGAAGAAACAAAATAACATTCCAGAATAATAAGCCTGTTTCAACTGCTGGGGCTCTAACCTCAAACCTTCTGATTGTCAGATCCGTATTATAGACACTTTTTCACACCGTTTGATGTTATTAGACGAGACAATGAAGTACAATTAACAATGTGTAGCAGATGCGGCTATGTGGTCTAGTGGTATGACACTCGCTTTCGGATCGGAAGGTCCTGTGTTCGAGCCTCGTGCTCGGCGCATAGTTGAGTCCTTGGAAAAGGCTCTTTACTCACATTCTTTCACCGTGCTCCGGTGTAAAATGAGTACCTGGCCGTTAACAGCGTTGTCTTTGTCCGAAAAATTGCAATATCGCCTAAAGGGCGTCATGTCCCGTCCTACATGTTAAATGTTGCTGTTGACCAGGGACCACTTGTAAAGCGCTTTGAGCACATTTAGTGGATATTGCTCTATATAAAGCTCAATTAATTTCTTTTATAAAGAGAAAAAATAGGGACTAGTCACTGGTGTAAGATAAATATCTGAAAAAGTGTGTCTGTATGAAACAGTGCCAGACAAAAAACAAGAAAGAAAAAAAAAATACAAGAAAAGTATAACATCCTAAAATAACCAGCCTTGTTTAACTGTGGGATCGAACCTAAGACCGCCTCCTGATTACCCAGACTGAATTGTTGGTTTTTTTTTTTTTGGGATGGTCTATTTCTTTTATTTTACTTTCTTCTGATTCATACTCAATTTTTATCAGATCCTAACGGATGAACAAGATGACATTTTTGCGGTAATCTTATAAAATGTGATAACTTTAAATTAATTCAGAATTTTTGGCGCTTTCCTACCCCCCCCCCCACCCTCTCTCGCCCCCTCCCCTTCCCCCTCCCCCCGCTTTGACATCCTCGTATTGCCGCATTCTGGCGATACACATTGATATCTGATTAATTTATACCGACCAGAAAGCGTTTACTTCAAAAATCTTGTAGGACGATTCATCAGGGATATCCATTGATAGATAGATTGATTGATAGATGGTTAGATAGATAGATAGATAGATAGATAGATAGATAGATAGATAGATAGATAGATAGATAGATAGATGGATAGATGGTTAGATAGATAGATAGATAGATGGATGGTTAGATAGATAGATAGATAGATGGTTAGATAGATAGATTGATTGATAGATGGTTAGATAGATAGATAGATAGATTGATTGATAGATGGTTAGATAGATAGATAGATGGTTAGATAGATAGATAGATAGATAGATAGATGGATAGATAGATGGTTAGATAGATAGATAGATAGATAGATAGATAGATAGATAGATAGATAGATAGATAGATAGATTGATTGATAGATGGTTAGATAGATAGATAGATAGATAGATAGATTGATTGATAGATGGTTAGATAGATGGATTGATTGATAGATGGTTAGATAGATAGATAGATAGATAGATAGATAGATGGTAAGCTAGATAGATAGAGAGATAGAGAGATAGATAGATAGATAGATAGATGGATAGATTGATTGATAGATGGTTAGATAGATAGATAGATAGATAGATAGATAGATAGATCGATGGTTAGGTAGATAGATAGATAGATGGATGGTTAGATAGATAGATAGATAGATAGATAGATAGATGGTTAGATAGGTAGATAGATAGATAGATGGATGGTTAGATAGATAGATAGATAGATAGATAGATAGATAGATAGATAGATAGATGGATGGTTAGATAGATAGATAGATAGATAGATAGATGGATGGTTAGATAGATAGATAGATGGATGGTTAGATAGATAGATAGATAGATGGATGGTTAGATAGATAGATAGATAGATGGATGGTTAGATAGATAGATAGATAGATAGATAGATAGATGGATGGTTAGATAGATAGATAGATAGATAGATAGATAGATAGATAGATGGATGGTTAGATAGATAGATAGATAGATAGATAGATGGATGGTTAGATGGATAGATAGATAGATGGATGGTTAGATAGATAGATAGATAGATAGATAGATAGATAGATGGATGGTTAGATAGATAGATAGATAGATAGATAGATAGATAGGTGGATGGTTAGATAGATAGATAGATAGATAGATACATAAATGGTTAGATAGATAGATGGTTAGATAGACAGGCAGATTGAAGGGTGGTTAGATAGATAGAAAGATAGATAGATAGGTCGTTAGATAGATCGATAGTGTGTGTGTGTGTGTGTGAGAGAGAGAGAGAGAGACAGACAGAGAGAGAGAGAGAGAGAGAGGGAGGGGGGGATAGAGTGACTTAGAGAGACTGTGTGTGTGTCTGTTTGTGTGTGTGTTTGTGTGTTTGTGAGAGAGAGAGCAAGAGAGGGAGAGGGAGAGAGTGAGAGAGAGAGTGACTTAGAGAGAGTGTGTGTGTGTGTTTGTGTGTGAGAGATAGTGTACGAGAGAGAGAAGGAGATAGATAGATAGATAGATAGATAGAGAGAGAGAGGGGAGAGAGAGAGAGAGAGAGAGAGAGAGAGAGAGAGAGAGAGAGAGAGAGGGGCGCTAGCTGGCTTATCATTTGTCTATTTAGGTCAAGTGGCCTAATTTCGTGACATTGTAAGGTAAATAGCTGGATATAAAACCCAATGTAACGACAGATAGATGGGGCTATCACCGGATTTATGGCTCCTCTGAGGGAAAGCTCGCTAGGTATTTCATGTCGCTCAGATAGTTTTCCTATGAAGAGAGGCATTTAAAAACCATTGGCGGAGAGGGCAGCGAGTGCGAGTTTAGAGTCTCCTCGCTCGCGACTGTGGGGTTATTTGGGTGCATTTTCAGCGGTTTACGAGAAACCAGTTAACTGCGGTACTCTGGAAAAAAGTCGTATTTAAAAAATTTGGCCAGAAAAAACGTACTTCAACAAAATATGTCTATCGATATAAAGGACCATTATCTTGGTAAAAACTCTCAAACCTGGGACTTCGCGAAGTCTTTTTTTTTGTCCCAGGTTAGAGAGTTTTTGCCAAGATGAGGGTCCTTTATATCGATTGATATAGATAGTTCGAAGATGACGACACTCAGGTCTTTGTTATTGTTTTTTGCCATCCGCGTTTGTGAGTAATGCTCACTGAACTGTTTTAACCCGACTAAAATCGTTCATGGATACACACAGTTTTGTGTGTTGGTCCGTTATACTTCCGGATGGCAATGTTATGAGCTTCTTAGCCAAGCGCATACTATCAATAGATAGTTCGAAGATGACGTCACTCAGGTCTTTGTTTTTGTTTTTTGCCATCCACGTTTATGAGTAATGCTCACTGAACTGTATTAACCCGACTATAAATGTTCATGGATACACAGTTTTGTGTGTTGGTCCGTTATACTTCCGGATGTCAATGTTATGAGCTTCTTAGCCAAGCGCATACTATCTATAGATAGAATGCGCTTGGCCAAGGAGTTCACAACATTGCCATCCGGAAGTATAACGGATCAACACACAAACTCTGTGTATCCATGAACGGTTATAGTCGGGTTACTACAGTTCAGTGAGCAATACTCATAAACGCGGATGACAAAAACAATAACAAAGGCCTGAGTGACGTCATCTTCGAACTATCTATATGAAGGGCGAGTTTTCTGGCCAAATTGTTAAATACGAGTTTTTCCAAGAGTAACGGCATTTAACTAGTTAAAAAGCGAGCGTTTTCTATGATTTGTTAGTGCGCGGAAAACAAATCTGTTCTAATTTCCTCTTCTTTGCTTACTTATTTCATTCCGATTTCTTTGATTGTTATCCTTATTTATTTTCATTCTATTTATTTATTGATTGATTTATTTATATATTATGTCGATATTTAAAATCGTGTTTGATGTTATTTGGATGTATTTCAATGGGTTTTTGTATGGGGGAGGGTGGGGGGGGGGGGGGGGTTGAGCTTTTTTTATATATAGCGCAATATCCACTAAATGTGTTCAAAGCGCTTTACAAGGGGTCCCTGACCACCAGCAACACGTAACATGTAGAACGAAACATGACGACTGTTAGGCGATAAGATTACACGTTTTTTTTCTGACAGAGACAACGCTGTCAACGGCTAGGTATTCATTTTACACCTGAGTACGATGAGAGAATGTGAGTAAAAAGCATTTTCCAAGGACCCAACTATGCGCCGAGCGAGGCTCGAACCCAGGACCCCCGACCCGAAAGCGAGAGTCAAACCACTAGACCACATAGCCGCATTACCTGGTCGTCGTTATCATATCATTAATTTCATACTCGTTATTGTTATTATTATTATTATTATTATTATTATTATTATTATTATTATTATTATTATTATTATTATTATTATTATTATTATTACCATTATTATTATTATTATTATTATTATTATTATTATTATTATTATTATTATTATCATTACTATTATTATTATTATTATTATTATTATTATTATTATTATTATTATTATTATTATTTTTATGGGTTACACTGGCCAAAAGTCCTTTAAATATCGTGGCGTATATGATATACACAGACATTAGTATAATATTATGATTGTTGATACAAACACACGAACAGATCAACTTGATGCAAAGATCATAATACATACACAGAACATTGTATTTTATACAAAGAAAAGTTCAAGTTGGTGCATGTCATGGGAGAACGTCTGACCGGCAATCAGAAGGTCTCAGGTTCAATCCCCAGTCGAGGTGGACTGACTTTTTTGGGATGTTTTTTTTTTCTTGTATTTTTCTTTCTTGCTTTGTCTGGCACCTTTCATACACACTAGTTCAGTTCTTTATTATTGAAAGCATAATTTATCGGTTCAGCATTTTACAAGTAATAATAATAATAATAATAATAATAATAATAATAATAATAATAATAATAATAATAATAATAATAATAATAATAATAATAATAATAATAATAATAATAATAATAATAATAATAAGCATATTTATATAGAGCCTTTCGTCGAAACCTCAAAGCGCTTAAAAAAAAAAAACAAACAAAAAACAAAGAAAAAAAAATCCAACCAAGGTATCAAAACAATTTAGAGCATAAAAGGGCATCAATACATCATCAATATAAATGTCACATACAATACATTTAAAATTCAATTAAGTAAATATTTCCTGAAAAGATGTGTTTTCAGTGCTTTTTTGAAAATGTCTATTGAGCTCGAGAATCTCACAGATTGAGGGAGATCATTCCAAATCGTGGGTCCGAATTTCATAAGAGACCTATCACCAAAATATTTAAGTTTAGTTTTAGGAGATGCTAACAATTTTGAATCGTGGGATCTAAGATTTCTCAGAGGTACGTATGGTTGGAGTAAGTGTTGAATGTAAAGAGGGACAGAAGACTCAAATACACCAAAGCAGATAAGGGCTATTTTATATTCAATTCTAGCACGGACTGGCAGCCAGTGGAGGATTCGTAGAAACTGCTCTTTATTCACTTTCTCTCACCGTACTCGTTATCAGCCTCGACGCTGTCTGAAATAATGCGGCTATGTGCTCTTGTGCTCTGACACTCGCTTTCGGATCGGAAGGTCCTGGGTTCGAGCCTCGCTCGGCGCATAGTTAAGTTCGTTGGGAAAGCTCTTTACTCACATTCTCTCACCGTACTCAGGTTTATAATGAGTACATGGCCGTTGACAGCGTTGTCTCTGTCGGAGAAAAAAAAATGTAATATCGCCTAACAGGCGTCATGGCTCGTTCTACATGTTACGTGTTACTGTTGGTCAGGGACCCTTTACATGAAGCCGGAGTTTATCCCTGTTTTTATATTGCGTGAACCTGATCCTTTGGATAGGACGCTAGTCTATCGCAAAGTAATTTCCGTCAGATCTAACAGGCCCAGCTACTCAATCACTGATGGGTGGACAGAGGCGGGGGGGGGGGGGGGGGGGGGGGTCCAAAAAAAAAATCTCAACTGCACCCGGGATCGATCTCGGTCCCTTTATTTGTGTAAAACGAGTGCTCTACCTACTGAGCTATCGGGACCCTCTAAGTTAATAAGTAAGCATCTTAATCTATCGGAATATGAACTTTAAATTTTTCTCATCAAATTGAAAAAAAAAAGTTGTTTTTTGTTTTTTTTCGTCGGTGGATAGATATCAGGTATTGTGCTCTCCAAGAAATCCCTTCAGGTGTTACATGCACTTCTAGTTTTATCACATCCTTGATCGGGTCAATCTACAGTACATGTACTTGACAGATAACACAAGAGTGTGCTTATATTTATCACGACATGTTAATCCAGTTGATTACGGCCGACGTGTACTACTTATTTGCAGGTCTGATGACCCGATTCATTATGGGCTCATTGTTGTAATGGAGATCTCAACCAAAAACAATAATTTTTTTTTTAAATGACGCAAAATATTGTCCATCACAACAATGTTAAACTAGGCCCCATAAGCTGGTTAGGATGTCAGACCTGAATAATGTGTCCACATCGATTGCGCCTCTTGTGTCGCGATGGCCATAATGTATTCTCCACACAGATCAATTAAACAACCTTTTTCTTTTCTTTTTTTTTTTTGTGGGGGGGGGGGGGGGGGGGGCAATGGATCTTTTACTTTCCGATATATAGATCGATAAAAATAATTTGGCAAAAATTTAACACGGGCTGGACGGAATAAGATATCGTTATGCGGCTATGTGGTCTTGTGGTATGACACTCGCTTTCGGATCGGAAGGTCCTGGGTTCGAGCCTCGCTCGACGCATAGTTGAGTCCTTGGAAAAGACTCTTTACTCACATTCTCTCACCATACTCAGGTGTAAAATGAGTACCTGGCCGTTAACAGCGTTGTCTTTGTCCGAAAAATTGTAATATCGCCTAACAGGCGTCATGTCTCGTCCTACATGTTAAATGTTGCTGTTGACCAGGGACCCCTTGTAAAGCGCTTTGAGCACGTTAAGTGGATATTGCGCTATAGAAAAGCTCAATTTTTTAATTTTTTATTTCTATATCGATCGATTGAAATGTTCCCCAACTTGTCAAAAGGTCCCACCTCGAGACCTCCATGAGTGTGGCACTTTATACAAGTCACCCCACTTGATTCGGGTGTAAATGAGTACCTAACAGTAACAATGACAAATAATTTAAGACTTCTACACAACAAAAATAATAGCTGGGTTTGTTAGATCTGGGGGAAAGTACTTTGCGATTGACTAGCGTCCTGTCCAAAGGGTAGCAAGCAATTGCTATTTCTGTTTCACGCTATAGAAACCGAGATAAACTCCGGCTCCATGGGCCTATAATTGGCTCTTAGGACTACTACTAAACTGAATTAGCTGTAAACAAAGGGGAGCAACTCTTTCTTTGAATAGCCCATTATAAGTACATTCCATAATACTACAACCCAATTCAGATTCTGCTACTAATGGACTCTTTGTATTGAAGTTTGTCTGTGATTAGAATGTTCGGGATAGAGCCTTTGAACATTCTGTCTTCCAACAATATTATTCATAATTACATGCGTGGCCACGATTAGTAAAGATGTAAAGAGAATAAGTGACTTTATTATGGGACAGCGTGGCTCAGTGGTACGGTCTTTGCTTCGTACCCAAAAGGTACCGAGTTCGATCAACCGCCGCGCTGTGTGGCCTTGAGCAAGTCACAGCACCTTAGATCACTTTGCGGCGCTGCACTGCGGCTGACGCCTGGATTATTCCAGTCTTCCTAGACCCTAAAGACAACTTTCTCCAATGGGATAAATAATGGGAATTGTATATTTTTGTTATAATATCTCTATCATGCTCTGATAAACATAACAAGGCACGTATTTAAAATTTTGGCCAGAAAGCTCGTCCTTCAAACACCGATCGATTAAAATGACTCTCATCTTTCTAAAATAAGAGAAACCTC
>NC_088366.1:12646059-12656059 GCF_034508935.2 Berghia stephanieae | reverse complement strand
TTGGATTCAATAGTCTGATGTCACGTCGCCTAGCAACGGCGGCCATCGTGGTTCTAAACAAAGAAAATCGGTACTTTTTATTCTTCATGCTGACTAGAACTTTTCATATGTCTTGTGATCAGAATGTATAAAAGTCAAAAAATGATTAGATTTATAATGTTTTTTTTTCCCCTCTGGATACGCTTTTATGCTCGTCGGAGAAATATTTCATAAGGGCGTCCGCCATTGTTCCCGATAGTTTAGAGCCAGTTACTAAGTTACCATGCTTCATAACGAGGGAAGTGACGTAACGACTGTTGAAGCGTATTTCTGGCCAATTTTCTTTAAAACGTGTTTTTGCAGGGTACGACAGAACAATATTATATATTATATGATAATATAACTTAGCTGACCCAACGTTATAACGATCAACGAGTCTATGACGATGATGATACAGATAACCATCTCATTAACACTGTAATCAGGATACATAATAACTTGAGACCGATACTCATTGCATGGAATAATCGCTATGTCCTCATTGAACTTATGCATCATTGACGTCATCATTTTGTTGGTGAGATAACAAAAAAAAAAAAAAATCAAAATTATGCCCTTGTTTTTTTGTTTTTTTTTTGTTTTTAAGGGTTTTACGGCGGTTGCAAAACAAAAATTATGCCCTTCCGCCACGACATTATAAGATATCGTCGGCTAGGCATACCATAATACTAATAGATAATTCATCAAACAATATAGATAGAATGCGCTTGGCCGAGGAGTTCACAACATTGCCATCCGGAAGTATAACGGACCAACACACAAACTCTGTGTAACCATGAACTTTTATAGCCTGTTTAATACAGTTTAGTGAGAACAACTCACAAACGCGGATGGCAAAAACAATAACAAAGGCCTGAGTGACGTCATCTGCATACTATCTATAGATAGTTCGAAGATGACGCCACTCGGGTCTTTGTTATTATTTTTTTGCCATCCGCGTTTATGAGTAATGCTCACTGAACTGTATTAACTTGACTATAAACGTTCATGGATACACACAGTTTTGTGTGTTGGTCCATTATACTTCCGGATGGCAATGTTGTGAGCTTCTTAGCCAAGCGCATACTATCTATATCTGATGTCAACAGGAATCACCCATGTTGTCCAAGTGAGCAAATGGTGATGAGCTATTATATCTTTCCATGTGTGCTCAAGGTCACTGGTCACATTTCAAAGTGATTTCAAAATGACCCACATAGTTAACAGTGTTCACAGCTTTTGAAAAATCAATCATCACGATTGGTCAATAGATAGTATGCGCTTGGCTGAGAAGCTCATAACATTGCCATCCGGAAGTATAACGGACCAACACACAAAACTGTGTGTATCCATGAGCGTTTGTAGTCGGGTTAATACAGCTCATTGAGCATTACTCATAAACGCGGATGGCAAAAAACAATAACAAAGACTTGATTGACGTCATCTTCGAACTATCTTTATGTTCAGCTTGACACATGGGTATGTTTACAACTTTCATAAACAAGGCAGCGTGTTTACATTTACTTAGAAATATCCAATCGTTGTACAGCAACATATCATATTATGTAGCAATGACTATCCCGCACAAATCTTTGGGCCTCTTTTTCGCTCACGAAGTGCCCGAATTCGGGTCAAAATATGGGTGGAAGCCGTTTCGTATATGCTATTTAAAAAAAATTAATTACGACGCTGTTTATCGATGTATATGACTGAAAGTTGGCACACAGTTAGAATAAAGGTCATTTTAGATTATGTCAAGCGACAAAACTCGTGCGATTACAAGAAGACCGTTAAAAATAGATTTTTACTCTTTGGAGTGAAATATTTCTAAAACTACCGGGCGTGGAGGTTTTGTCGCTGACAAGGTAATACATGAACATTTCTTCTTTTTGGTTGTAAATTTCATATGAATATGACGAGTACTTTTCTCGTATTTTACAAAACACCATCCTAATTTGCTCTTCAAGTTTCAATCTTTTAATCCACTTATTACGCAAGATACAACCAAAGGTCGAAAAAAAATGCCGAAAAAGCGTCCCATATTTTCGCGTTTTTTTTCCTCTTTGCAGGTCATCCAAATAAATGACACCTTTGAAACTGCATAACTTGTTTATTTATGAATAGATTTTCAAAATTTAAAAACATTTTTACTCAGTGGAGATAGGGCTTTGATTTTAGACAAAAATTTTCCTCAAAAAGAGAACAAAACATTTTTCATAGTCATTGCTATATTATGATCGATGACTAAGTTGGACAAAAACATGAATATAGATCGCCCCCATTGGGCATTAATAATCTTGCCCAAGAAAACAAAAATGAAAGTGCCTGAAGCGGGACTCGAACCCGGGACCTTCAGCTCACAGGGCCTTAACCACTCGGCCGCTTCGACCCCTTTGATGGGATAAATAGGGACAAAAAAACAAAACCCAAACCCGAAGTCATCCAAAGCCCGGATAAGTAGATTTACTATAATGAGGGGAATATGGAACGAAACTGAGATGTCAGAAAACTGGTTCCAATCTCACTGGAAGTGTAAAACCACTCTCGTCCGGAGGAATCGATATATACCTTGTATAATTGATCTTCTGGTTTCAGAGTGATGGCACCTTATTTTCTAGTCTATATGTAATATGCTGATCGATAATAAAGTTCACCCGCCTCGTTCTTTTCCGTCCCATAATCTTATGAATCTGCAATACATCCTGCTACTAAAATAACTATATATCACTGTTTTATGATTCAATGTGTAACCTATTCATTACTAGTCCTCCGAAGGACTGGTTACATACACACTTCCAAGGGGTTTTGAACAGGAAAAGTCAAAGTTGTGACGTCAGGACTTCTCTGCTCTATTTTGGAGATGATCCAACAGTGTTTGTCTCTGTCGAAAAAAATGTATTATCGCTTAACAGGCATCATGTCTCGTTCTTTATGTTACGTGTTGCTGTTACCCAGGGACCCCTTGTAAAGCGCTTTGAGCACGATTAGTGGATATTGCGCTATATAAAAGCTCAACTTATTATTATTATCTATTTATCATTTTCTTTACTTTCCTTTGAATATTATCATTAAGTTCCCTATATAATTGGTATATTATGGATATACGTTATAAGCTGATGGGATTAATGAGAGCAAGAAAAAAGGTAGTCTTGTACGGCTATGTAGTCTTGCGGTAAGACACTCGCTTTCGGATCGGAAGGCCCTGGGTTTGAGTCCTTGGAAAAGGCTCTTTCCTCACATTCTCTCACCGTACTCGGGTGTAAAATGAGTACTTGGCCGTTCACAGCGTTGTCTCTTTCTGAAAAAAAATTGTAATATCGCCTAACAGGCGTTATGTCTCGTTTTACGTGTTACGTGTTGCTGTTGGTCAGGTACCCTTTGTAAAGCGCTTTGAGCACATTTAGTGGATATCGCGTTATATAAAAGCTCACGTTTTTTTAAACAATAAAAACGTGAGTCTACGAAAAAAACGTGAGCTTTTAAATAGAGTAAGATCCAATGAACGTGCTGAAAGCGCTTTATTTATTATGACCCCGGCCAACAGTAGTAAGACGCAACATGTAGATATGACGCTTGTTAGGAGATAATATTAGGACAATTTTTTTCCCAGACAAAGACAACGCTGTTACCGACCAGGTACTCATTTTACACCTGAGTACGTTGAGAGAATTTGAGTAAAGAGCCTCCTTTTCCAAGGACTCAACTATGCGACCAGCGAGGCTCGAACCCAGGACCTTCCTATCTTACATCAAGGCCACATTATAGAGAGCCGCACTTAAATCTCAGGTATCTGTAGAATAACGAAATTTTTGGGAATAGGATTCAATAGTCTGATGTCACGTCCGCCCAGCAACGAGCAGCTTGGTTCTAAACAAAGAAAATCGGTACTTTTTATTCATCATTCTGGCTAGAACTTTTGCACACGTCATGTGATCAGAATGTATAAAAGTCAAAACATGGTCAGACTTATAATGTTTTTCTTCTCTGGATACACTTTTATGCTCGTCGGAGACGTATTTCATAAGAGCGTCCGCCATTGTTCTGATAGCTTAGAACCAGTTACTAAGTTACTATGCGTCATTACGAGGGAAGTGACGTCACGAATGTTGATGTCTATACATCTCGACAAAATAACGACACTGAGACAACGGGCCACATATTATCATAGTAAAACTGGGTTCAAAATGAAATAGGCTAAGTTTCCGCTTTAGGTAACTTTACCCAGTCGACGGTCGGTACCCAAAGGGTAAAAGGAGGGGGGGGGGGGAATAAAGAATTTGAGGGAGGTCACTCGCACTGACCACTGCTACAATATCGTCTCTTTACCTGCCTTCCTGTCTGAGTACTCACGGTTCATCGGGTACGTTGTACTCACTGACCCCCGCTTTCAACACAGGAGCTTACATGTTGAGTGCTTTTAATGGGTGGAGATTTGTTTACACTTTTCATAGGGTTTCAATCTCTCTCTCTCTCTCTCTCTCTCTCTCTCTCTCTCTCTCTCTCTCTATCTATCTATCTATCTATCTATCTCTCTGGATTGCTTGAATAGTACGTGTGTACTTAATATCAGCCTTTTCATATTTTCCCCGAGACTGAAATGATATTATCGAGACAAGAAACTTCTGGGCTCCTTCCGTTGGTGGCGGGATCAAAGTCAAGTCGGTAAACATAGCATTCGAGTATTGATGGTTCGTTCCGAGACTAAAATGATGATATGGAGAAAGGGAATTTCCAGGCTCCTTCCTTATGAGAGATTTTAATGTCAAATCGGTAAACATAGCAATTGAGTATTGAAGAAATTTGCCGAGACTGAAATGATGATATCGAGACAAGAAACTTTGGGGCTCCTTCCGTAGGTGGGGGTTCAAAGTCAAGTCGGTAAACATAGCATTCAAGTATTGATGGCTTGTTTCGAGACATAATGATGATATCGAGACAGGGAACTTTGGGGCTCCTTTCTTATGAGCGTTTTAAATGTCAAGTCGGTAAACATAGCATTCGAGTATTGGTGGTTTGTTCCGAGACTAAAATGATGATATCGTGAGAAGAAACTTTGTAGCTACTTCCGTGTGTGGGTTTTCAATGTCGAGTCGTTAAACACAGCATTTGAGTAATTGGTGGTGACCACCCAACTAAATTTAGAAGCTGCGAAAACCCGTGCCAAATAAATTTATCTATTCTTTTTGGTTGGGGGTTAACATTATTCGTACAACCCATGTTACATGTTCGCCAACGAGCACAGAATTACTGGCAAATCTAAAAATAATAAAACTATGTTTTACAGATTGATATACGAGTAACTTGAAAGCGTTATTTTTCATTAAGGGCAATTCTATCACTCACTCACTCACTCAATCCCATGACCGGATGGTCGTCGGGGGGACTTGCGTGAAGCAGAAGTTACAGTCTTCCTCCATGCCTGCCTGTTGCTAGCCCTATGTAGCAGCTCCGGAACATCTCTGTCCATTCTTTTATATTGTCCAGCCACATCTTCCTTTGGCGCCCTCTTCTGCTCTGGCATTCGACTGTACCCTGTAGGACTGTCCTGCTCAGGCTATCGTGTCGATTATGGTGTCCAAACAAGACAGTCACAGTCACAGTTACTAGAAGAGGTTCTTGTGGGTCTGTCGGAGCTTCTATTTCTTCCAGGACGTCTTCGTTTGTGCGATGCTCCGTATATGACACTCGTAGCAGTCCTCTATAGCACTTGCTTTCAAACGCCCTTGTGCGCCGTTGTGCATCCATTGTAAGTGTCCAGGTTTCGCATCCGTACAACAATGTTGACAACACCAGTGATTTATACAGTTTGACCTCTACATTAAGACTCATGCTACTTTTCCAAATCTTTGTTAATTGAGTCATCACTGATGTTGCCATTGCAATTCTCTTTCGAATTCTATCACTTGTTGACACAAATTGTAATTTAGAATATCTGCCAAGGCATAATTATCGGTCATTAATAAGATTCAACAGTCGTGACGTCACTTCCCTCGTAATGACGCAGAGTAACTTAGTAACTGGTTCTAAACTATCGAAACAATGGTGGACGCCCTTATGAAATACTTCTCCGACGAGCATAAAAGTGTATCCAGAGGAGAAAAACAATTTAAATCTGATCATGTTTTGACTTTTATACATTCTAGTTCTAGCCAGAATGAAGAATAAAAAGTGGGTATTTCGCTATATAAAAGCTCATTTTTAAAAAAGGAGGCCCAAAGTTTCTTGGAAAATGCTCTTTACTCACATTCCCTCATCGTGCTCAGGTGTAAAATGAGTACCTGGCAATCAACATCGTCTCTGTCAGAAAAAAAAATTGTAATATCGCCAAACCCCTTGTAAAGCGCTTTGAGCACGTTTAGTGGATATTGCGCTATTATATAAAAGCTCAAGTTTTTTATATGCGCAAGAGGATGTTAACAGAATTGACACAGCATGACCTAGATACGCTTCGTCTACTATCAAAACGATCTTGCCAGTCTTGAAGTTTCCTGTCTGTGTAGTTCTGTCTTGGATAGTACTTTAAATCAACTTTCTCATAGTATATCTCTTACTCTTCGGTCTCCTGCTTAGAACTAAACTGAAAGTTTAAAACATGTAAATAAGATTGCCATTCTTGAAGTTTCCTGTCTGTGTAGTTCTGTCTTGGATAGCACTTTTAAATCAACGTTCTCATAATATTATTATATATATCTCTTTACTCTCCGGACTCCTGCTTAGAACTAAACTGAAAGTAAAAACAAAATAAATGTTAAATAAGATTGCCACTCCTGAAGTTTCCTGTCTGTGTAGTTCAGTCTCGGGTATTACTTTAAATCATCTTTCCCATTTATCTCTTTACACTTCGGACTCCTGCTCAGAACTAAAATGAAAGCAAAAAAAAAAATAATAAAATAATAATAATAATTAAGGAAAAACCCATTTTGGTGGTTTTGTCCGACTTTGTTAAATAAACATTCTTTGACATGATGAATCAAATGTTTGATATTCTTGAGTACGGGACATGTTTTCGCCTACTGTTGTTATTGTAGTCTGGTACCTACCTATCAAATTATGTTGGTTTGACACTGATGTATTATGATGGTCCATTATCACCTGTTACACTAACGCGGATAGGAGCGGAACTAGGGTGAGTGGTGGTGGTGGGGGGGGGGGGCAGAGAGAGAGAGGAGGAGAGGAGAGAGAGAGAGAGAGAGAGAGAGAGAGAGAGAGAAGGAGTAGTGAAATAGAATATGGACAATATATATATATATATATATATATATATATATATATATATATATATATATATATATATATATATATATATATATATATAAATAGATCAGGTGAACTCTGAAAAAAAAAAGAATCTCACATTAAAAAGAACTTGGTCAGAACACTCTTCCTTTAACTCACTCAACCCTAACACCGACTATATCCGTAGTTTACCCGGGTTACTTTTACCCCATGCTTATTTATTACATTTTTTCTCTGAGACAAATTATAGGCGTAAATAGTATCGAAGCTAATATTTTTAGTTTTTACATGTTAATGGTAGTTGGAATAAAAATATCTATGGACATGCTCATTTTTAATACATTTTTTTCTTCCAATTTTGAAAAGTGGAAAAAATCTCTAGGATTGAGTGAGTTCAACCTCAGCTTGTCAAAAAATCTCTGAGATTTCTATGAAGGGTGGGTTGTTTTTTTTTTTTGGCCAAAATTAAAACAAAAACAGAAAAAAACACCATCTAGTTTTTGTTCCTCGGTGCACGGTAGTGTATTATATTATGTGATACAGCGACTCAAAAACGGGGGGCAGCGTGGCTCAGCGGTACGGTCTTTGTATAAAAACCGGGATAAACTCCGGCTCCATGAGCCCAATGGTTCTGAAGGAGTCCATGGAAAAACATCCTTTCTCACATGTTTTAAAATCTCATACTTGTGTTTAAAATAAGCATCCAGTGAGGCTGGAACCCAGGACCCTCCGATCCGAAAACAAAGGTAAAAAGAAAAAGAAAAAAAAAAGAAAAGAGCTTTATGTAGGGCAATATCCACTAAATGTGCTCAAAGCGCTTTACAAGGAGTCCCTGGTCAACAGCAACATTTGACATGTAGGACGGGACATGACGCCTGTTAGGCGATAATACAATTTTTCGGACAAAGACAACGCTGTTAACGGCCAGGTACTCATTTTACACCTGAGTACGGTGAGGGAATGTGAGTAAAGAGTCTTTTCCAAGGACTCAACTATGCGCCGAGCGCGAGGCTCGAACCCAGGACCTTTCGATCCGAAAACGAGTGTCATACCACTAGACCACATAGCCGCACAAGGTACCGAGTTCTATCACCCGCCGCTAGAAAAGTGCCAGAAGACAATAGAGAATAAAAATTTTTTTCGCGGCGTTGGTGGGGTTTGAACCTGCGACCTTATTGGTACGACAACTCCGCCTGGCAGGTGAGAGCGTGGCTCTACCGTGTGAGCTATCCACGAACACAAAAATATTCGTTTCAAACCCAAAGTCATTTCTAGATCCCTCTCTCACCCACTTCTTGAGATCGCCGATTCGTTCACCACCATCGCGAAGTAATTTTGACCAGCGGTTAAGCTTAATAGCCAATATTCTCATCACAAACATATAACATAGAAACGATTGAGACATTGAGTATGCTCCGGTGTATGGGGTGAATTTTTAATTCAGAAAAGTGAGTGGAGCAGGCACTTATGTTGGTAACAACAAGATATGAAGTGAGTAGAAAAGTGCCAGAAGACAATAGAGAATAAAAATTTTTTTCGCGGCGTTGGTGGGGTTTGAACCTGCGACCTTATTGGTACGACAACTCCGCCTGGCAGGTGAGAGCGTGGCTCTACCGTGTGAGCTATCCACGAACACAAAAATATTCGTTTCAAACCCAAAGTCATTTCTAGATCCCTCTCTCACCCACTTCTTGAGATCGCCGATTCGTTCACCACCATCGCGAAGTAATTTTGACCAGCAGTTAAGCTTAATAGCCAATATTCTCATCACAAACATATAACATAGAAACGATTGAGACATTGAGTATGCTCCGGTGTATGGGGTGAATTTTTAATTCAGAAAAGTGAGTGGAGCAGGCACTTATGTTGGTAACAACAAGATATGAAGTGAGTAGAAAAGTGCCAGAAGACAATAGAGAAAAAAAAAAAAAAAAAAAAATTTTATTCTCTATTGTCTTCTGGCACTTTTCTACTCACTTCATATCTTGTTGTTACCAACATAAGTGCCTGCTCCACTCACTTTTCTGAATTAAAAAATCACCCGCCGCTGCGATGTGTGGCCTTGAGCAAGTCACCTCGCCCTAGCTCAATTTGCGACGCTGCATATCGCCTGGGTTATTCAAGTCTTCCCTTGGAATAGACCCTAGAGACAAATTCCCCTATGGGATGAATAAAGGGAATTTTTCTTTTATAGGTAATGAGATTAGCGGAAGAGTAGCGTCCCTTGATTGGACATCACCTTACAGAGAGAACGTCAACATGGTATTGCGCATGCGTCTCTCTCGTCCTCGCTTTCGGTGAAGTGTCTCCGGAAGCGAGGACTAGAGACGCATGCGCACAACTAACATGACGTTCTCTCTCTAATAACTTTTCTGCCGGTGACGTCCAATCAAGGGACGCTACTCTTCCGCTAATCTCATTCCCTATTAGGTAGGAATGAATTTAATGCTAAATATTCGAAGTTATGGTTGAAGATGTGTAACTTGGGTTAATGCTGCGTGTTTAATTGAGCAGGACGAATATAGTTTTATAAATGTGTAACTTAGAATTCCATAATTAATGATTCCGATCATTCTGACGTCAGCTTCCTTATTTTTGGTTGTCTCAATATCTGGTTCCCCTACATATAATATCGATGTGTGGCTGATGGTGATGATGATGAATATGATAATAATGATAATAATGATAATAATGATAATATAGTAATAATAATAATAATAATAATAATAATAATAATAATAATAAT
>NC_088366.1:12633559-12643559 GCF_034508935.2 Berghia stephanieae | reverse complement strand
GTACCGAGTTCAATCACCCGCCGCTGCGTTGTGTGCCCTTGAGCAAGTCACCTCGCCCTAGCTCAATTTGCGGCGCTGCACTGCGGCTGACGCCTGGGTTATTCCAGTCTTCCCTTGAAATAGACCCTAAAGAAAAGTTTTCCCCTTGGGGATGAATAAAGGGATTTTTTTTTAAAATAGCCCGTCAAAGCCATTATATATCCATAGATTATCCCAGTTTCTATAGCGTGGAACGGACAATACCATTTAGATCAGAATAAATAAAGAAATCGACTTCATCCGGAATCTATCCAGGTCCCTTTGCGAGTGAAGCGAATGCTCTATCAACTGGGATCTAGGGACCCCCGCAAAGCCACACAGAAAAGGTTATCCTCGCATTTTCCATTTTGTTTCCAATAATCCTAAAAATATTTGTTTAACTTGTGACGTAAAATTCAACAGTTTCATTATTCAAATATTTGTTCACCTTGCCTGTTATGGCCTCAAACAAACAAAACACAAAATCTCGTTGAATCCAATAGAATGTAAAAGGTGTAAAGACTTCTGTGTTGAATACCGCTATGACGTTATTTCCGCCGTACGCTGAAAAAGCAAACAAACACATTTTAAAAATATCGACCAGAAAACCCGTCCTTAAAATGAAATATCAATGGACTGAACAGACACTAATCCTGTTAAAAGAGGGTCCCGATAGCTCAGTTGGTAGAGCACTCGCTTCACACGCAAAGGGAACAAGATCGATCCCGGGTGCAGTCAAATTTTTTTTCTGACCCATCCCCCCCCCTGTCCACCCAGCAGTGAATGGGTAGCTGAGTCTTTTAGATTTGGCGGAAAGTACTTTGCGATGGAATAGCGTTCTATCCAAAGGATAGCAAGCAATTGTTATTGTCAGTTTCACGCATTATAAAAACCGGGATAAACTCCCGCTCCATGAGGCCAATGGCTCTGTAGGAGTCCATGGAAAAAACGTCCTTTCTCAGATGTTTCAAAATATCATACTTGTCTTTAAAATGAGCATCCAGCGAGGCTCGAACCCAGGACCTTCCAATCCGAAAGCGAGTGTCACACCACAAGACCACATAGCCGCACGGACAAAATACTACGAATAAAAAGAAGAGCCGTTAGACCTACCTACCCATACCAAGCTCGAAAAAAAAGAAGGAACGGTATGCTTCGTACGGCAACACAAACTTGTAGGACGAGAGATTATGACGCTATTTAAGGCCCGTTACTCATTTTACATCTGAGTTGGGCAAGAAAATGTGAGTAAAAAAAATAAAGCATTTTCCAAGGATTCATCTTTGCGCGAGCTCAGAGCTGGACTCGAACTCAGGACCGTCCGATCCGAAGGCAAAAGTCATACCATTTGACAGGTCGGATAACCAAACATAATTATGGACTTGATTAATATTGCTGTAATCCTTCAGAGACAAGAGTTTATCCCGGTCTCCATAGCGTGAAACGAACAATAGCAATTGTTTGCTACCCTTTGGACAGGATGCTAATCTATCGCAAAGTAGGCTTTCTGTCAGGTCAAACAGATCCAGCTACCCAACCACTGCTGGGTGGACAGGGGGGGGGGGGGCAGAAAAAACCCCCATCTCGACTGCACCCTCGGATCGATCTTGGATCCTTTGCGTGTGAAGCGAGTGCTCTATCAACTGAGCTATTCGGACCCCCATTGCTGTAATGGACAATGTTTTTCGTTGGTTTAAGAGTAGATATTTCCATTACAACATTGAGCCCATTACCATTAATAATAATAAATGATCTTTTATATAGCGCAATATCCACTAAACGTTCTCAAAGTGCTTTACAAGGGGTCCCTGGCCAACAACAACACTTAACACGTAGGACGAGACATGACGCCTGTTAGGCGATATTAAAAATTTTCGGACAGAGACAACGCTGTAAACGGTCAGGTACTCATTTTACACCTGAGTACGGTGAGAGAATGTGAGTAAAGAGTCTTTTCCAAGGACTCAACTATGCGCCGAGCGAGGCTCGAACCTAGGATCTTCCGATCCGAAATCGAGTGTCATACCACTAGACCACATAGCCGCACAGGTTACAATCCCTTCCATCATCGTTTAGACTCGATGACCTCAAAAGACCGGATATAGTTTTCCTTCTACTTTTCATCCACATTTTCATACTCTCCTCTGACCTTTTCCGGTTATCAGACCTGCAAATAAGTACACGCCGGGTTTGTGCGGCTATGTGGTCTAGTGGTATGACACTCGCTTTCAGATCGGAAGGTCCTGGGTTCGAGCCTCGCTCGGCGCATAGTTGAGTCCTTGGAGAAGGCCCTTTACTCGCATTCTCTTACCGTACTTAGGTGTAAAATGAGTACCTGATCGTTAAAAGCTTTATCTCTGTCCGAAAAAAATTGTAATATCTCCTAACAGGCGTCATGTCCCGTCCTACATGTTAAATGTTGCTATTGACCAGGGACCCCTTGTAAAAAGCCCCTTGAGCACGTTTAGTCGATATTGCGCTAGATAAAAGCTCAATTTTAAGTATATGTCAGGATATTCTATAACTATTCCATCGGAATGGTGCTTTGTACGTCATGCACTAAGGTCATGGTAGGTTTTTATTGTCGATTATTGCAACACTTCGCACCGAGTAACCCCCTAACCATAGGGTCATGCTCTGTTGTTAAATGGTTTGACAAAAGCTATACCCAGCAATGACAAAACAGACGCTATCATAACACGGCATTCATGATAAGATAACTCCCAACACAATTAACATTTATTTTTATTTCTCTCACTGGCACTACTTTTTTTTAAAATAACTTTTTTTTATTGTTGTTGTTGTAACCATAGTTGTTGGAGAATAAGGCCATTCGGTTGTCTGCCCTTTATTATTGTAAAAAAAAAAAAAAAAAGGGGGGGGGGGGGGGGGGGGGGGGGGGGAGGAAAAAGGTCAGAGGAGAATATGAGAATGTGGATGAAGAGTAGGAGGAAAACTATTTCCGGTCTTTTGAGGTCATCGAGTCTAAACTATGATTGAAGGGATTGAAAATATTATATCCTTTAACTGCCGTACCCTGGGAAAACAAGTATTTAGAAAAATTGGCCAGAAAACTCGCCCTGCTTCAAATATCGATCGATTTATGATTTAAATGATCCTCCTCTTGGGAAAAAAAAGAAACTCTCAAATATTCGAAATGGCCCCAGGTTTTGATATTTTTTTTTAAGATGAGGGTCATGAGGGGGTCAGCGTGGCTCAGCGGTACGGTCTTTGCTTCGTACACGAAAGGTACCGAGTTCGATCACCCGCCGCTCCGCTGTGTGGCCTTGAGCAAGCCATCTCGCCCTAGTTCAATTTGCGGCGCTGCACTGCGGCTGACGCCTGGGTTATTCCAGTCTCCCCTTGGAATAGACCCTAGAGAATAATTTCCCCTATTTGATGAATAAAGGGAATTTTATTTATTTATTTTTTAAAATTTAGATTGATCGATATTTGAGGGGCGAGTTTTCTTGCCAAATATTAAATACATGTTTTTCCCCCCATAGTATGGCAGTCACATGTTATATATAAAAGAAAAAAAATATGCCCTTATATTAATTCTAATCATTATGACCTTCCAATGTTTGAAAAAAAATAATTCAAGGAAATCGATGAAGATTTAAGCCTCGGGCAGTGCCAATCGTTTGCATAGTCTCCACGAAAAAAGGATCTTGTGTATAGACAAAACTGTACTTTAAAAACTACCCAGGGTGGCCTGATACTGTATGTAACTGTTTCAACAATGCGGATCTAGTCTGTCTTTGAAAGAGGTCCCACGAGTTCATAATTGGAGGTGAATGTTTTACCCTGCATGGTTTGTTCAAACAAGATAAAATACAAGTCTATTGTGGATTACCGCTCCTACATCATTATCATTCATTGCCCGAAGCGCAGCGTAACTAAAGTGCATGAGATCGTACTCTGATAATAAACACAGGTATTTAGATTCTAGGCCAGAAAATTCGTCCTTCAAACACACACACACACACACACACACACACATATATATATATATATATATATATATATATATATATATATCATATCACTCATATATATATGAGTGTTGGTGGGTACTCGTAGGTACGAAAGTGCTCGATAATGATGGTTAGAGCTAATATAGAATACAAAAAATGTGAGTGACAATTTGTATTATATATATATATATATATATATATATATATATATATATATATATATATATATATAAAATATATATATATATATATATATATATATATATATATATATATATATATATATATATTATATATATATGGTTGAGTGGAATTGGGTGGAAGGAATTACGTAGAGTGCTTGGCAGTTTCTTTTGAACCCGGAAAAGGATATATCATAATAGAATAGAAGACATAGCAACAGTGACCCGCCCACCATTAGGAGATCAAAAGACCCCACCCAGAATTCTTGAGTTTTATATAGTGCAATATACACTAAACGTGTTCAAAGCGCTTTACAAGGGATCCCTAGCCAACATCAACACTTAACAAATAGGACGAGTCGTGACGCAATTTAGGCGTTATAATATTACAATTTATTTTCTGACAGCGACAACCCTATTAAAGACCATGTACTAATTTAATTTTATACCTGAGCACGTTGCGCGTTTGAGTTAAGAGCTTTTTCCAATGACTCAACTATATGCGTCGCTCAAAGCGGTACCCGAAAGCAGGGCTTTCCAATACGATGGTGTGTGTCATATCACAAGATCACATAGCCGCAAAATACCAATAAACTCCTACAATGTCACACAAGATCACATAGCCGCAAAATACCAATAAACTCCTACAATGTCACACAAGATCATATAGCCGCAAAATACCAACAAACTCGTACAATGTCACACAAGATCATATAGCCGCAAAATACCAACACACTCGTACAATGTCACACAAGATCACATAGCCACACAATACCAACAAACTCGTACAATGTCACACAAGATCACATAGCCTCACAATACCAACAAACTCGTACAATGTCACACAAGATCACATAGCCGCAAAATACCAACAAACTCGTACAATGTCACACAAGATCACATAGCCGCAAAATACCAACAAACTCGTACAATGTCACACAAGATCACATAGCCTCACAATACCAACAAAATCGTACAATGTCACACAAGATCACATAGCCTCACAATACCAACAAACTCGTACAATGTCACACAAGATCACATAGCCGCAAGATACCAACAAACTCGAACAGTGTCACACAAGATCACATAGCCGCAAAATACCAACAAACTCGTACAATGTCACACAAGATCACATAGCCGCAAAATACCAACAAACTCGTACAATGTCACACGAGATCACATAGGCGCATAAAATACCAAAAACTCGTACAATGTCACACAAGATCACATAGCCACAAATACCAACAAACTCGTACAGTGTTACACAAGATCACATAGCCCAACAATAGCAACAAACTCGTACAATGTCACACAAGATCACATAGCCGCAAAATACCAACAAACTCGTACAATGTACACAAGATCACATAGCCGCAATAATACCAACAAACTCGTACAGTGTCACACAAGATCACATAGCCTCAACAATACAACAAACTCTACAGTGTCACACAAGATCACATAGCCAACAATAGCAACAAACTCGTACAATGTCACACAAGATCACTAGCCGCAAAATACCAACAAACTCGTACAATGTCACACAAGATCACATAGCCACAATACCAACAAACTCGTACAATGTCACACAAGATCACATAGCCACACAATACCAACAAACTCGTACAATGTCACACAAGATCACATAGCCAACAATACCAACAAACTCGTACAATGTCACACAAGATCACATAGCCGCAAAATACCAACAAACTCGTACAATGTCACACAAGATCACATAGCCTCACAATACCAACAAACTCGTACAATGTCACACAAGATCACATAGCCACACAATACCAACAAACTCGTACAATGTCACACGAGATCACATAGCCCAAAATACCAACAAACTCGTACAATGTCACACAAGATCACATAGCCTCACAATACCAACAAACTCGTACAATGTCACACAAGATCACATAGCCACAATACAACAATCGTACATGTCAAGAATCAATAGCGCAAATCACAAACTCGTACAATGTCACACAAGGTCACATAGCCACACAATACCAACAAACTCGTACAATGTTACACAAGATCACATAGCCGCATAATACCAACAAACCCGTACAATGCAACACAAGATCACATAGCCGCAAAATACCAACAAACTCGTACAATGTAACACTAGATCATAAAGCCGCATAATACGAACACACTCGTACAGTGTTACACAAGATCACATAGCTAAACAATAGCAACAAACTCCTACAGTGTTACACAAGATCACATAGCCAAACAATAGCAACAAACTCGTACAGTGTCACACAAGGTCACATAGCCGCAAAATACCAACAAACTCGTACAATGTCACACAAGATCACATAGCCTCACAATACCAACAAACCCCGTACAGTGTTACACAAGATCACATAGCCAAACAATAGCAACAAACTCGTACAGTGTCACACAAGGTCACATAGCCGCAAAATACCAACAAACTCCTACAATGTCACACAAGATCACATAGCCGCAAAATACCAACAAACTCGTACAATGTCACACAAGATCACATAGCCTCACAATACCAACAAATTCGTACAGTGTCACACAAGATCACATAGCCACACACAAGATCACATAGCCACACAATAGCAACAAACTCGTACAATGTCACACAAGATCACATAGCCGGAAAATAACAACAAACTCGTACAATGTCACACAAGATCACATAGCCGCACAATAGCAACAAACTCGTACAATGTCACACAAGATCACATAGCCGCACAATACCAACAAACTCGTACAGAGTCACACAAGGTCACATAGCCACACAATACCAACAAACTCGTACAATGTAACACAAGATCATATAGCCACACAATAGCACAAACTCGTACAATGTACACAAGATCACATAGCCGGAAAATAACAACAAACTCGTACAATGTCAACAAGATCACATAGCGCCACAATAGCAACAACTCGTACAATGTACACAAGATCAATAGCCGCACAATACCAACAAACTCGTACAGAGTACACAAGTCACATAGCCACACAATACAACAAACTCGTACAATGTTACACAAGATCACATAGCCGCAAAATAGCAACAAACTCGTACAATGTAACACAGATCATATAGCCGCATAATACCAACAACTCGTACAGTGTTACACAAGATCACATAGCTAAACATAGCAACAAACTCGTACAGTGTTACACAAGTCACATAGCCAAACAATAGCAACAAACTCGTACATGTCACACAAGGTCACATAGCCGCATAATACCAATAAACTCCTAATGTCACACAAGATCACATAGCGCGTAATACCAACACATCGTACAGTGTTACACAAGATCACATAGTCACATTACAACAAACTCCGCACACTCGTACAGTGTAACACAAGATCACACAGCCGCACAATAGCAACAAACCCGTACAATGTACACAAGATCACATAGCCGCAAATACCACAGAGTAGTAGGTACCTACTACTCTGTATAATACCAACAAACTCGTGCAATCTCACACAAGACACACAATTCATACTCGTTAACTAATGTAACACAAGTAATATAGCCCATAATACAACACTCGACAGTGTTACACAAGATAATAGCTAAACAATAGCAACAAACTCGTACAGTGTTACACAAGATCACATAGCAAACAATGCAACAAACTCGTACAGTGTCACACAAGTCACATAGCCGCAAAATACAACAAACTACAATGTCACACAAGATCACATAGCGCAAAATACCAACAAACTGTACAATGTCACACAAGATCACATAGCTCACAATACCAACAAATTCGTACAGTGTCACACAAGAATCAATAGCCACACAATAGCAACAAACTCGTACAATGTCAACAAGATCACATAGCGGAAAATAACAACAAATCGTACAATGTCACACAAGATCACATAGCGCACAATAGCAACAAACTCGTACAATGTCACACAAGATCACATAGCCGCACAATACCAACAAACTCGTACAGAGTCACACAAGGTCACATAGCCACACAATACCAACAAACTCGTACAATGTTACACAAGATCACATAGCCGCAAAATACCAACAAACTCGTACAATGTAACACAAGATCATATAGCCGCATAATACCAACACACTCGTACAGTGTTACACAAGATCACATAGCTAAACAATAGCAACAAACTCGTACAGTGTTACACAAGATCACATAGCCACACAATACCAACAAACTCGTACAGTGTCACACAAGATCACATAGCCGCAAAATACCAATAAACTCCTACAATGTCACACAAGATCACATAGCCGCGTAATACCAACACACTCGTACAGTGTTACACAAGATCACATAGTATCACATTACCAACAAACTCCGCACACTCGTACAGTGTCACACAAGATCACATAGCCACACAATAGCAACAAACCCGTACAATGTAACACAAGATCACATAGCCGCATAATACCACAGAGTAGGTAGGCTACCTACCTACTCTGTGATAATACCAACAAACTCGTGCAATCTCACACAAGACCACATATTCAATTTTATTGTCTTTGTACATATTATGAAAAGTGGTAAAAACAATCTAACCAGTTAACTGCCCCTCTCTGGAAAAACTCGTATTTAAAAATTTGGCCATAAAACTGGTCCTTCGATTATCAATCGATTTAAATGAAACTCATCTTGGCAAAAAACTCTCAAACCTGGGAAAAGAAAAAGGTAAGAAATAAAAAATCAACCAAAAAAACAAAACAAAAAAACAACACACATAACAAAACAAAAAACAAAAAAAACCCAAAAAAAAATAAAACAACAAAAAAAAACAACACCAACAGACAAAAAAAAAAAACAACGAAAAATTAAAATAAAAATCAAAAAACAAAAAAACAACAACAAAAAAAAAACAAACAAAAAGAAACGATACAATACTGAAACAAACTACTGACAACATGTCCCCCCCCCCCCCTATAAAATAAGATATATATTAATATATCTTTAACTCCAGCCCTTCTTGGATAATCAATTTATCGTAATGTTAATGAATGGGAATTTTAGACTAGGCGATTCCGAAATATTGAAATGTTCAGGTTATCAATGCTCTACAAAAATAATCGTGTTCTATTTTAATATCAATACCCTGGTTTTAAGAAACCTTCGAATTAAAGAAAATGGTGTAAGAGTTTATTCCGGTCTCTATAACGTGAAACGGAACAATAGTAATTGCTTGCTACCGTTTGGATAGAATGTTAGTCTATTGCAAAGTACTTCCCGCCAAATCTTATCGAGCCAGCTACCCAATTCACGGTTGGGTTGACTTGAGCGTCAGAGAAAAAAATGTAGATTTCATCCGGGATTGATCCCGGTTCCTTTGCGTGCGTAGTGGGTGCTCTACTAGCTGAGCTGTCGGGAGTCCCGAAACTACATGTGCGGCTATGTGGTCTAGTGGTATGACACTCGCTTTCGGACCGGAAGGTCCTATGTTCGAGCCTCGCTCGGCGCATAGTTGAGTCCTTAGAAAAGGCTCTTTACTCACATCCTCTCACCGTACTCAGGTGTAAAATGAGTACCTGGCCGTTAACAGAGTTGTCTTTGTCCGAAAAAAATTGTAATATCGCCTAATAGGCGTCATGTCTCGTCCTACATGTTAAGTAATGCTGTTGGCCAGGGACCCCTTGTAAAGCGCTTTAAGCACGTTGAGTGGACATTGCGCTATTTAAAAGCGAAATATTATTACCGTTTACAGGCGATTGGTCACAAATGTGAGCCAAAACTATCACAACCGGAAGTTTCCTATAAATTGTACCGAGAGGGTCATACATTTAAAGCATATTGTCATTAATTTGGCA
>NC_088366.1:12613559-12621059 GCF_034508935.2 Berghia stephanieae | reverse complement strand
GATAAATGGAGAGAGTGATAGTCTAGTTATATAACAAGCTGACATTTTCAATTCAATTAAAATGCTTTGCCTTCGCTTGTCTTAATTTTAACGAATTTCTTGTTTTATGAATAGTTTTGGATGAGAATGGTGTGTAATAATGCGATAAAATCACGTTCATTGGGTTAAAAACACTTGAGCTTTAGTCCTATATTGCCAAATGCCAATATCTGCCCAGTGTTTTGTTTTTGTTTCTAAGGATTTTATGGCGCTTGCAACACATTTAGGTTATATCAGTGCCAGTAAGAAGGAAGAAAATGGGATAGTAGAAAGTTCTAAAATTACAATTAAAGCACCCAAGAAAAAGTAAGACATAGGGAAACTGGGAACAAATATGGATCAAATGTAGATTCCAAGAGCATATCACCAATGTACTTAGATTGAGAATAGACATATAAGTCTCATCCGGACACAAGCACAAAATCCAACAAAGAGGAATACACTCAAATGCTTACATTATACATTCAAAATAAAATATAATAATAAATAGTCTGCCCAATATGATTGTTTATTGGAATTGTAATATTCCTTTAATATAACATAGAGATTTTATTTGTAAAAATATTTTTAGGCTTTAGAATAACCGTGATACTGGTGGAAGTATTGTTGGTAATGGTGATTAGGGATTGTAATGAGAATGCCGACGGCCACGACCTTGATGAAGATAATGAGGGTGATGATTATAATGATGATAATAATGATAATGATGATGATGATGATGATGATGATGATGATGATGATGATGATGATGATGATGATGACAATGATGACGAATCATTGTGACGAAAAACATAATGATGTTGACAACGATACGAATAATTCTCTGCTACAGATAATGATGGAAATTATGAATGATAATAACAATATCAATCAAGAACGACACAACAACATGTAGACTATACATAGAATAATTTGGCAATACATAAACATAAACATAAACGTAGTCATTATGTACAAGAGGTGATCATTTACCCATCTGGCAATTCATTTTATACAACATAAATACAATGTAATAAATCAACCACTGTAACATAAATGAAGTAATGGATTGATGACTAAGACGCAAGTAATAAATAACAATCCACAGTCTTGTTGAAAGTTATGCATATAATTATCATTAATTTATAACAAACCCACCCGACAAAATGGTGCCAAATTCAACTTAAATCCAACCCAAATACATACTATTTATTAGCATGTTCCAATATTTTGGCAACAAAAAAAAAACTGCATTCAGTTTATCAACAATGAAAACAAATGATATAAAATAGTTATAAATTATACATAGGTATAACAAACACCCTGTCAGTAATATTGCAGTCAAAATGTTGTCCACATTTTGAAGTTTAACGGGCGGCATAAGTACATAATAATTGTTAATTGTAACGAAATCATGGTTTTGTGTGTGCTATAATCTCGGCTGCTCATGGAGCTGCACACACACAACAACAACAAAACCAAAGGGTTAGGTGTCCTTAAAAATACTGAAACGTCGTCTTGAAGAAGACTCTTAGATTACATTGTTAATGCAAATAAAAACAAAGTTTTCTCGACACACTACGCATGAAGTTGCAGCAGTAAACATTAGATTAGATGTGTTCTTCAATAGGAGACATTGCTGTATTTGAACTCGCTTCCGTGAATCGTATTGTTATCTATAACAATAAAGACATAAATACATTACTAAAATCTAGATAGACGACAGAGATATTTTGTAAGCCTTCTCTCTAGACATTGTGTAGGTCTTCTCTGTAGAATACCTACAAAATATCTCTGTCGGCTATCTGGATTTTAGTAATCTTTTATGTCTTTATTGTTTTGTTGTTGTTGTTGTTGGCTGAAGAAGTGTTTTGAGCCCGAAACGTTCCCTGTTTAGAATTTTGTTATTGTTTGAAGCTGTTATGTTCATCTTTGTTTATTACTCTTTACAGTCCACTAGCAGCCTAGTATCCCGTTTTTGTATATAAATTTTTTTTTTAATTGTCCAGAACAACAAATAAAAATTGAAGTGTAGTTCCAAAAAACGTATCTCAGAAATTAGTCAGGGAAGAAGAGTCAATCACAGAAACGAAACTGTCCTTGAAGTACAAAAACGATGATCATTTCCAGGGGGTGAATCTCGAAATAATTTGATGTTTGAGTTGAACGTCTTGAAAACACAACATTGAGTCGAAGGCCAATGATTTCGTGTTGAGTCCATTCATTTGAGGTAACCAACAACGTTTAAAGAAGACTCCAACATATATTTATTATTATACACGCGTAAATCACTTGTTTGTTTTTGTATGATGATAATAATAATAACAACAACGACAATAATAATAATAATAATAATAATAATAATAATAATAATAATAATAATAATAATAATAATAATAATAATAATAATAATAATAATAATAATAATAATAATAATAATAATAATAATAATAATAATAATAATAATAATAATAATAATAATAATAATAATAATAATAATACCAATAACAATGGTGGACACGTTAAACTATTTCTAATGGTATAGAAAAGACCCTCTAGTCCAGCAGTATGTTAGATGGTTACTATTTCAGTTGCTTATCTTTCAATAAACATGACCGGAAGTTCGGGACCCGGCGTGAATTGAGTCCTGGCGTGGGGCTTGATATCAAAACTGTCGCTTTTTCGTAACTTGAATCGTTGTAAAATCTGAAGATGGAAAAACAAAGACCATTTTCAGAAGATGGAAAAACAGAGACCATTTTCAGAAGATGGAAAAACAAAGACCATTTTCAGAAGATGGAAAAACAGAGACCATTTTCAGAAGATGGAAAAACAAAGACCATTTTCAGAAGATGGAAAAACAGAAACCATTTTCATAAGAAGAAAAAATGAGTGGAGCAGGCATTGAGTATGATGATAAAAGCAAAAGATGAAGTGAGTGGAAAAGTGCCAAGGAAATCTAGAGAATAAAAACTTTGCCGTTTTTTTAGATGTAAAAAATGAATATTTGGCTTGTAACAGCATTGTGTCGTAATCTGAACCCCTCCCCCCCCCCCCCAAAAAAAAAAATAAAAATAAAAAAGATTGGCCACTAAAGTCGTCCTTCAAATATCGATTAATGAAAGTGACTCTCATTTTGACATAAAACTCTCAAACCTGGGACTTCGCAAAGTCTCATCAGGTTTGGATTGTTTTTGACAAGATGAGGGTCATTTTAATCGATTTACATTTCAAGCACGATTTTCCTGGCCCAAAAAATGTTAATGTATTTTTTTTCAGAGTAGGCCAAGAGTGTGTAAGACGAAAATCTAAAATACGTCATGTTATGAGTGGCTGCTAGTTTGTTTTTGTATTATATTGCGCTATATATATATATACGTTGACACGTTTTAACCTTCAATAAACCTACCTGAATAATTGTTAGATAAATTTCCGCCTCAGCCACTCGTCGTCCTGGAATGCAATATAAAGAAAGCAGTTAAAATATATCACTAAACGACATTGATACTACTATGCTACTACTACTGCTACTACTACTACTACTACTACTACTACTACTACTACTACTACTACTACTACTACTACTACTACTACTACTACTACTACTACTACTACTACTACTACTACTACTACTAATACTACTACTTCTACTAAACCACCATTATGACCACCATCACCACCGACATATCATCATCATATCATCATCATCAAAGGCAACAACAACGACAACAACTACAACAACAACAACAACAACAACAACACGTGCAACACCACTAAGGCTAATAATACCACAAATAACAACACTAACGATAATTATAGAAACATTTACTCACCAATACACGCACGAGCACCTACACCAAAGGGCAGGACAGCACAAGGGTGAGCAGCGTTTGCTTCTGCCTCGCCCCTCATCCACCTATCTGGATTAAAGACATCTGGTTCGGGGAACATCTTTGGGTCTCTGGCCGTCACGTATAAATTTATCATGATGATGGTCTGGAAAGATGGAGAGTCAGAGGAGTGCAAGAGTCAGGATCAAACTTCAATTCAATTTGGATTCCAACATTTAAAAAAAAAATTAACAACAACCAAAAAAAAAAAAAAACCCAAACAAAACAGATGCACATATCTGTCTACTCTGGAAAAACAAATCATTAAAACTTTGAACAGAAAACTTCAAAACTACTTCAAAATTCCTCGATTAAAATAACCATCATCTAGGCTAAAACATATATAAAACAGTATATACCTTCTTCTTCTTCTTCTTCTTCTTCTTCTTCTTCTTCTTCTTCTTCTTCTTCTTCTTAATGTGCCCAAAGCGCTTTAAATGGGGTCCCTGACCAACAGCAACATCTAACATGTAGAACGAGACATGACGCCTGTTAGGCGATATTACATTTTTTTTTACCGATAAAGACAACGCTGTTAACGGCCAGGTACTCATTTTAAACCTGATTACGGTGAAAGAAAGTGAGTAAAGAGCCTTTTCTAAGGGCTCAACTATGCGCCGAGTGAGGCTAGAACTCAGGACCTTCCGATCTGAAAGCGAGTGTCATACCACTAGACCACATAGAGGCACAAATGAAAGCCGTAGAGTCTGACTTACATTTTTGGGAATGTAGTATCCACCTAGCGACGTGTCCTGTGTAGTCTCCCTGGCATTAATGGGGATAGGGGGGAAGAGGCGGAGCGTTTCCTTCACGCAGGCCTTGAGGTAGGGCATGTTGTTGAGGTCGTTCTGGTCGGCCATTCGGTGGCTTCCTAGAACTCCCTCGATCTCTGCAAGGAGCTTATCCTGGACTTGTTCGTTTTTGGACAGGAGGTATAGGAGGAAGGCGACAGAGTTGGCCGTCTGGGGAGAGAAAGAGAGAGCAAAGGATGGGTGGATGAATAAATAAATAACTAAACAAATAAATAAATAAATGAATAAATAGATAAATAGATAGATAAATAGATAAATAAATAAATAAATAAATAAACATCTCATTTGTGTCCCATCGCCTGACTCCGGTATTATGTCTTGATTAACCAGATGACTAAAAATAAATTTTAGAGCGAAAGAAAAAAAAAACTTGAGCTTTTATATAGCGCAGTATCCACTAAATATACTCAAGGGGTGCCTAGCAAACAACAACCCTTAACATGTAGAACGAGACATGACGCCTGTCAGGCGATATTACATTTATTTTTTGCGGACAGAGACATGACAACGCTGTTAACGACCAGGTACTCATTTTACACTGAGTAGGGTGAGAGAATGTGAGTAAAGAGCTTTTTCCAAGGAAAATAAAAAGTATGCGACGGTCAGACGTGTCTCGAATCCTGGACCTCCCCCATCCAAAGGCGCGAGTCATACTCAACTATGCGCCGAGCGAGGCTCGAACCCAAGTATCTTCCGCTCCGAAAAAGAGTGCCATACTACAAGACCACATAGCCGCAAGGATGATATGGAACAGTGTGAAATTCTTACCGTGTCAATGCCGGCCATGAAGATTTCAATGATGTTGTCCAGCGTTTCCTTCCGAGACAGTTGATGTGTGCCCATCACATACTTGAGGAAGTCAACGTGCTCTCCGTCAACAGGGGGAGTTCCCGTCTCCAGCTCCCTGGCCACCTCGTCCATTCGCATACTGATCTGCTCTTCAGCTGTTGAGATATAAAAGAATTGATTTAGAATCGTGATACTGCTGTTGTTGTTGTTGTTGTTGTTGATGCTGCTGCTGCTGCTGCTGCTGCTGATGATGATGATGATGATGATGATGATGATGATGATAATGATGATGATGAAGATATATGATTATTATTATTATTAATTATTATTATTATTATTATTATTATTATTATTATTATTATTATTATTATTATTATTGTGATGATGATTATGACGATGTAAATACGAATGATGATGATGATGATGATGATGATGATGATGATGATGATATATGATGATGATGATGATGATGATGATGATGATGATGATGATGATGATGATGATGATGATGATGAAGATGATAAGGATGGCGAATACCTTAATAAAAATCATCTATCTACCAAACTAATGATATCTTACCAAATTCACATATCTTATCCCAAGCTTCCACGTGCCTCTTCCACACCCGCGTCCCCAAAAACTTGTGGAGCCTGGCGTAGATCATGAGCTCATGGCCTGTCTGAAACATGGTGGCGATGGACTGGATGAATTCCGCCGTCCTTGGGGGAGCGTCTTTGTCGAGACAGCCCATGCGTTTGTTTAATACTATATACAACATACCTGAAAATAAAAATTAAAAGGATCAATAATTTCCGTATGCGGTCAAGATAAAGGCCGAACAATAATAATAATAATAATATCATATCTGCGGTGTTCTGGGAAAACGTGTATTTAGAATTTTGGCCAGAAAACTCGTCCTCAAATATCGATCGATTTAAAATTAGCGTGGGACAGCGTGGGTCAGCGGTACGTCTTTGCTTCGTACCCGAAAGGTACCGAGTTCGACTACCCGCCGCGTTGTGTGGCCTTGAGCAAGTCACCTAGCCTTAGCTCACTTTGCGGCGCTGCACTGCGGCTGGCGCCTGGGTTATTCCAGTCTTCCCTTGGAATAGACCCTAAAGAAAAAATTCCCCTTAGGGATGAATAAAGGGAATTTATTATTTATTTATTATCGAGACTCCATTTACTACGAAGACCATTGCTCAAAAATTGTCCCAAGATCGCACAAATTACTGATTGCACTCTGGTCTTACTCAACACTAAGATGCGCGGCTATGTGGTCTAGTGGTATGACACTCGCTTTCGGGTCGGAAGGTCTTGGGTTAGAACCTCGCTCGACGTATAGTTGATTGAGTCCTTGGACAAGAGTATTTGTTCAAATTCTCTCACCGTATTCAGGTGTAAAATGAGTACTTGGCCGTTAGCAGCGTTGTCTCTGTCCGAAAAAAAATTGTAATATCGCCTAACAGGCATCATGTCTTGTCTTATATGTTAAGTGTTGCTGTTAGCCAAGGACCCCCTGTAAAGCTCTTTGAGCACGTTTAGTGGATATTGCTCTATATAAAATCTTAATTTTTTTTTGGAATATCTTCTATTTTATTGGAAAAAATAAAAGATTTGTGACTTGACTTACTCTCCATGGTTAAGTTCCCCAGCTCGTGTAACAAACGTGGTACCATGTTCTCTTGGCCATGCTCGTCCCGCAGGTAAGCTATCCTGTTGCACATATCACTGATCACGTGATTCATGCCATCCATGTAGTCGCACACAGCTTTCGGACGCAGCTTAGACACGAACGTGCTTCTACTTCTTCTCCAATATTCTCTCTCACTGAAATAGAAAAAATGAATTTTTAAAAAATATTATCGATGATATGCGTTTGAAAAATAAAAATAAAATGAAAATTCCCTTTATTCATCCCATAGGGAAATTTGTCCTTGGGGTCTATAGATAGAACGAAGATGACGTCACTCAGGTCTTTGTTATTGTTT
>NC_088366.1:12598559-12601059 GCF_034508935.2 Berghia stephanieae | reverse complement strand
AACTCCCCATCATCCAGGAGAATCCGGGTTCACGGCGTTCAAAAACTAGATGCTTCATCTTCTTATTTTCCATCCAGTGAAGTAGTTCGTAACGTTTGTTGCCCTCTTTAGTCTTATAGTTATTGGCACCGTACAACCTTGATCTGAATCAAGTCGCTATTTTGGTTGTTAGCCACCTCTGCCAGCAACAGGTTGGCATCTATTATATTTATGAAGTGTAAAACAATTTTAAAACTTTTAACGACTTTGTATTTATAAACTAATTTTATATTATGGTCTCGATAGCTCAGTTGGTAGAGCACTCGCTTCACATGCAAAGGGACTAAGATCGATTCAAGTCGAGATTTGATTCTTTTTTCTTCTTCTTTCTGATCACCCTGTCGACTCGGCGGTGAACTGGGGGGGGGGGGGGGGGGGGGGGGGGGGGGGGGGGGGGCTCTGTCTGCTAGAACTGGCGGAAAACACTTTGCGATTGACTATCGTCCTGTGCTAAGGGTAGCAAGCTATTTTTGCTATTGTCCGTTTCACGCTATGGAAACTGGGATAAACTTCGACTCCACGGGCCTAATGGCTCTGATCTGCTGAAGAGAGAAGGAAGAGAGATAAAAGTAAGGAGAGTAAGTTAACAGAAGAGAAAACCCTAGAGTGAAGCAGGATGCGACACATGTTTTGCAGGACTGTACAAAGTACAATGAACAAAGAGCGACCATTTGGCCCGAGAGGACCATTTGGCCCGAGAGGACCATTTGGCCCGAGAGGACCACACTAAAGTTTAATCGAAGCTATATCATGAGTCTCAGCACGAGCTTGGGAGACCATAGCGTTCCTTCATCTTGTTGACCTTCTGTCTTAAAGACATCATGAGGGGGAAGAAGAAGAAGAAGAAGAAGAAGAAGAAGAAGAAGAAGAAGAAGAAGAAGAAGAAGAAGAAGAAGAAGAAGAAGAAGAAGGAACCCTAGAGCAATCAAGAGTTTACTCCACAAGACTCTTTCTTACCTTGTAAGAAGACCTCCCGTTCTATTCCTCATTTCATTGTAGACCACCCATGACTCGTAAGGAGGTCGGGACGGAAATTTCCCTTCCTTCCTGTAGATTTCCTCAATGAGGTCGGGATCTCCGACGGCAACATTGTGACGTGGTCCGAACTGCTCTCGGAAGATTGGCCCGAATTCCTTGTGTTTTTGTCTCTGTTGAATAAAAAAGAGGAATACATAGAATATTATTATTTCTTGAGATATTGGTATGCGCGAATCTTTAGAAAGTAGTCCGTCAGAGCCATTAGGCACATAGAGCTGGAGTTTATCTCGGTTTCCATAGCGTGAAACGGACAATAACAATTGCTTGTTATCCTTTGGATAGGACGCTAGTCTATCGTTAAGCACTGTAGGCAACGCAAAGCTGATTCCCTTAAAAATGGAATCTCTCTCTCTCTCTCTCTCTCTCTCTCTCTCTCTCTCTCTCTCTTCCTCCTCCTCCTCCTCCTTCTTCTTCTTCTTCTTCTTCTTCTTCTTCTTCTTCTTCTTCTTCTTCTTCTTCTTCTTCTTCTTCTTCTTCTTCTTCTTCTTCTTCTTCTTCTGTCTCTCCCCTTATTGGACACGCAAGCATATACACACCATACATATTCATTCTCTCTCCCATGCATAAAAACATACACACATACACTCATTCTCTCTCTCTCTCTCCCTCTCTCTCTCTCTCTCTCTCTCTCTCTCTCTCTCTCACACACACACACATACACACAAACATACATACATAAACACACACACACCCATACACACACATACACACATTTAAACAGACGAGATTCTACGAGTCTCTCCAAATTCAAGGTTCAACGAGTACCATCGACTGAAATTTCTGAAGACATGTCAAATAAAAGTGATTTACTATCCGGCCGGGTTTCTTATGCGAGTCAGATTTTTATTTAATTACACCGGCCGCCTTCTCATCACGCCTTCATTCTCTGTACCGTACTCTGGAAAAACTCATATTTTAAAATTTGGCCAGAAAACTCGTCCTTCAAATATCAATCGATTTAAATGACTCTCATCTTGGCAAAAACTCCCAAACCTGGGACTTCGCGAAGTCCCAGGTTTGGGAGTTTTTACCAAGATGAGAGTCATTTAAATCGATCGATATTTGAAGGACGAGTTTTCTGGCCAAATTTTTAAATATGAGTTTTTCCAGAGTAAAGTATCTCTGTGGTTCACATTTCTGTGGTTTTTATCACAATCATTCATTATCATTATCACTGTGTGACGCAAAACGCCTTATATGAAATTTGCGGTGTAAAACGGCCTAACGGTGCGATGATGTCTTCTAGTCTTGTCAACAAAAGCAGGCTTTGTGGAGAGCGGTCAGTTAACGGACGGGTGACAAGGAGAGTCGACTCTGGATACGACGACGAGTCCTTGGGTAAGACACTCCATATCCACATAATTTATTTTCACCTCATTCAACTCAAGCGTTAACTAAGAACATATCTGGCTATAGGGAATGA
>NC_088366.1:12558559-12593559 GCF_034508935.2 Berghia stephanieae | reverse complement strand
ATATTTGAGTTTCCCCTTGCCATTTCATTTCAAAGCAGAATAAACAGAATGGAAAATTATTATTATTATTATATCCTTTTGTCGGGTATCTTTTGTATGCCTAAAGGGATAAAGGGACAGTCGTCGAAACGGGTTTCTGTTTGCTCAGTATAACGGTCTCTTTTCACAACGCAGAAGTGTGTACAAAACGAGAATCGTAGTATCGTAGTATCGCGACACCTCGACAACGATTATGACAAGAGTAATAATAATAGAAAGAAAGAAAGATAACCAGTTTTGAGATGATATTCGATTTCCTTTTATGTGTACTTAGGAATTATCCGATGTTTGCCCAGCTTTTTGTTTCGTTGATTGAAAAAAAATCGAGTTGACACAGTGATGTTGTTAGGTGCGATACTACTGAGAGGTGAACTTGCGTGCGTGTTATGATTGTATTATAAAAATGAGGATTTTATTCTTTTATCTCATGTAATTCCGGCTATGGGAAATGATCAATGACAAGTAATTTAGCGATGATTATTGCGTTTGTTTATTTAAAATGATTCACACCACCTCCAGGACGATGATTTGCGTTCTAGAAAATAGACAAATTAAGAAATTAAGGCGCAGGCACTGGTGTAAGATAAAGAACTGAACATGAACATGTGTATGAAAGATGCCAGACAAAGCAACAAAGAAAGATACAAGAAAAAATAACATCTATAAAAAATCAGCCAACCTTGACGGGGGATCGAACCTCAGACCTTCTGATTACCGATAATCAGAAGATCTGAGGTTTGCTCCCCAAATCGAGGTCGACTGATTTTTTGGGATGTTTTTTCTTTCTTGTATTTTTCTTTCTTGCATTCTTGGCACCTTCATACACAATTTGTTCAGTTCTAGAAAATAGACAAATTATGAAATGAAACTTGCGATGGTATTTAGTATAAGTGCTATGAACTTCGATGAACTCCTGTGAGGAGAACGTCTTTGATGGCGCGTGGGAAATATTGCTGTATCTATCTATAAGACATGCTGTAAACGAAAAATCAGGAGGAGGGGGGGGGGGGGGGGGAAGATCTGAATCTCCTGTTGGAGTCCATGTAAGCTGAAAAAATAATGCATATCAGAAAAATTGGGTTTAAAAAAATAATATTAATAGAATTATATGGAATTTGAGCTTTTATATTTTTTTGGAGCTTTTTTGATATATCGCAATATCCACTAAATGTGCCCAAAGCGCTTTACAAGGGGTTCCTGACCAACAGCAACATTTAACATGTAGGACGGGACATGACGCCTGTTATATGCTATGTTACAATTTTCTCGGACAGAGACAACGCTGTTAACGACCAGGTACTTATTTTACAGGTGAGTACCGTTAGAGAATGTGAGTAAAGAGCATTTTCCAAGGACTCAACTTAACGGACCCAGGACCTTTCGATCCGAAAGCGAGCGTCATACCACAAGACCACATAGCCGCAATAATCACATGATACTATAATAAATATGGAGGTATCATAAAGGGTCAAATGGTTTTGCCAATAGCAATCTAGAGAGCATTGGCTTGACCACAACGTCTGAATGGTCATTCTCTTGACCACTAAAGTACAGACGAATACGACCTATGTACACTCTACCGTACTTAGGAAAAACGCCTTTCTTTTTTAAAGTTGAGCTTTTATATAGATAGTATGAAGATGACGTCACTCAGGTCTTTGTTATTGTTTTTTGCCATCCACGTTTATGAGTAATGCTCACTGAACTGTATTAACCCGACTATAAAAGTTCATGGATACACACAGTTTTGTGTGTTGGTCCGTTATACTTCCGGATGGCAATGTTATGAGCTTCTTAGCCAAGCGCATACTATCTATAGGGCAATATCCACTAAACGCTTTGCAAATATTTTTCTATGACTAACAGCAACACTTAACATGTAGGACAAGACATGACGCCTGTTAGGAGATAATACCACTTTTTTCCGACAGAGAAATGCGTCTGTTTTTTTTTTTTTTGGGGGGGGAGGGGGTTGGGGGTGGGGTGTTCCCCCAGCATTTGCTTTTCCATTATTCGGGGTTTCAAGAAGTGAGAGAGGTCCTAGTTAATTACACCCGACTGTACACAGAAAGAGAGTTTCCCTTATACAATATAATGTATCCATATTAGGAACCATAATGTGGTTATGTCAATATCTACCCTATTATGTGTTAGAACATAAATAAAGCACGTACAGCCGTTAGTACGCTATGTGGGTCACCGACTTGTACTGGTGCGCATAGGTGAATTTTTAGAGTGCAATAGGCTAAATCCCCCGTGTGGTGTCCGGTGGTCAACTGAGAGGGTCAAGAATAGCCCACTGCCAAGCCAGCGTGTTCAACTCAAACCGTTACAGAAACGCAGACAGACAAACCAAATCCTTTTATTTTTAGCTTGGGCTACCGAAGAGTTTCTGGAATGACAGAAAGAAGCTGATATACAGAGAAGTGGTAAGACCTGGAATGAGATTAAAAAGTTAGCTCAGGATAGAGAAGGATGGAAACTGTTTGTCTGTGGCCTATACCCTGACCCAGGTTGAAAAAGGCAATGAGGATGATGATGGATAGGCTAAATGACGTCATCTCCAAACAAGCAGCTTCGGAAGCTCAAGGGGAAGGAAGGCCACGGGGAACATGGAGAAGAATTATTAAAGAAGCTGATGTATGGAGAAGTGATAAGACATGGAACGAGAGATATATATATAAAAAGTTAGCTCAGGATAGAGAAGGATGGAAACTGTTTGTCTGTGGCCTATACCCTGACCCAGGTTGAAAAAGGCGATGATGATGATGATGATGATGATGATGATGATGATGATGATGATGAACACATGACCTATCGAGATTATTGGAGTTCCACCTGAAGTAAAAGTAAAGTAGTCATTCAGAGCCATTCGGCCCATTGAGCCGGACAATAGCAATTGCTTGCTATCCTTTGGATAGGACGCGAGTCTATCGCAAAGTACTTTCCGCCAAATCTAACAGACTCAGCTACCGATTCATTCACTGCTGGGTGGACAGGAGGGTAAGTCAGAAAAAAAAAGCTCGACTGCACCCGGGATCGATCTTGGTCCCTTGCTTTGCATTTGAAGCAAGTGCTCTACCAACTGAGCTATCGGGACCCCCTCGGGTCCCACCGAGGTGAACATAACATTTAGCATTAAATTATATCAATCAATAAACAATAAATTCACACACAGGTTTGTATGTTGGTAGGATTAAATCTGGATGGCGGATGCTGTGAGTATTTTATTTAAACATCAATAAGATGTCGATGTTCTTCATGCAAAGAAGAATGGCTGGGCTACAGATAGTATGCGCTTGGCTTAGAACCTCACAACATTGCCACCCGGAAGTATAACGGACCAACACACAAATCTATGTGTAACCATGAACTTTTATAGTCTGGTTAATACACTTTAGTGAGAAGTACTCATAAACGCGGATGACAAAAAACAATAACAAAGACCTGAGTGGCGTCAACTTCGTTCTATCTATAGATAGTATGCGCTTGGCTGAGAAGCTCATAACATTGCCACCCGGAAGTATAACGGACCAACACACATAACTTTGTGTAAACGTGAACTTTTATAGTCTGGTTAATACAGTTCAGTGAGCATTACTCATAAACGAGGATGGCAAAAAAACAGTAACAAAGACCTGAGTGACGTCAACTTCGTTCTTTCTATAGATAGTTCGAAGATGACGTCACTCAGGCCTTTGTTATTGTTTTTGCCATCCGCGTTTGTGAGTTGTTCTCACTAAACTGTATTAACCAGACTATAAAAGTTCATGGTTACACAGAGTTTGTGTGTTGGTCCGTTATACTTCCGGGTGGCAATGTTGTGAACTCCTTGGCCAAGCGCATTCTATCTATAGATAGAATGCGCTTGGACTTCCGGGTGGCAATGTTGTGAACTCCTTGGCCAAGCGCATTCTATCTATAGATAGAATGCGCTTGGCCAAGGAGTTCACAACATTGCCATCCGGAAGTATAACGGACCAACACACAAACTCTGAGTAACCATGAACTTTTATAGTCTGGTTAATACAGTTTAGTGAGAACAACTCACAAACGCGGATGGCAAAAACAATAACAAAGGCATGAGTGACGTCATCTGCATACTATCTATACTATGGACGGCGTACGTCCAAGGGAGCAGCGGGGAGTGAGTATTACATTATGTAGACGGCGGCATCTTCAGGTACTCACTCACGGAGAAATTATAAGGCATCGTCAGCGTGACAAACGTGACAAACAGTGTCACGCTAACTTTCTCACCACTCACCCGTGACCGGACACGTCACCCGTGGCATCTGACACCTGACAGGTATCCGTAATTGTTTGGACAGGTAAGGCAAGAACATCGCAGAGATTCTCAGGTGAGAGAAAGAGAAATAAATATTGTAATATAGACACGGTGAGACAGGAGGGGAGAGAGGGAGGGAGAGAGAGAAAGAAAGAAAGAAAGAGAGAGAGAGAGAGAGGGAGAGAGAGAGAGAAAGAAAGAGAGAGAGAGACTGGGAGAGGGAGAGAGAGAGACTGGGAGAGGGAGAGAGAGAGACTGGGAGAGGGAGAGAGAGAGAGAGAGAGAGAGAGAGAGAGAGCGGAAGAGAGAGAGGAGAGTTAAATACAAAAAACTGTATGTAGGAGAGAGCGAGAACGAGAGAGAGAGAGAGAGAGAGAGACTGAGAGAGGGAGAGGGAGAGAGAGAGAGAGAGAGAGAGAGAGAGAGAGGAAGAGAGAGAGGAGAGTTAAATACAAAAACTGTATGTAGGAGAGAGCGAGAACGAGAGAGAGAGAGAGAGAGAGAGAGAGAGAGAGAGACTGAGAGAGGGAGAGGTGGGAGAGAGGAGGGGGAGGAGGAGGAGAGAGAGAGAAATACAAAGAACAGAGTATGTAAGAGAAAGAGAGAGCGAGAGAGAGACTGAGACACTGAGAGAGAGAGTCAGAGAGAGAGAGAGACTGAGAGAGAGAGAGAGAGAGAGAGAGAGAGAGAGAGAGAGAGATTATGTTTAATGGTTACTCAAATCCATTAATTACCATACCGCCATAAACAACCACTTTCGTGACGGGCAACAGACAAAAACTTAAGTTAAAAAATACCAACTGTTACCACACCATAAACGAAACAAAATAGCTATTATTAACTGGCGTACTCGGGAAGAAAAAATCATATTTAAAAATTTGGCCAGAAAACTCGTCCTTCCAATATCGATCGATTTAAATGACCCTCATCTTGGAAAAAACTCTCACACCTGGGACTTGGAGAAGTCCCAGGTTTGAGCGTTTTTTCCAAGATGAGGGTCATTTAAATCGATCGATATTTGAAGGACGAGTTTTCTGGCCAAAATTTTTAAATACTAGTTGTTTTTTTGTTCTAAAGTACAACAGTTAACTGTTATTAAAATAAATCCCTGATAGTGTCGACAAGAAAGCGCCATCTAAATTCTTGCTTAATCCCAACCCTTTTCATTCGCATGGCTAGTCAGTCAGCACGACACGGGATTTAAAGTGAAAACACATTTACATGTCAGAAAGGGGGGGGGGGGGGAGGGAGGGGGGGGGGTGGAGGTTTATTTCCATCCACCTCAGTGTTTCTATAAATCTACATAATAATAATTTCTCATTTACGTGGGCAGGTGGGTGGGTGGGACTCAAGCAAAAAGATTATACATTTGTTTCCATAATACAAAGATTTAAAATAATAACATTGTGTTGTATAAAAACAAACAACAAGAAAATACAACCCCCCCCCCCCAAAAAAAAAAAACCCACAAAAAAAACAAAATAACAAAAAAAAAAACAAAAAACCCAGGAATTTTCTTTAAAAGTGAAAAAGGAACAAAAAAAAAAATCTAATGTTTTTTCAGCTTTTACCTAATTTCACCCCTGCCGGTTCTATGTAAGAGCCTGACTGAACAAAGGCTTTGAGTCGAAACGTTCTGTGTTTCACATTTTGTTCTTTTATTTTTCTTTGAAGCTATTATATTCCTTTTTGTAAATGACTTTTTACAGTCCAAAGCTTCTAGCAGCTTAGCATCACTTTGAGCATGCCCAAATGGGGGCTCCAAGAATCACCAACATGCCCAAAGTGCAACCAAGCACCGCAAGAAGTAAACCACCTCGTACTAGATTGTCCAGAGACAAAACTGGAAGGGGGATTTGAAACCATCAACAAATGTGATGATGACTTCCGAACCTGGATTGATACCTTGAACATAGAAGTGTAGCCGAACGATACTACCACCACTACTACTTTGAGCAGATGTATGTAACGACGCAAAATATTATTGTAAGAATATTATAGGAGTAGTTTTGAAACCAAAAATAAATGAGACAATGTGCCATTATTGGTCTTGAAAAGTGGCCAGCGAATTGCTTTTCAAAGCTAAAACACGTCCACACTCGTTTCTATTGTGCAACATAGGAGTTAAAACGTGTTTGAAAAAAGAGTAATTGTAACGAGGCATTATATTCATGTGTGACAAAATTTTGAAAAAGAAATTAATAAAAAAAATGGAGACTCTATATCATTCTAATTTGTCTTGAAAAGTGGCCAGCGAGTGGCCTTTGAAAAATGGCCAGCGAGTGTCCTTTTAAAGACATCCTCAAAGCCAAACCATTCCACACTCTGTCCTAACATGCAATGTAGGTTGGAGTTTTTTAAAAAAGTGTTTGATCACAGTACAGTAAAACTGAATAATTGTAACCACGTATTATATTGTGTGACATAGTTTTGCAACAATAATAATTAAAAAAAAAAAGAATATTAAAAGAGACTAGTATTTGTCTTGAAAACTGGCCAGCGAGTGTCCTTTCAAAGCTTAACACTTCCACGCTCGGTCCTACTGTGCAATGCAGGAGTTTAAAACAGTTTGATCACATGCATAGTGAAGCAGAAGAATTGTAACGACGCATTATATTGTGTGACATAATACGATTCAATAGTCTGATGTCACGCCGCCCGGCAACGGTGGCCATCTTGGTTCTAAACAAAGAAAATCATTACTTTTTATTTTTCATGCTGGCTAGAACTTTTCATATGCCTTGTGATTAGAATGTGTAAAAGTCAAAACATGATCAAATTTATGGGGTTTTATTTTTCCTCTGGATACCCTTTATGCTCGCCGGAGAAATATTTCATACGGGCGTCCGCCATTGTTCCGATAGTTTAGAGCCAGTGATACTAAGTTACCATGCGTCGTTTGGAAGGAAGTGACGTTACGACTGTTGAAGGGTATTGTGAGAAGAAAAAAAAAGACTCTAGATCTATCTATGCGTCATTCTAATTTGTCTTGAAAAGTGACCAGCGAGTGGCCTTTCAAAGATATCCTCTAAGCCAAACAATTCCACACTCGGTCCTACCGACTGTGCAACATTCGGGGTTAAAAAGTGTTTGATCCACAGTAGTAAGGCAGAATAATTTAACGACGCATTATGTTGAGTGATATAGTTTTGAAAAAAGAAAGAAAGAAAGAGACTAGCCTTAGTGTCATTCTAATTTGTCTTGAAAAGTGGCCAGCGAGTGTCCTTTTAAAGACATCCTCCAAGCCAAACAATTCCACACTCGGTCCTACCGACTGTGCAACATTCGGGGTTAAAAAGTGTTTGATCCACAGTAGTAGGCAGAATAATTTAACGACGCATTATGTTGAGTGAATAGTTTTGAAAAAAGAAAGAAAGAAGAAAGAGACTAGCCTTAGTGTCATTCTAATTTGTCTTGAAAGTGCCAGCGAGTGTCCTTTTAAAGACATCCTCCAAGCCAACAATTCCGCACTCGGTCCTACCGACTGTGCAACATTCGGGGTTAAAAAGTGTTTGATCCACAGTAGTAAGGCAGAATAATTTAACGACGCATTATGTTGAGTGATATAGTTTTGAAAAAAGAAAGAAAGAAAGAAAGAGACTAGCCTTAGTGTCATTCTAATTTGTCTTGAAAAGTGGCCAGCGAGTGTCCTTTTAAAGACATCCTCCAAGCCAAACAATTCCACACTCGGTCCTACCGACTGTGCAACATTCGGGGTTAAAAAGTGTTTGATCCACAGTAGTAAGGCAGAATAATTTAACGACGTATTATGTTGAGTGATACAGTTTTGGGGAAAAAAAGAAAGAAAGAGACTAGCCTTAGTGTCATTCTAATTTGTCTTGAGAAGTGGCCAGCGAGTGGCCTTTCAAAGACATCGTCAAAGCCAAACAATTCCACAGTCGGCCTCACCAAGCAATGTGGTTGGAGTTTACATTGTCTCTTTCAATATTTAATTTATCTTAAACCAGAAAACTGCCGTACCCTAGAAAAACACGTATTTAAAAATTTGGCCAGAGAACTCGACCTTCAAATATCGATCGATTTAAATGACGTATCATCTTCGCAACCAAACTCTCACACCTGGGAATAAAGAAGACTTCGCGAAGTCCCAGGTTTGAGAGTTTTTGTTAAGATGGGGGAGGGGGGGGGGGCCTTTAAATTGATCGATATTTGAAGGACGAATTTTCTGGCCAAAATTTACAATTCGTTTCTTTCCAGGGTTTACGGTAGTTTACAGGTTAAATTATTCCTTCCCTCCATCCTCACCTCTCTAATTAATTCACCATCCCACACTCACAATCTCTATTCATTTTCGTCAGTCGCTCACAATCCATTCATTTCCCCAGTCCCTGGCACCTCCCACCTCCCCGATAGCCGGTAGAGATCAGGGGACGTAACCAGGACGAGACAACGTCGTCATTAATTTACAAACTTGAACCTGGCGACAAACTCAACAAAAAAGAAGGTCAATTGGGGAAAGATAGAAGGTCAATGGTTGACCTTAAAGTCAACGAACAGTAGAGAGAGAGAGAGAAGTTCATCAGGTCCAAGCACAATTTGATGCATGCAATAATGTTATTGTCATTTCTAATTCAAACTGTATACGCATCAGAAAACGCAACTTTGATAGAAAAATCTTTCAAGTTGAACTCAAAATGAATCAAATTCTGAATAAGATCAGCAATTTATAATGACAGTAGCTATAAATGAGTTCAAAGACTTATTAAACATTTGCATTTATTCTAAGATGTTAATAACAATAGGATATGAAATAGAAGCTTCGATCTTGCTTTTAAACGAAGACAAATTATAAAATGTGAATTACCTTGACAACGCAATTCACACATTTCTCATTATTCTTCCTCAGTGTTTCGTTCATCGTGTTTTGTTGATAAAGGGGAAACCCGAAACTTCCACATTATAATTAATCTGTCTTCGTTGAATAAATTAAAATCTTCCATTTCATTTCTTATTGATATTAACTTCAAACTTTATACGCATTAGAAAATACAACTTTGACGCAACAATCTTTCAAATTTACTTTACAATGTAATAAATAACAATGTGAAATTGAATGTTAGCTTCAATTTGATATACGAAAACAGTTAAAATGGACGTTTCGGGTTTCCCTTTATTATTAACAAAACAGGATGAAGGAAACACTACAGACGAAAGAGATAATGTGTAAGTGGCGTTGTTAAGATGAATAAACAAAAACATCGATGGACAGGGAATAGTATGCTACTTTGTAAGGAAGGAAGAATTAAAATTCGTCTGTAGTGTTTCATTTTCACTGATTTGTTGATAAAGCGGAAACCCGAAATGTCCATTATATCTGTTTTTGTACATTAAATTTAAACTTACATTCAATTTCATATTGTTATTTATTTATTTCTTCGAGCAGCAACATTTACATTGTCCAGTTTTCTTTACATTGTATCAAGTTCTGAATAAGATCAGCAATTCACAATGAGAGCAGCTATAAATAAGTTCTTAGACTTTAACTTTTGCATTTATTCTCAGTTCGAGACAAGATAATGTAAAAAAAATAAATGTTTTTACTTACAATCAACAAACAATTTAACTGAAAAAAAAATTTGTACGTCTTCGAAAATTTTACTACTGAAATATAACAGTGGGTGTGTTGTAGTTGTGGTGGTGGTGGGGGTAAGGGGGGGAGGGGGTCTCAAAATACAACAGGGCCATTTTAACAGGTTTAGACAAGGAGAAGGGGTGGCTTCAACCCCCTGTCCAGCTATAAAGGTAATCCCTGTATGGCCATCCTGTTAATCCCACCTGTCTAGGACCCCCATTCATTCAGGCAGATCCCCAGGATTATAAATCCCCATCTCTTTCATTGGCCAAAAACTATCAACAGACATTCGCATACATACAACTCTCCATCTCAACACTGAAGCTATCGTTTCTGTTGTTGTTGTTGTGGTTAGAAGATAGATTATTTATTATTATTATTTATCATCATCATCATCATCATCAATATCATCATCATCATCATCATCATCATCATCATCATCATCATCATCATCATCATCAATATCGTTATCATCATCACCATCATCATCATCATCATCATTATCATCATCATCATCATCATCATCATCATCATCATCATCATCATCATCATCATCATCGTCATCACCATCAAGACAAAGCTTAAAAGTGTTGACGAAAGGCAGGTCATTTCATAAAACTGGTCCAACTGTTTCGAACTCATTCCCTCAATCAGTACATTTGTCCTAAGACGTTTACAGGTCTCCAAGAAACAAACAAGGCCCGATCTTTTCAGCTTTTGACAGGCAAGCGTTCATAGATAGTATGCACTTGGCTAAGAAGTTCACAACATTGCCATCCGGAAGTATAACTGGCCAACACACAAAACTGTGTGTAACCATGATCATTTATAGTCTGGTTAATACAATTTAGTGAGAACTACTCATAAACGCGGATGGCAAAAAAAAAAAAAACAATAACAAAGACCTGATTAACGTCATCTTCGTTCTATCTATACTACCTACAAGACTACCACAAGGTCGAACAACGAGTTGAGACGACTGGTCACAATTCAGACATTGGACAAGTGGTGTGTTTATTCGATGGAGGATGCGAGGACAAAAGAAAGAAATGAAATAAGTATTGTGTCTTAGGAAGGGGGGTGGGGGGGAGGGGGGGGAGGGGAGGGGAGGTAATCGATTGGCTGAGGTCAATATTTGATTGGTTGTTACCAAGGTCAAGGTGTGTAAAGAGAGAAGGGGGGGGGGCAAGAAAGAGAGAGAGAGAGAGAGAGAGAGAGAGAGAGAGAGAGAGAGAGAGAGAGAGAGAGAGAGAGAGAGAGAGGTAAGATATTGGGGTTATGTAATAAGAACCACTTTGAAGCAGGAAAAATCACGGTGAAGTTAAAATTGAGGTCATCCGGTGCACAATTTGTTGGCAAAGGAATAACACACGGTGGGAAGATTAAAGAGCAACACTTTCAAAGGTGAGCTCGTTCACTTTGGCGGTTTTGAAGTGCGCTGAAAAACGTTGTTTTTTTCTTTTTCTCTTTCGTTTTGGTCGAAAAGGTTTACTAAAAATATCGATCTGTAATAGTAACCCTGCAGAGCGTAGCCATCTAATTGAAATTAATTGAGATTTTATATAGCGCAATATCCACTAAACGTGCTCAAAGCGCTTTACAGGGGGTCCCTGGGCAACAGCAACATTTAACATGTAGGACGGGACATAATGACGCCAGTTAGGCGATATTACAATTTGTTTCGGACAGAGACAACGCTGTTACCGGCCAGGTACTCATTTTACACCTGAGTACGGTGAGAGAATGTGAGTAAAGAGCCTTTTCCTAGGACTCAATTATGCGCCGAACGAGGCTCGAACCCAGGACCTTCCGATCTGAAAGCGAGTGTCATACTTCAAGACCACATATCCGTAGCTTGACACTAAAACCCACTAAGACCGTAGCCATCGTGAACTGATAGCCTGACACTGACCAAAAAATTACGTCAAAAGACAAGTCTTTGGCATCAATATCAATCAAACTATAACAAACGTTCAAGGTTACACACAGCTTTCTGTTTTGGTACGTCATATCCGGTTGGCGGATGTTATGATTTTTTAAAACCTAAACGCATAACATCAATACAACCCAGAAAAATAAATATATCTTTCCTCATTCTCATAGAATATCGGTTAATATGCACTAGGTTGACACTAACTCCTGTTGTGTGCTATTTTCAGTTTAAACAATTTCGATGTTTGATCACGTGATGATGTACTATCTTCTTATTGATTCAGTCGTTCAGGTGAGAATAAATTAAATGTGACCCAACGTCTCAAAACGGTACTATGTTGGGAGGAACCACATGCTAAATAGTCAAAGTAAAGGTAAACTGGTCAAAATTATGAATTACTGGTCCTTAGCAACATGAAATATGATATTCATTCTCCTCAATAAAGTTTATAAACTCAACGCAAGACTGATAAATTCTGGCTATAAATTTAATTTTCAGCATTTTAATCATCCCGACTTAATACGGTTTTGAGACGAGGGGTCAGAAATGTTGTAAACAAAGCAATGCTATCAAATTGGATTATCTGTGGAATCGAACTTGTCACTGGGTTTGACTACAACTCACTGAATAAATATAGATAGTATGCGCTTGGCTAAGTAGCTCATTACATTGCCATCCGGAAGTATAACGGACCAACACACAAAACTGTGTGTATCCATGAACGTTTATAGTCGGATTAATACAGTTCAGTGAGCATTACTCATAAACGCGGATGGCAAAAAACAATAACAAAGACCTGAGTGACGTCATATTCGAACTATCTATAAATTTAATTTTCAGCATTTTAATCATCCCGAATTAATACCGTTTTGAGGCGAGGGGTCACAAATGATATAGATAGAATGCGCTTGGCCAAGGAGTTCACAACATTGCCATCCGGAAGTATAACGGACCAACACACAAACTCTGTGTAACCATGAACTTTTATAGTCTGGTTAATACAGTTTAGTGAGAACAACTCACAAACGCGGATGGCAAAAACAATAACAAAGGCCTGAATGACGTCATCTTCATTCTATCTATAAACAAAGCAACGCGATCAAATTGGATTTTCTGTGGAATCGAATTTTGTCACTCGGTTCGACTTCAACTCACTGAATAAATATATAAATAGAATGACTCGGAATTCATCATGCAGTAAACACAAAATTTAAATAGTCTTTGCTAGACATGTTAAATAATAGAAATAATATTACGATGAAAATGTTAACAAACTGTTGGATTTCTCCTTCAAATCAAATTTCCACCAAAACTGCCGAACTCTGAAAAACAAATAAATAAATACGTATTTAAAATTTTGGCCAGAAAACTCATCCTTCAAATATCGATCGATTAAAATGACTCTCATCTTGGCAAAAAAAATCTCAAACCCGCGACTCCAAAAGTCTCAGGTTTGAGAATTTTTTTTTCCAAGATGAGAGTCATTTTAATCGATCGATATTTGAAGGATGAGTTTTCTGGACAAAATTTTTTAATACGTCATTATTTTTTTTCCTTCTCATCATAGTACATTTAGTCGTTTCGTACTCACATGACCTTATTGATTTTCCGTGTGATTTCGTAATCAAATCAACACACAATCAGGTCAGGGGCGTCACGTGCAAACAGAACGGAGTGAGGGGAAGAAGTACGTACAGTGAGAGGATATCAAATCTCTTATTGTGACGTATCTTACCGATAATATAATATAATAATAATAATAATAATAATAATAATAATAATAATAATAATAATAATAATAATAATAATAATAATAATAATAATAATAATAATAATATAGAATGAAGATAACGTCACTCAGGTCTTTGTTATTGTTTTTTTTTCTTTTTCATTTTTGTATTTTATGTTTTTGCTATCCACGTTTATGAGTAGTTCTGACTAACCTGTATGAAGCAGACTATAAACGTTCAAGATTACACATCATCATCATCATCATCATAATTATCATCATCATCATCATCATCACCATCACCATATTCATCATCATCATCAACAACAACAAAAACAACAACAACAACAACAACAACGACAAAAGCCAGAGTCCGCCTAATTGAAAAGTTCGGATAAACAAACATGACGTCCCGAGATAACGTAGTTCCCGATAAAGAGTTCCACTGCACACACACACACACACACACACACACACACACACAGACACACACACAGAGACACACATATTATATACACCGCTACATCCTTTTGTTTGAAATGATCGGTAGATTGTGAAATGGATTACATCTGACAATCTACCTACCTATCCCCCAACCAAAACGTTCATTCATTCCTGGTTGTCGCCCATTCATTGACTTTGACTTTGAAATTGTTTTTTTGGTGTACTCGGTCACACCGTTTGGTTGCTTTTAATCCGGAGGATCGGTTGCTGTTTGATGAAGACATTATTATCCGGGATATCTTTTGATGGGGACACTTTACATATTGTACACCGGAATGTGTGTGTCATCAACGTTGATTTACATAAGAGCAGACCTGCCTAGTCCCATGAACAATTTCGTAGAAATACGAATTTTTTTAAAGCTCCAGCTACAGAGCTGTAAAGATAGATCGAAGATGACGTCACTCCTGTCTTTGTTATTGTTTTTTGCCATTCGCGTTTATGAGTACTGTTCACTAAACTGTATTAAACTGACTATAAAAGTTCATGATTACACAGAGTTTTGTGTGTTGGTCCGTTATACTTCCGGATGGCAATGTTGTGAGCTTCTCAGACAAGCGCATACTATCTATAGGTCTCTTTGACTCAATACATCTTGTTGAAAAGAAAGGTTTAGTTTTTTAGAATCAATATTTAGGACTCTGGATCATTTTTGGGTCATGATGAGGTCAAAATATTGATTTGTAAATCTATTTAAAGTGACCTTTCTATGTTTCCCTAGGAAACTACGAATTGGATTCAGTAGTCTGATGTCACGCCGCCTGACAACGGCGGCCATCTTGGTTCTAAACAAAGAAAATCATTACTTTTTATTCTTCATGCTGGCTATAACTTTTCATATGCCTTGTGATCAGAATGTGTAAAAGTCAAAACATGATCAAATTTATGTGGTTTATTTCCTCTGGATACGCTTTTATCCTCGCCGGAGAAATATTTCATACGGGCGACCGTCATTGTTCCGATAGTTTAGAGCCAGTGTTACTAAGTTACCATGTGTCATTAGGAAGGAAGTTACGTTCCCCACTCCTTAATCACCAAACACACACAGTATTATATACTAGGAGAAAAAAAAAACCCCCAACTAATCATAGAAACAAAACAAACAAAAAAACAACCAACCCCCCCCCCAAAAAAAAAAAAAACAAACAAAAAAACAACACTTTTTAAAATGGCGACGAAACTCTACAGACCAATTTCAACGGTGATTAAAATTGGCCATTAAATGAATTAATGATCCGCTTTGATAATGTCAAATTCGTCCGTTTGATTAAATTTTTTTGGGTTTTATTTTTTTTTTTAATAAAAGAAAAAAGAAAAAAAAAAAGAAAAAAAAAAGAGGAGAGGAGAGCACTTGTTGACACAATGAACTATGATGAGGTCATGACCCCCTTTAAAGCTGTCCTCTCTCCGTATAGTGGCGCCACCTCACGCGTCCCGCCCTTGGTTGCAATGTGACCAAATACCTCTCCGAGTGCAAGCTCATCATAAAAATCTATTCTTCAGATAGTAGATAAATATTTCAATGACTCTTGTAATTTTTTCGATAGTGGGGAAGGTGTCCATATTTAATCAAGTTCTTTTTCCGAAGTGGGGGGGGGGGGGGGGGGGGGGGGGTATATTTTATGCCCGATCTCTCTCTCTCTCTCTCTCTCTCTCTCTCTCTCTCTCTCTCTCTCTCTCTCTCCTTCTCTCACATCACCCCCCCCCCACACACACACACACACACACTTCTATCTGGCCTCATGCTTCTCTCACACTTTCTCTCTTTTTTTTTTTTAAATAAAGGATTGTAAAGAGTCGACAGTGGCGACCACAAGTAGCTCGACGAAATGTCTTTTCTCAATGAATTATGTCCCCTGTGTACGGGTGGTTTGTTTACATTGGGTTCTACTGTAAACGACGTGTCTGTCGATTTCTTGTTATGAATGAAAGAAGAATGGATGGATGGATGGTGAGATGTATGGATGGATGGATGGATGAATGGATGGATGGGTGGATGGATGAATGGATGGATGGATGGATGGATGGATGGATGGATGGATGGAAGGTGAGATGGATGGATGGATGGATGGATGGATGGATGAATGAATGGATGGATGGGTGGATAGAAGGTGAGATGAATGGATGGATGAATGGAAGGAAGGGAAGATGGATGGATGGATGGATGAATGGGTGGGTGGGTGGATGGGCAATGATATCATCTATAAAATAAAATAAAACATGTTTTTAAAATAAATAAAATTCCCTTTATTCATCCCCAAGAGGAAATTTGTCTTTAGGGTCTATTCCGAGGGAAGAATGGAATAAATCAGGCGTCAGACGCAGTGCAGCGCCGCTAATTGAGCTAGGGCTAGGTCGTGGGTGATCGAACTCGGTACCTTTCGGGTACAAAGCAAAGACCGTACCGCTGATCCACGCTATCCCCCCTGAATCAATTGCAAGCCATATTATATTACATTCTTCCACCCCCTGTATCCAACCTTTACGTCTATGCATCTACAATTGAACATTTGATATCTAACCATTCATTCTATACGCGTCTATTTACATAGTCATCATGACTTTTACTACCTACTCATCCATCTCTAAACTCATTCTTATATATATATATATATATATATATATATATATATATATATATATATATATATTGCTTTATTCACTCATTTAAAACTTATTTATTCATCCATCAACGACCACCCAAGTGGCCATACTCAACGACTGACGATATGATCTATGTACATACTACAGTTTTTCTGCATGTATCCACCTATACGAATCTTTCCATTTGCTTATTTCGACGTTTCTCAACTTTTAAATCATTCATATTTCTCTCTTACCTATCAATATATTGTTCCATCATTCATTCATTCATGTATGTATTTATTCCATTCATTCTTTCTTTCTTTTATTCGCTCATCCATCATTCATACACATTCATTCATCCATCCATTCGTTCATCCATTCATTCATTCATTCATTCATTCATTCATTCATTCATTCATTCATTCGCACACACCCCTTCATCATTATATTATAATAGTGTATCAAAATATCTTCTTTTAAAAATAAACCACCCACATTACAATAGGTATATCTAAATCCAAATGAGCATAAATTACAAACACACAAACACTCATACAAACACCCAGGTAAACACACCCTATTCCCTCTCACGCAAACAGACAATAACACGTCTTCGTATAATATATTATATTAATCCACTCATCTTAGTATTCATTCATTCATTCATTCATTCATTCATTACAATACATTCATTCATTACTTACGTTACAATATCAGTGACAAATAATTGCTTGCAATCATTCATTCATTCATCGATCCATCCATCCATCCATCCATTCATTCATTCATTCAATCGTAGGTTCGTCCATTCATTCATTCATTGATCCATCCATCCATCCATCCATTCATTCATTCAATCGTAAGTTCGTCCATTCATTCATTCATCCATTCATTCAATCGTAAGTTCGTCCATTCATTCATTCATCAATTCATTCAATCGTAAGTTCGTCCATTCATTCTTTCATTCATTCATTCATCCCTACCGTCAGCCACCCATAAATGTTATCAATTGTTTACTGATTACTTATTTCTGCTTCTTTTCATTAACGCATCTTCACATTTATCCATCAATCGATCTATCCTTCTATCTATTCATACATTCGTTCATTCATCAATCAATCAATCCATCCATTCAATCATTCATTCATCCATCCATCCCTCCCTCCACCCATCCATCCATCCATCCATCCCTCCATCCCTCCATCCATCCAACCATCTATCCATCCATCCCTCCATCCATCCATCCATCCATCCATCCATTCATTCATCCATTCATTTATCCATCCATCCATCCATCTATTAATTCATTCATCCATTCGCTCACTCACACACTCACTCATTCATTTCATTCATTTCATTCATTTATCCATCCATCCACCCATTCATCTATTCATTCATTTAGCAAACACAAAAAAAGCATTCAACAAATAATTCTAATTCTCTTCTAGCTCTTCCTTTCATTAAAAAAATAAAACCCCCTCCAAAAAGAACATCATCAGCAGCATCAATAATAATAATAATAATAATAATAATAATAATAATAATAATAATAATAATAATAATAATAATAATAATAATAATTCTAATACCAAACATTCGTCATAATCCCTAATTCAAAAGACCGGCACGGGTTTATCTAGCTCTCCCAAGGCGCTCCCGCCCGGTATTATTGTTTCCTACCATTGCACATCATAACACGCAAATCCCCTTTCAAGAAAATCAAAGAGATGCTATAGAGAGATAATAAACATTAAACTCCTATTATCACCTCCAACGATAACTTCCCTGTAGATCCGGCAATAATACCTGATATTTATGTTGCGTTTTATTGGATGAATTGGATGAATCGATAATCATAAAAATTCTTTTCAGCAAATAAAACCAAAACGGCACACCATCGTTACCTTTATTGTTACTATGCATGGCGTACTACTACTACTATGATAAAAAGCGGTTTTTTTTTTTTTTTAAAAATTTAAAAAAATGGCCGCAACATATTTATTTACTCAGCGTGCACGTATTTGCAGGTCTGACAGTCGAACCCAATTATGGGCCTAGTTATAAACATTGTTGTAATGGATGATATTTTTGGGTCATTTAAAAAAAAAAAAAAATAATAATTATTATTATTATTATTATTATTATTATTATTATTATTATTATTATTATTATTATTATTATTATTATTATTATTATTATTATTATTATTATTATTATTATTATTATTATTATTATTATTATTATTATTATCATTATTATTATTATTATTATTATTATTATTATTTTTTTTTTAATTTTTTATTTATTTATTATTTTTTTATATATTTTTTTTAGATTTCCATTACAATCATGAGCACATTAAGGAATTGAGTTCCCATACCTGCACATTTGTGTACGTCGTATCTTTGTACTTCATATTATATTATTATCGTCATTGATTTCGTATTACAGTAAGCAGCGACTTTCACATCCTATCAATATCAGCAATAAAGTATCCACATACATACTCGAGGATTTTGACGGAGATAAACATCTAAAAAAAAGTTTGTACGAAACAGTACCAGACAGAATTGGGCTTTTATATTATAGCGCAATATCCACTAAACGTGCTCAAAGCGCTTTACAAATGGTCCCTGGCCAACAGCAAGACGTAACATGACCTTCCGATCAGAAAGCGAGCGTCAACCCGCAAGACCACAAAGTAAGCCGCACTAGGAATAGATAGAACGAAGTTGACGCCACTCGTGTCTTTGTTATTGTTTTTTGCTATCCACGTTTATGAGTAATTCTCACTAACATGTATAGATAGATCGAAGTTCACGTCATTCAGGTCCTTGTTATTGCTTTTTGCCATCCGCGTTTATGAGTAATTCTCACTAAATTGTATTAACCTAACTATAAACGATCATGATTACACACAGTTTTGTGTGTTGGTCCGTTATACTTCCGTATGGCAAATGTTGTGAACTTCTTAGCCAAGCAAGCGCACACTATCTATATCAAAGGTGATTTGGTTCTTACAAACAACAATTTGGCTCTAAAGGACTAGATTGACGCTCGCAAGCCGACGTCATGGTGGAGTGGTCACGTGATTGATGGACGTCATAGACGTCAGTCGGTATTATTAGAGACTAACGTACACACACACACATACACACACATACACACACATACATACATACATACACACACATACATACAACACACATACACACACACTCACATACATACATACACGCATACACACACACTCACACGCATACACACACATACATACACACACACATACACGCACACTCATATACATACATACACACACACATACACGCACACTCACATACATACACACACATACATACACACACATAAACGAACACTCACATACATACATACATACACACACATACAAACACACGCATTACCAATACAACATACACAAACACGAATACACCTTATGTACCCTCGTGGATCTTTACCTTGCAGTTGGTGAGGGGGCTTGAGGCACACGGGAGGGCAAAGGTGTAAATCCCGGTCGACCGTCACGAGACCATCCCGGGTATCGAGCCAACGAGCCACATGAGCTGCTCGCCCCGGTGTGTGACTAAATTTGATCCAAACCCGGTGCCCGAATAGCAGCCCTATCCCGGGCGCCACATAATACCGCGTTCGTGTCGCCAGGGTCGTCGGCACGTCCGAGAAAAAAGCAAACGTCCCATGCATCAATCGATTCGCGGCCTGCCGATCGGAAAATGCGACGGCGGGGATGGCGAGCTGACGCGTATATTGTCCCTGAACGTCGAGAGCCAGAGTATGGCAAAAGATGAGCTTTTATCAAAGCTATTGGCCGTTCATTGCGTTAATATCCTCCTTTTACAGGAGACCCACCTTTATTCAGGCGCGCAATCTTCCCGATTCCAGATCCCAGGCTATACGGTGGTCCAACGCGAGGACACCTCGAGGCTCAAAGGAGGGGTTAGCGTTTACGCTAAAGAGCCATCGAAGGTAAGGGTCATTGAGAGCGTAACGGACAGCAATGGGGTGAACCGAATTTCCGTGGAAGTAGGTGGACTGTGTTTGCATAATATATACAAACCACCTAGACTTGGACTACACCACCGTACCGGTGGTCAGCCATCCTTCCATCTGTCTGGGAGACTTTAATAGCCACCATCACGAATGGGCTACCGAGACTGCAATGAGGCAGGAAGACAACTCCGCTCATGGATGGACTGTAATGATCTACACCTAGTGTACGATCCTACAGCCAAGGGTACCTTCCGGGTACCCGCCATAAGAAGGAGTATACTCCAGACCTCACCCTCGTAACGAAAGGCGCGAACGGTGAACCGCTGCAGGTGAAGCGGACAGTCCTCGGGGACTTCCCGCATAGCCAGCACAGGCCGGTTCTTGTCACAGCTGGGGTGACAATACCGAGGGTGCAGTCTCTCCCACTTTGCAGATGGAATTTCAGGAAGGCTGACTGGAGGAATTCAGTTCCTATATCGAGCAGGTCTGCCCTGCCATTCCTCCCAAGTCCAAGAATATAACCAGATTTAGTAGGCTACTGGTTAAGAGCGCTCAACGCTCTATTCCACGGGGCAAACGGAAATTCTACACCCCTTGCTGGACAGCAGAGTCGGAAGAGCTGTACCGAGAGTACCAGCAGACCCAGTCCCAGGACACAGCCGATAGACTACTTCAGTCTCTGGCAGAGGAAGGAAGCAACGGTGGCAGGAGACCGTGGAAAGTCTCGACTTTACACACTCCAGCCGCCACGCTTGGCGTTTGATAAAGAAATTGGACCCAGATCGGAATTTCGCGAAGGCTGCACCGGAATGCGAGGCAGACACAATTGCCAAGAATATTAAGAACCGTAGTAAGCGGGTCCCTAATCAGGCTTTTGAGCGCGGTGTCCGCAAGGCGTACCGTACGATTTTGGACTCGCTACCTGCGGAGGAGTCGGACTGGACGGCCCCGTTCAGTCCCCGAGAAGTGGGTGCAGCCATTAGCGAAGTAAAGAACGGCAAAGCAGCAGGGATAGATGGTGTATATCCCGATATGGTGACGCATCTGGGCCCCAGGGCACGGGCCTGGCTAGCAGAGGCAATGTCTGACATCCTTGCAAATGGAAAGCTTCCACAAGTGTGGAAGCACGCGAAGATAGTTGCCATCCTGAAGCCAGGAAGCCGGCGAAGGAGGCAGACAGTTACAGACCCATATCGCTGCTGAGCTGTCTTTACAAATTGCTGGAGCGTGTTCTATTAAACCGATGGGGGCCGGTCCTAGACGCTGCCCTGCCACCCGAGCAGGCAGGCTTCAGGGAAGGGAGGTGCACCACGGAGCAGGTCATTGCCCTTACAGAGCATATTGAGCACGGGTTCGAGAGAAAACAGCAAACAGGTACTGTGTTTATAGACCTATCAGCGGCGTACGATACGGTCTGGTGCGATGGGTTAATGCTCAAACTTGCAAAAATCATAAGGTGCAAAAAGACCTTGAAGTTGTTCTCTTCGATCTTAGGGAAAGGCAATTCCACGTCGCGCTGGGAGACGTCACGAGCAAAGTAAGGAAATTGAAGAATGGGGTCCCTCAGGGTCGGTACTCGCGCCAATGTTGTTTAACGTTTACATTAGCGATATGCCGAACACTTCCTCCCTGAGGCTGGGATACGCAGACGACTGGGCACTCGTTACTCAGAGTAAAGTGTGGACCCGTCTCGAGAGCGTACTCAGCGAGGACGTCACCAGACTCAAATCCTACTTTGACAAGTGGTACCTGAAGATGAACACTTCAAAAACTGTGGCCACTGCATTTCACTTATGCAGTGGTTGGCACACCCGTAAACTGAATGTCCTAGTCGGGGACCAGCCACTCCCATATGAGCCGCGTCCAAAATATCTAGGGGTGACGTTGGATCGCAGCCTTACCTATCGGGTTCATCTCGAAGGGGTTGCCCGGAAGATAGAGAAGCGGAATAGTCTTCTGAGGAAGCTGGCGGGATCGACTTGGGGCGCTAGCCAAGCGCTCCTGAGAACATCCGCCCTGGCACTATGCTATTCCACCGCGGAGTATTGCGCTCCAGTGTGGGGTAGAAGCAGAAACGTTGAGAAGGTGGATGTAAAACTTCGCAAGTCGATGCACATAGTGTCGGGAACGCTAGCAACAACCCCTAGAGAATGGTGCCCGGTAATGGCAGCGATCCAGCCCCCCGATGTCCGGAGGGAGACCATTACGGGAAACTGGCTGAGTAAGATCAAAGAGAGAGGGAATGGGGATACCCCTCTCATGCGCATAATGAACGGTGCCCCCGTTTCGAGCCGAAATAAGTCCCGGCAACCCTTGTACGCAGAATCCCTGACTACGGACAGAGCTGCACATACGAGATGGAAGTCGGTTTGGACGAATTCAATCCCTCGTGGGGGCGGGGACCTACACTCCTCTAAGCTTGGTGAGAAGTTGCCAGGCTTTGATACCAGTAAGAGGAGACACTGGGTAGCTGCGAATCGGCTCCGGTCGAGGAGCTGCCTAACGGCCGGTGCGTTACATCAGTGGGGTCTAACTTCCTGTCCAATATGTCCACGCTGTGGGCAAGAACCCGAAACGGCAGAGCATCTAGTCGAAAGGTGTGTTGTGACGATGCTACCAGGCGGGTTCGCGACGGTGCACGAATGCGGACCGGACTTTGCTGATTGGGTCGATCGTCATAACATAATAGTGTGAACCATAAGAAGCTGCTACCTTATATAAAAGTGAAAGTTAACAAATATGCACAAACGACACGACAGACAGCAGGTAATTATGAACACCTCGTTTACATTCCTGTCGCACCCTGAAAATACACGTATAGATAGTATGCGCTTGGCTAAGAAACTCACAACATTGCCATCCGTAAGTATAACGGACCAACACACAAAACTGTGTGTATCCATGAACGTTTATAGTCAGGTTAATACAGTTCAGTGATCATTACTCATAAACGCGGATGGCAAAAAACAATAACAAAGACCTGAGTGACGTCATCACGAACTATATATTCAATAATTTGGTCAGAAAACTCGTCCTACAAGTATCAATCGATTAAAATGACACTCATCTTGGCAAAAACTCTTAAACCTGGGACTTCACCGAATAGCAATTGCTCGCTACCATATGGATAGGACATTAGTCTATCGTTACGTACTTTCCGCAAATTCTAACAGACCCAGCTTCCCAGTCACTGCTGGATGGACAGGAGGGGCGTAAGATAGAGTGCCCGGAAACATATTATTGTAAGTGAAAAAAAAAGACTTGTTTGTTTTTAACACCCCCCCCCCCCGCCCCCCCCCCCCCCCCACACACACACACACAATATTTCACAAACAATGTTCTTCAGACAATCAAATCAAAATCAGTCTACCGGATGAAAAGAAAATGAAAAAAGCTATTACCGCAATGCGCCGAGATCATGGTGTATAAAAATGTTTGTAATCTGTATAAATACGATATTATTATTATTATTATTATTATTATTATTATTATTATTATTATATTATATATTATTATTATTATTATCATTATTATTATTATTATCATTATCATTATCATTATCATTATTATTATTATTATTATTATTATTATTATTATTATTATTATTATTATTATTATTATTATTATTATTATTATTATTATTATTATTATTATCCAAAGTAAGCCTGTTGGTGCGTGAGAAAAATGCCTGATTTGTTTGTTCTATATTTTTCTACATTTTATCTATCAGGTCATCGCTGGGTCATAATATTATTTATTAATCTGCCGTAAGGAACTTTACAAAAACAACAACGTAATTTCCAACAAGAGTTGCCAGATGGCCACATGCGTGGCCAGAATTGGCCACATCGAGAATAGCGTTTCTATTATTAAATTTTAATTTAAAATGTTTATTTAAAATGTATGGAAAAAAAAAAAAGAGAACAAAAAACCCGAACATTTATTTTCTAGTCGGTCGTTTTGTTTTGCTTTTTATTTTTTGTTTGTTTTTGTTTTGTTTGTTTTTGTTTTTTTGTTTATCAAAACCGATGAGTTTTCCAAGAGGAGCGGAGTGTTCATAGTGTCTGGCCACGTGAGTTTCTATTTGGCCAGTTTTGAAGTTCGAAGGAAAGCCTATGGCTATCTGGCAACCCTGTTTCCATCAACGGCGACAATGGTCACAATGGCTATGAGAACAATCGTCATATTATTATAATTTATCGTCGAAACTGTTGTTTTTTTGGGGGGTTTTTTGTTTGTTTTTTAATTTAGTTTTTAAAGTTTTTTTCTAGAATTTCTCCGAAGCTGTAGCATCAGGATGTCTCCAAATGTTTTAAAAGAATTGTTTCGTTTTGAGTGACAGATTAGTACAGTCAGTGAAAATGAAAATATTATTTGATGGGTTTTTTTTCTTCTTTCTTGCATTGATAGTGCGGCTATGTGGTCTAGTGTGCGGCTATGTGGTCTAGTGTGCGGCTATGTGGTCTAGTGTGCGGCTATGTTTTCTAGTGTGCGGCTATGTGGTCTAGTGTGCGGCTATGTGGTCTAGTGGTATGACATTCGATTTCGGATCGGAAGGTCCTGGGTTCGAGCCTCGCTCGACGCATAGTTGAGTCCTTGGAAAAGACTCTTTACTCACATTCTCTCACCGTACTCAGGTGTAAAATGAGTACCTGGCCGTTAACAGCGTTGTCTTTGTCCGAAAAATTGTAATATTGCCTAACAGGCGTCATGTCTCGTCCTACATGTTAAATGTTGCTGTTGACCAGGGACCCCTTGTAAAGCGCTTTGAGCACGTTAAGTGGATATTGCGCTATATAAAAGCTCAATTTTTAAAAATAGTATGCGCTTGGCTAAGAATACACATCATTGCCATCCGGAAATATAACGGAGCAACGCACACAAAACTATGTGTAATCTAGATCGTGTATAGTATGGTTGATAAAGCCTACTGAAATTACTCATAAACATGGATGGTTTTGTCTAGGCCCTGGCCGGATACCCTAGCCGGGATGGAAACAGCCAAATGTATGGTTAGAGTTTTGGGAGATGATATTTCTTTCTTTGTAAATACTTCCTCTGTTCTGTACAGTGTTGTTTTGTTTACATAGTATATTATATGATTTGTAAACATGTGTGTGTATCCCTCTTAGTTGGGACCTGTGCTTGTTTCTGGATGAGACTTTTAGGTGATCTCAAACTAAGTACTTTGATAGTGTGCTCTCGGAATCTACGTCTGTTTCCTATTTGAACAATTTCCCATTTGTCTTATCTTTTCTTGGGTGCTTTAATTGTAATTCTAAAACTTTTTACCATCCCATTTTCTTCCTTTTAACTGGCGCTGATATGACCTTAACGTGTTGCAAGCGCCGTAAAACCCCTTTGAAAAAACAAAAAAACAAACAACATTATCTTTTTTTATTACCAAAATTACTAACTGGATATTAGAAACAGACTGACACACTCGAAGTAACACACACACACACACACACACACACACACACACACACACACATTCACGGCAAGCGTCCAAAGAGACATCACAGCCATATTATTCATTCATTCTTATTGTATTTATTTCATCCATTTCATTCTTTTCTTTATAAATTATTTAAAAAAATAATCTTTCTTCAATTCGTCTTTACTTTGTTTCGTTTTATTTTTTCCACCTCTAATCCGACCCTTCGTCAACACAATGTCATTGATAAATTGGCAGTTTGTATCTTTTAAAATCTAAACTGGAATAATTGTAGCGATTCTATGATGCCGTATCGGCTGTGGAAATCTAGAACAATGCTTGAAGCAAAGGGACTCATAAATTTGAAGATAGAAAAAATTAGAAAAGATTTGGGGATAACGGAAAACGGTTTTGAATGAATGAAATGTAAAAAAAAAAAAAAAAAAAAAAAAATAATAAACAAAAAAAAAAAAAAAAAAAAAAAAAACAATCCATGTTATTAATATGCATTATTATTATTATTATTATTATTATTATTATTATTATTATTATTATTATTATTATTATTATTATTTTTATTATTATTATTATTGTTGTTGTTGTTGTTGTTGTTCTTGTTGTCGATATTATTATTATTATTATTATTATTATTATTATTATTATTATTATTATTATTATTTATTATATTATTATTATTATTATTATTATTATTATTATTATTATTATTATTATTATTATTATTATTATTATTATTATTATTATTATTATTATTATTATTATTATTATGGGAGGCTCAATTCCAGGACCTTTCGATCCAAAAGCGACGTGTCATACCACTAGACCTCACAGCATATTAATATTATGAGATTCGAACCTGAAGCAGTTCCATTTTAAGCACTGCCGTTAATCGTAGTATGGTTCTCTTTAAGTCTTTCATTCACGGTACTACTTACTCTGTCAGTCAGACATGAGCATGGGCGGCGGGGCGTGGTTAATTTTTTGGGCGGAGTCAGATAAAGTTACGTCACAATGATGCAGTCTGTCTGAACGGTCATGAATTCCAGACAAAATCTCTATCTTGTCTAGACAACTAAATGACCATCGTGCCGCCTGAAGGCAACGCTGCCATCCATGCCTATGGCAAAACAATTTTTATTTTTTAAAATTTGGCCATAAAACTTTTGCTTGAAATATAAGTTAACATATAGGGGCAGCGTGGCTCAGTGGTACGGTCTTTGCTTCGTACCCGAAAGGTACCGAGTTCAATCACCCGCCGCTGCGTTGTGTGGCCTTGAGCAAGTCACCTCGCCCTAGCTCACTTTGCGGTGCTGCTCTGCGGCTGACGCCTGGGTTATTCCAGTCTTCCCTTGGAATAGACACTAAAGACAAATTTCCCCTTGGGGCTGAATAAAGGGATTTTTTTTTTTTTTTAAAGATGCCCTGCCCCTCATCTTGTCAATCAAAATTTCCAAAAAGACTTTAATCCGAAATTCTTCCAATTTGTGACATTTGGCAATCTTTTTTTTTGTTGTTGTTGTGGAAATTGGCCACCAATGTCAACATTTTCTGGCCAAAATTATGGGGGTCAACAACCTCCCCCCCCCCCCCACACACACACACACACACAACAAACTGTTTTGTCAGAATGCGGCAGAATCCTTGAATGGCACCGTGAAGTGATGACGTAAACGTGTCTAGACTATCAATGACGTCACAACACTATTATTTCATCAATCAAACACCTCCCGCCCCCCCCCCCCATCTCGAAAGCAGCAATAATAATATAACGTAAGACCCCCCCCCCCCCCTTCCCAATGTTACCGCCCTTTGTGGCCTGGCACTAGGCAATTAGTGAGTAGTAAACTCTTCAATAGGTTCCTGGTTTGGCATCATGGGGTTAGGTATAATATTATAAATAATATAATATACTATACACTTGCAAGCATCAATGTTCTTTGAAACCACAGTGGTCTCAGTATGTGTCCTTCGAATAATTAACTCTCCAGACGTCCGCTCTAGCAACGTAATGGTTGAGATAAACGGGAGGCTGACTGTAACCCCCCCTCCCACCCTCCCCCGTTAAAAAGAAAAAAAACAAAAAGAACAACAAAATTATCGTGTAGCTATTTGATCTTGTGGTATGTCACTCGCTTTCGGATCCGGCGATAGTACATTTTTTTCCGGACAGAGACAACGCTGTTAACGTCCAGGTACTCATTTTACAACCGAGTACGGTGAGAGAATGTGAGTAAAGAGCCTTTTCCAAGGACTTAAACTATGCGCCGAGCGAGGCTCGAACTCAGGACCTTCCGATCCGAAAGCGAGTGTCGTATACGACTTGACCACGTAGCCGCACAACTCCGACTTTAAAAAAAATAATTTAAAAAGTACAAGTACTCACCATAATCTCGTGCATTCGTCCCCGGTTTCCTTCCTTGAAATAATCTATACAGGAACCGATAAACGGCCAGCCTCTAGGGCCGGGCAACTCTTTGAATTCTTTCAGAGGCGTGGCCGTCGAGAGGGTGCTGACGTCATCAGCGTCTTGTGCCATCATGGCCGCGGCAGGAGCCTCGTTATGGGAGCTGGTAAACATGGCGCGCGTGTGACGGATAATTCTCGCTCCGTGATTGGCCGCTCTGCGAAGCACCAAGTCACACATAATTAGCTGTGAAAGAAAAAAAAAAAAAAAGAATTAATAGAAAAGATTCATAAAAAACAAAAAACAAACAAACAAAAACAAAAAAAAACAAACAAAAACAAAACAAACAAACAAAAAACAAAACAAAAACAAACAAACAAACAAACAAAAAGACAGAAAGAAATGAAATTGTGACATATCGTTTCAAAGCGATATTAGTAAAGCGTGACAAAGTAACAATATTTTGCAAAAGGCCTAAACGACCAAGTTAAATTACCCCTCAGTGATATTCAATAAAATAAGAGGAAGTCATTCAAGTTTATGGTTCCCCACTCAAGAGTGGATGCCCACTTATACTGGTTCATCATACCATCGACATAGGATTCAGTAGTCTGATGTCACGTCCGCCCAGCAACGAGCAGCTTGGTTCTAAACAAAGAAAATCGGTACTTTTTATTCTTCATGCTGGCTAGAACTTTTTCACATGTCATGCATGTATCAGAATGTATAAAAGTCAAAACATGATCAGATTTATAATGATTTTCTCTTCTGGATGCACTTTTATGCTCGTCGGAGAAGTATTTCATTAGCGCGTCCACCATTGTTCCGATAGTTTAGAACCAGTTTCTTATAAGTCATTACGAGGGAAGTGACGTCACGACTGTTGAATCATATTGATGCAGTGGAATAGTCTCACGTCTCCAATGAAAGAAAAAAATACTGTTGTCTGTGAAACCTTCAAAATGTGACGTTACAGACTTAAAAGGACGAAGAAGATAGGAAGTTAACGATTACGCTCACAACATACAACGATCGACGAACTAGGTGGAAGAAAACGAATGTCTGTCCTCAGACTTCTCCACACGACACCGGGGTCGCGAGTTGTTGACGTATACGTAATGAACACAACGTGTAAGGCTCTCCAAGGATATGCAGCATCGGCACCGCCGATCTTAGCACCGAGCTTGAGATATCATGTGATAATCAATGAAGCGTGTTAACTTTTTTGCATCGATCGTGACGAACGACGGAAATTCAAATTCTACACTCGTCACGTCAATGAGTGCACGTGGGTGACCAAACTATTCGATTTTTTCGCGGTATTCGCACTAAACTACAAACCCAATCGTTAACTCTGTATTATTTCAGAAATGACATCATCCTCTGAACTCATAATTCATGTCCTTGGGTGTCTTAGTCATCGTGTTTTGTTGACAAAGGGGAAACCCGACACGTCCACTTAATTTGTCTTTATGAATAAATGGAAGCTTTTATAATTTTTTTTTTAAATTAAAAATTATCCTTTTCTTTTCTCTCTCTTTTTTTTTTGAAAGACGTCATAGCACAACAACAACAACAATAACAATATTTAATCAAACAAGAATAATTCTTTATGACAATACGAACCGGTAAACATGTCTCCACCGCCCCCCCCCCCCCCCCCACACACACACACACAGAAAAAAAACATACAGAAAAAAAACAACAACAAAAAAACAAACAAACGAGAGTTTAGATTTAGCTGTTTGTTTTTCCAACATCAGAAACCAGCTGTTCATATTAAATCAACTCTCTCTCTTACACACACACACACACACACACACACACACACACACACACACACACACACACACACACACACACACACACAATCCCCTTGATCCCTCGTGCCGATAACTCGCTGCTCCCCCAAGCTCATCATTCAATTTTAGAGGTATTTACGGAGATCGCGTTATCTCTCAACCCACGTGTGGTTTTCCTTTAATTTTGAAAATAAATAGACATATAATATATATATATATTATATATATAATATATATATAATATATATATATATATATATATATATATTAGATATATTGAAGAAGAAATAAATGCGTGTTTTGTTTGAAAAAAAAAACAGAATTGATAACTTTTTCCACACCGGTCCCCCATTATAGTCTGGTATCTGCCTCGTGATTTTGTCGACAGATAATAAACTTTCCTGTTTGAAATCCTAGCCAAACTTTCCACAATCGAAGGCATTTTTTGTTCTCTGTCTATCTAAATTCATTTATCATTTCAGTCCGGATTTAGAAGATATGTATTATTTTGAACGTCTACGTACGTCATAATACACAATTGTTTCCCTTTATTGGCCAAAGTCTGAAATTTACTGTAAACTGACAAAAAGCAATTTTTAAAAAAATTTGGCCAGAAAACTATTTTAGCTCATCGATCGTTTAAAACTGACTTCGAACTTGACAAAATTAATTTTAAGAATTTTTGTGTGACAACTTTAGGGAATGAAGTCTTGGGTTTGATCATTTCTTTTTACTAATTTGGATAAATCATAATCCAATCCAATCCATATTGGGGGTCCCGTTAGCTCAGTTGGTAGAGCACTCACTTTACAAGCAAAGGGACAGAGATCGATCCCTGGTGGTGTCGAGATTTTGTTTCTGACCCCCCCCCCCCCCCTATCTTGGCGGAAAGTACTTTGCGATAGACTAGCGCCATACCCAAAGGGTAGCAAACAATTTTGTCCGTTTCACGAGATAGAAAACGGGATAAACTCCGGCTTCATGGGCCGATGGCTATGAATGACTGCCAATCCATACCGATGATGATGATGATGATGATGATGATGATGATGTTGATGATGATGATGATGATGATGATGATGATGATGGTGATGATGGTGATGATGATGATGATGATGATGATGATGATGATGATGATGATGATGGTAAAACTAATATTCTACCACCCACCCACCCACCACCAATGCCTAATCACCTATCCATCCATCTAACCATCCAACTGAACATCTAACTATCTTGCCAAACACTAACCCACTTTCATGATAACTAACTACTCTGCCTACCTTACCAAATCCGTATATTATTGTGTCTTTAACCCTTATCACACCATTACTTAACAACAATAATAACCATGACTAAATCTACTTTTTTTTCATTTTTGCCAGAAAAACCATTACTTCAAAATATATCGAAACACTATTTAAAAACAATAAGAACCATCACAAAATCTCCTTTTTTCATTTTGGCCAGAAAAAAACCATTACTTCAAAATATATCGGAATACTCCTTAAAAACAATAAGAACCATCACTAAATCTCCTTTTTTTTCATTTTGGCCAGAAAAACAGCCTATTACTTCAAAATATATCGGAACACGACTTAAAAACACTAAGAACCATCACAAAAATCTCCTTTTTTTTCATTTTGGCCAGAAAAACCATTACTTCAAAATATATCGGAACACGACTTAAAAACAATAAGAACCATCACAAAAATCTCCTTTTTTTCATTTTGGTAAAAAGAAAAAGACAGCCTATTACTTCATATCTCACACCATTACTTAACAACAGTAATAACTATCACAAAAGCCTTTTTCCCCCCATTTTGATAGGTAAAACTATCACTTCATAATATATCGCAAAATTAGAATATACATCTTACTTGTCAAAAAGTCATAAAAGTGAGAGTTCGAAGAAGTCTCAGGCTTAAGTCAGTTTGCTCAGTTTAGAGTTATATTTTGATCCATCGACTTAGAAGGTGAAAGTTCTTTTCTTTCCAAAATGACAAAAAAAAAAACAACAAAAAATCTGTTTTGTCGTTGCATGAATTGCAGCATACTCAAAATTCAGAGGTTCGAAACTATTCGAAACTACCAGCTCAAAACCCCCCCTCGAGACATCTTAACAAAACAAACGTTTTAAAATATCACAAGTTCTCGACAGGTCGTGGGTGTTACGCGAGATTTAAAGAAAACAGAGCACGAGATAAGACGTGAAATTCTACACTTTTCTCCCAAAATACGTCAGCACTCGATTAAAAATAACGGGGAGAAAATGTAGCAAAAAATATAGAAATTTGACTACAAATTTTTTTGAAAAAATAGACTGAAATTGGGAATGTTTACCGAGGATTTGGAGCAGAAAGGATGATCAGAATTTAACTTTTTTTTGTTTTGGAAAAAAAATTATACAAATATGATTCATCGTCTCAAAACTGTATAATAATAATAATAATAATAATAATAATAATAATAATAATAATAATAATAATAATAATAATAATAATAATAATAATAATAATAATAATAATAATAATAATACATGACATTTATATCGCGCATTTTTATCACTATGTGCTGCTCAATGCACGTGAGAAATAAATATACACAAATTTACATATTATACGACAACGACATCAATAGCAGCAGTGTATCTAATATGGCACCAATATCATGGAAATGTAACGATAAAAAGGTAGTGCTTTAACAATGATTTAAAACTATCAATAGATTTTGCTTCTATCTATCCTTCTACCTATCTACCTATCTATCCTTCTATCTATCTATCTATCTATCTATCTATCTATCTATCTATCTATCTATCTATCTATCTATCTATCCTTCTATCTACCTATCTTCTATCTATCTATCTATCTATCTACCTATCTACCTATCTATCCTTCTATCTATCTATCTATCCTTCTATCTATCTATCTATCTATCTATCTATCTATCTATCTATCTACCTACCTACCTATCTATCTATCTATCTATCTATCTATCTATCTATCTATCTATCTATCTATCTATCTATCTATCTATCTATCTATCTTTTATTTAGAGGGGCCCAGTGTGTCGGGATAAACTAGATGGTTACTATTCATTTCGACATAATGCAGCTTTGCTTGTTTTTAAGGGTTTTACGGCGCTTGCAACACATAATCTAGAAGGTCATTTCAGCCCCCAGTAAAATGGAAGAAAATGGAATAGATGATTAAGTTTATAAGTATAATTTTTTTTGGGATGGTATTTGTATTTCTTATTAAGTAAATTATACATTTGCTGCCTTATTCAGTCCCTTGATTAGTGACAAAATTAAATTTATATCAACTTCAAGGGCGAAAACACAACACGAGCGTTGAGGTTTGTTGTACGCATGTGTTGGTGTGATTTGTGGTTTTCTTACACTCGGAGAAAAAGTCAACGATTGCACTAGAGATGTAGTAGGTATATTGAATATAGGGCCTGCAACAAACATACGGGCGGAGTGATATTTATGGAGGAAATAGCACATTCCTGATACTATTTGGGTTTATGTGACCTTTCGTCCTTTGAGATCAAGATATTGGTTTGCTTGGCTTTTTTCTTTTGTTTTGGGAGGAGGGGTTTTGGGTGGGGGAGGGGGGGGGGGGGTGATGGGGGGGGGGGGGGGGGGGGGGAGATAATACCAGAAATATATCTTATTATTCAATACCATATTTTTTTTTGTTTTGGGAGGAGCGGTTGGGGGTTGGGGGGTGGGGAGGGGGGAGGGGGGACGAGGGGAAAATGGGGGGGGGGGGGGGGGGTGGTCGATTTACATGGATAACCCAGTTTTAATGGGGTTGTTGGAAACTTGTGTAAGTACTTACTCGTAATTATCAAACTATAAAAAGAAATAAATAGTGCAAATGACTAAAGACGTCATAATATGTTGTCAAAGAAAACACTTTAGTATTCCCACACACGCAGTCGAAATTCCTTCCTTGAATTCCGTTCGGTGGTAACTTTTAGTTCTAGTTTAGTTTTCGTGATTAGCTCAGAGAATATAGTAGATAGTCTAATGTCATATACAATGTGCTGGGAATTTCTTTTTCTATTAAACCTTGCTTTGCTTTTTGGTGGGATAATATATTTTACACGTGAGAGAGAGAGAGAGAGAGAGAGAGAGAGAGAGAGAGAGAGAAAAGGAGAGAGGGAAGGATAGAGAGAATAAGGAGAGAGAGAAGGAAAGGGGGAAGGATAGAGAGAGTAAGGAGAGAGAGAAGGAGATATAGAGAGAGAGAGAGAAGGAGAGAGAGAAGATAGAGGAGAAAGAGATAGATAGTCAAAAGATAGATAGAGAGATAGATAGATAGATAGATATATAGATATATAGATAGATAGATAGATAGAGAGAGAGAGAGAGAGAGAGAGAGAGAGAGAAGGAGAGAGGAAGGATAGAGAGATAGGAGAGAGAGAAGGAGAGGGGAAGGATAGAGAGAGTAAGGAGAGAGAAGGAGATAGAGAGAAGAAGAAGGAAGAGAATAGAGGAGAAAGAGATAGATAGTCAAAGATAGATAGAGAGATAGATAGATAGATAGATTATAGATATATAGATAGATTATATAATAATATATATATATATATTATATATTATTATAAGAGAGAGAGAGAGAGAGAGAG
>NC_088366.1:12543559-12546059 GCF_034508935.2 Berghia stephanieae | reverse complement strand
GGAGAAGTCGAGAATTAATTTTATGACCCACTGTCCACCCAGTAGTGATATGGGTAGTTGAGTCTGTTAAAACTGGTGGAAAGTACTTTTGAATAGACTAGCGTCCTATCCAAAGGTACTTTCCACCAGATTTGACAGACCCAGCTTATATATAATAGACTAGCGTCCTTTCCAAAAGATAGCTAACAATTGTTATTGTCTATTTCATACCATAGAAACTGGGATATATACTCCGACTTCATGGGTCTGTTTGCTTTGAAGAACTACTATTAAAAGAAAAAAAAAAGAAAGATTTAAAATCTTCTTTTGGATTAAAATGCGTTAAAGGCGACGTGTATATTTATGCAGTTCTGACATCCGAACCCACTTATGGGCCTAGTTTAACATTGTTGTAATGGACAATATTTTTAGTCATTTGTTGAGATTTTCAATATGGTCGTGGATAGCTCATACGGTAGAGTCATGATCTATTCGGCCAAGCGGAGTTGTCGTACTAGTCGTAAGGTCGTGGGTTCGAGCCCGCCATCGCCGCCGCGAAATTTTTTATTCTCTGTTGTCTTCTGGCACTTTCCTACTCACTTCATTGCTTGTTATTTTTCCATTACAACAATGGTCGGTCCCACAAGGAATTGGGTTATCAGACCTGAAAAAACATGCACGTTGGTCAAAGGCATGCATTCCTATACATTGCTATGTATTGAATGTTAAGTAAAATACGCCTTCCCTCTTGTTTCAATTAGTTTCCGTATCAAAAATGTTTCAATGTTATGCTTGTACTGCACTGAAATTTGGCATGAGAAAGCGATGTTAAAAATTGCGTCTAAAAAACTGTAACGAATTCGTTTCAACCGTTTGAAAATTTTTTATCAAATATAAATTTTATGAATCACGGTGAACTCGTTGACTGACGGCGAACAATGATAGATGCACAAAATGTGGATTTATATAATCTTAACCCGTTCACTGCTGATTCTGGAAAAAAAAACAACTCGTTTTTAAAATTTTGGCCAGAAAACTCGTTCTTCAATTTAGATGATCCTTATTTTGGCAAAAAACTCACCAATCTGGGACTTATAGAAAGACTTCGCGAAATCCCAGGTTTTGGAGTTTTTGTCGGGTTAAGGGTAATTTAAATCGATAGATATTTGTAGGACGATTTTTCTGGCTAAATTTTAAATACGAGTTTAATTTTTACCAGAATACGGCGGTTATGTGGTTAAGGCAACAACAAATTTAATTGGTTTGAATGACAAGATAAGGTATCGGATTGGAAGAGTGCACGGTCATATTATTCCGTTATGGTGATAGGGATTATGGGTTACAGTTTAGAAATATTATGATGACTACGAAGACGACGACGACGACGACGATGATGATGATGATGATGATGATGATGATGATGATGATGATGATGATGATGATGATGAAGATGATGATGATGATGATGGTGGTGGTGGTGGTGGTGGTGGTGATTGTTGTTGTTGATATTGAAGATGAAGACGATGATGATGATGATGATGATGATGATGATGATGATGATGATGATGATGATGATGATGGTGATGATGATGATGACGATGAGGAGGAGGAGGAGGAGAAGGAGGAGGAGGAGGAGAAGGAGGAGGAGAAAAAGGATGATGATGATGATGATGATGATAATGATAATGATGATGATGATGATGATGGTGAATTTGACGATCATGAGGCCTGCTGGGGGAATGAATGGAGTATTGTGAAAGGCACTAAATGTGTTCAAACCTCGAAAATGACCTTCATGAATGTTTATAGTTGTAATAATATCTATTTAACAGTTGGATAAAGAAGGATAAAGAATAAAGAATACAAAAGATAATAAAAACAAATAAATAAAATAAAAGCATAAATAAAAACATAAATAAAAATAAAGATAAAAAAAAAAGAAAATAAAAACTAAAATAAAAAAACAAACAGACAATACAAAACAAAGAAAATATAGCGAAATATATAACCGTGTGAAAAAAAACAAACCCCACAGAATGTTTGTGTATTTCTTCTAGTTCACTGGCTCCAAATTAACAACACGTTTTCTAAGAACCCCTTTGATTTCCTCATAACGATAACCTCTACAACGCGAAGAACATGTCAGCTGGTTTATCTGATGTGCATAAATTGAATATCATTAACTTTTTATTAACCAGTTAACTCCATGACGTGCTCTGAAAAAAAAAAGAAAAAAGAAAAAAAAAAAAAAAAAGGAAAGAAGCTCGTATCTAAAAAAAATTGGCCATAAAACTCGTCCTTCATATATCGATCGGTTTTATTGACACCCCCCCCCCTCCGCCCCCCACCTTCTTGACAAAAGCTCCCAAACCTGAGACTAAAGTCCTAGATTTGAGAGGGTGTTTTTTTGTTGTTGCCAAGATAGGGTCGTTTAAATCGATCGATAGTTGAAGGACGAGTTTTCTGGCCAAATTTTTAAATAGGAGTTTTTATTCCGGAGTGAAGTCCCGTTAACTGATTA
>NC_088366.1:12518559-12533559 GCF_034508935.2 Berghia stephanieae | reverse complement strand
TTGCTTTGTTCTTGCACTCATTCGAATATCTCAATTTTTGTTCCCTTATTATTCTTTGTAAACGATTTCCTTGAACTACAATTTTCTTGAACTTCTTTTTTTTTTTTTACATGTCCCAATGAGTTCGAGGAATTCGTGCTTTAGTGTAGATATTTTTTTTTTTAATGGACAAAGTACCGAGTTAAACCCTGGAACCTTTACGGCCTTACGTTACCTGACCTTTAAAAAAAGACTAAAAGACATATAAGATCCACGGTTGTTTACAGAATGACGTCAGCAACTCCACAACAAATCTCTCATGCTTATCATATCTTATCTTATCTTACTTTCTTCTTCTTCTAGGTTCCATGCCTGGTCCAGGCTTCGGATACTGCATGAATTATCTCTCTCCATTCCTCCCTGTCTCTTGCTTTTTCAAACAGCTCTTGGATTGTTAGGTTGGTGAAGCCCTTCAGTTGGTCTATGAGTGTTTTTCTTTGTCTCCCCCGGGCGCGTTTACCAGGTATTTTTCCACAACTTGCCAGGTATTCCTTCTTATCTTTCCTTACTATGTGTCCGAAAAAGGATAGTTGTCGATCCACTATTAAGGGCATTAGTTTCCTTTGTTGGTATGTTTGTTTTAGCACTGAATAATATAGGAATTATCCTTTGAATGCCTGAGACAATAGTCCATAATTACAAAATCTCATATAGCTTGTATTGTATCATTCACCGACAGTTTTACACAACTTTGAATGTAAGAAAAGATATATCAATACGACAATGTAAAATCGAAAATTACTATAATAGAATACTGGTAATTGAAAATTGGTCATGATCGAATGAATCATAAATATACAAAGTTTATAGTATAATGAAATAATAATGACAACAATAATCATGAAAACAACAACGATAATAATCGAGTGGAGCAGGCACTTATGTTGGTAACAACAAGATATGAAGTGAGTAGAAAAGTGCCAGAAGACAATAGAGAATAAAAAAATTTTTCGCGGCGGTGGTGGGGTTTGAACCTGCGACCTTATTGGTACGACAACTCCGCCTGGCAGGTGAGAGCGTGGCACTACCGTGTGAGCTATCCACGAACACAAAAATATTCGTTTCAAACCCAAAGTCATTTCTAGATCCCTCTCTCACCCACTTCTTGAGATCGCCGATTCGTTCGCCACCATCGCGAAGTAATTTTGACCAGCAGTTAAGCTTAATAGCCAATATTCTCATCACAAACATATAACATAGAAACGATTGAGACATTGAGTATGCTCCGGTGTATGGGGTGAATTTTTAATTCAGAAAAGTGAGTGGAGCAGGCACTTATGTTGGTAACAACAAGATATGAAGTGAGTAGAAAAGTGCCAGAAGACAATAGAGAATAAAAAAATTTTTCGCGGCGGTGGTGGGGTTTGAACCTGCGACCTTATTGGTACGACAACTCCGCCTGGCAGGTGAGAGCGTGGCACTACCGTGTGAGCTATCCACGAACACAAAAATATTCGTTTCAAACCCAAAGTCATTTCTAGATCCTCTCTCACCCACTTCTTGAGATCGCCGATTCGTTCGCCACCATCGCGAAGTAATTTTGACCAGCAGTTAAGCTTAATAGCCAATATTCTCATCACAAACATATAACATAGGAACGATTGAGACATTGAGTATGCTCCGGTGTATGGGGTGAATTTTTAATTCAGAAAAGTGAGTGGAGCAGGCACTTATGTTGGTAACAACAAGATATGAAGTGAGTAGAAAAGTGCCAGAAGACAATAGAGAATAAAAAATTTTTTTTTCGCGGCGGTGGTGGGGTTTGAACCTGCGACCTTATTGGTACGACAACTCCGCCTGGCAGGTGAGAGCGTGGCACTACCGTGTGAGCTATCCACGAACACAAAAATATTCGTTTCAAACCCAAAGTCATTTCTAGATCCCTCTCTCACCCACTTCTTGAGATCGCCGATTCGTTCGCCACCATCGCGAAGTAATTTTGACCAGCAGTTAAGCTTAATAGCCAATATTCTCATCACAAACATATAACATAGAAACGATTGAGACATTGAGTATGCTCCGGTGTATGGGGTGAATTTTTAATTCAGAAAAGTGAGTGGAGCAGGCACTTATGTTGGTAACAACAAGATATGAAGTGAGTAGAAAAGTGCCAGAAGACAATAGAGAAAAAAAAATTTTTTATTCTCTATTGTCTTCTGGCACTTTTCTACTCACTTCATATCTTGTTGTTACCAACATAAGTGCCTGCTCCACTCACTTTTCTGAATTAAAAATTCACCCCATACACCGGAGCATACTCAATGTCTCAATCGTTTCTATGTTATATGTTTGTGATGAGAATATTGGCTATTAAGCTTAACTGCTGGTCAAAATTACTTCGCGATGGTGGCGAACGAATCGGCGATCTCAAGAAGTGGGTGAGAGAGGGATCTAGAAATGACTTTGGGTTTGAAACGAATATTTTTGTGTTCGTGGATAGCTCACACGGTAGTGCCACGCTCTCACCTGCCAGGCGGAGTTGTCGTACCAATAAGGTCGCAGGTTCAAACCCCACCACCGCCGCGAAAAAATTTTTTATTCTCTATTGTCTTCTGGCACTTTTCTACTCACTTCATATCTTGTTGTTACCAACATAAGTGCCTGCTCCACTCACTTTTCTGAATTAAAAATTCACCCCATACACCGGAGCATACTCAATGTCTCAATCGTTTCTATGTTATATGTTTGTGATGAGAATATTGGCTATTAAGCTTAACTGCTGGTCAAAATTACTTCGCGATGGTGGCGAACGAATCGGCGATCTCAAGAAGTGGGTGAGAGAGGGATCTAGAAATGACTTTGGGTTTGAAACGAATATTTTTGTGTTCGTGGATAGCTCACACGGTAGTGCCACGCTCTCACCTGCCAGGCGGAGTTGTCGTACCAATAAGGTCGCAGGTTCAAACCCCACCACCGCCGCGAAAAAATTTTTTATTCTCTATTGTCTTCTGGCACTTTTCTACTCACTTCATATCTTGTTGTTAACGATAATAATCATACATAAGTCTCTGATAAATTATTTTTGGTATTTCTGAAATTCAATACATTTGGGGGGGGGGGGGGGGGGGGGGGGAGGGGTATAATCTTGAGTTTGTAAAATGTTTATGAAGCAAATAGACAAATATAGTATCCTGTACTCAATCTATGGACTTGAATTTTTTGGCAAACTCTGTACCTAAATCTTAATACCTATTGCTAAGTCGAAATCCCCCCCCCCCCCCCCCCCCCCCCCCCCCCCCCCCCCCCCCCCCCCCCCCCCCCCCCCCCCCTGGTTGTGTGTGTCAAGTTGTAGAATGTGTCAAGTTTGTGTGCTAATTATCATGCTAGGTACCCTTCACACATGATATTGTGTACACAGAGCACACTGTGTGATGTGTGCTGGTACGGTCAACATTCTTTATTCTTGTCTTTTTTTTAATAATATATTTAGTAAAAACTTGAGCTTTTATATAGGGAATGAGATTAGCGGAAGAGTAGCGTCCCTTGTTGGACATCACCTTACAGAGAGAATGTCAAAATGGTTTTGCGCACGCGTCTCTCTCGTCCTCGCTTTCGGTGAAGTGTCTCATGCCGCACAACCAACATGACGTTCTTTCTCTAATAACTTTTCCGCTCGTGACTTCCAATCAAGGGACGCTACTCTTCCGCTCTAATCTCATTCCCTATAGCGCTTTTATTTTCACTAATTGTCCTCAAAGCGCTTTACAAAGGGTCCCTGACCAAACAGCAACATGTAACATGTAGAAAGGGACATTACGCCTGTAAAGCTATATTACATTTTTTTCCCGACAGAGACACTGCCGTAAACAACCAGGTACTCATTTTTAACCTGAGTACGGTGAGATATTGTAAGTAAAGAGCCTTTTCCAAGGGCTTAACTTGCGCTGCGCGAGGCTCGAGCCCTGGGCCTTCCGACCCAAAAATGAGTGTCATACCACAAGAACACATCGTCGCATTTAATATAGATAATTTCTTTCTCATTGATGGTGCGACTAAAAATTAACACTAGTACAAACAAAATACATCAGACTATTTTAGGAATACCAAGAAATTCAACCTAAATTTATCCATCTTTGTTTATCACCAGTTACCTGCCGTTCATTGGAAAAAGTCGTCTTCAAAAATTTGGCTAAAAATCTCGTCCTTCAAATATCGATCGATGTAAATGACCCTCATTTTTGGAAAAAAACAAATACCCAACAACTTTCAAATCTGGGACCTTCGTAGCTTTTTTTTTGTTTTGTTTCCCCCCCCCCCCCAAGGTGAGGGTCATTTAAATCGATCGATGTTTGAAGGACAAATTTTTGGGCCAATTTCTTTTTTTTTTTTTATGCGACTTTGTGGTCTAGTGGTATGACATTCGCTTTCGGATCGGAAGATCCTGGGTTCGAGCCTCACTCGGCGCATAGTTGAGTCCATTGGAAAAAAGGCTCTTTACTCACATTCTCTCACCGTACTCAGGTGTAAAATGCGTACCTCGCCGTTTACAGCGTTGTCTCTTTCCTAAAAAATTGTAATATCGCCTAACAGTCCTACATGTCAAGCATTGCTGTTGGCCAGGGACCCCTTGTAAAGCGCTTTGAGCACGTTTAGTGGATATTACGCTATATAAAAGTTCAATTTTGTTTTTGTTTTTTTAATACGCGCCTTCCAGAGTAGGGCAGGTAACTGATTCAAGCACAATCATCAAAGGTAGACACCTGTCTATTATCAATCGTCCCTTGCTTGCAGATCAAACCACCAGAATGATCTTTTTCAAGTAACGTAAGTATGCGTCCCGGTTTGCTTGGTGAAGATTGGGAAAGAATATTCATTCAAGTGGGGTTCTCGTAGGTTCTCGTGGGAAAGTCAAGGAGAAAATATAAAATTTTAATTAACCAGTTAACTGCCGTATTCTGGAAAAACTAGTATTTTTTAAAAATTTGGTGAGAATTCTCGTCCTTCAAATATCTATCGATTTAAATGACCATGACCTTGGCTAACAACTCTCAAACTGGGATTTCAAGGAAGACTTCGTGAAGTCCCAGGTTTGAGAGTTTTTGTCAAGATGAGGGTTATTTAAATCGATCGATATTTAGAAGGGCGAGATTTCTGGCCAAATTTTGAAATAAGAGTTTTTTCCAGAGTACAACAGTTAACTAGTTAAACGATTTATGGTTAAGACGAAATTTGGGATTGAGTAATTATTGACACATTACACGACTACCGGTCGAACACCTGGTGTGGATGTTTGTTTTGAAAAAAAAAACAAAAAACAAAAAAAAAACAACGATCGTTAACATTTTTATCTGACTATTTCGTTTCATTTTTTTCCTAAAAGGATTTTCATTTAGTTGTGCGCTATTATGTGGTCTAGTCGTATGACACTCGCTTTCGGATCGGAAGGTCCTGGGTTCGAGCCTCGCTTGCTCGGCGTATAGTTAGTATTCTTGGAAAAGGATCTTTACTCACATTATCTCACCATACTCAGCTGTAAAATGAGTACCTGGCCGTTAACAGCGTTGTCTCTGTCTAACAGGTGTCATGTCTTGTTCTACATACTACGTGTTGCTGTTGGTCAGGGATCCATTGTAAAGCGCTTTGAGTACATAATATAAAATCTCATTTTTAAAAAAAGAGTTTAATCGTTTGTTTATTTAATCAATCATATTTCATTTGTGACAAATTATTTGCTTGCTTCTTAACCCTCTCCTTACCAACTATAGGAAAATCGTCACATTCGTTACGATACAACCAGCATTTTGTTGATAAAGGGGAAACCCAAAACGTCCACATTATCTGTTTTGTTTATTAACTGGAAGCTTACATTCAATTTCTCATTGTTATCTAAGTGACAAGTAACACTGATCGTCAGAACACTAATATAATGTGACGTCACTTCCCTCGTAATGACGCATAGTAACTTAGTAACTGGTTCTAAACTATCGGAGCAATGGTGGACGCCCGAATGAAAATACTTCTCCAACGAGCATAAAAGTGTATCCAGAGGAGAAAAACATTATAAATTTGATCATGTTTTGAATTTTATACATTATAATCACATGACATGTGAAAAAGTTCTAGCCAGCATGAAGAATTAAAAAGTACCGATTCTCTTTGTTTAGAACCAAGCTGCTGGTTGCTGTTGCTGGGCGGACGTGACATCAGATTATTGAATCCTATTGTAACCGATATCAAGATTACAAACAACACAGATAATAATATACTCACAATGTATTTTATGAGTGAATGGGCGTACATCTTAGCAGAAAAGTTGTTAACAAAATGACGAAAACATTTGTTGTGGAGCCTTTATAAGCGTTAGACCAGTACACTTTTATATAAGATACCCAACACATTCTCCCCAAAACACTCATTCATTGCGCAATCCAGAGGATTACTTTGGCAATACTTAAAATCTAATTTTCCAACTGGGGGGGTCCAGAAATCTAACGCCATTAGATTCCTGACAGAAACGCCAATGGGGAATTCCCGAAAATGAAATGATCGAACTCATTGATCCCGCGGAGACAAATTTTAATAGAGCGGCGTAAGATTCCTTATTAACATTTGGACACAATCGAGCGTAATGATATTGGGAACTATTGTTCGAATCGATTTACAAGTGCAAAGAAGGCGCTCTTCTCAGTGTGAAAAGGTCAAAACTGATGGGGAAACGACAGCTTGAAATTCTTGACAAATCCAGTTGTAGTGAGTTGCGTTCAAGATGAAATAATAACGTTGTATTCTGGTGACATCGTTTCAAACATGCATAAAAAGAAAATAAAAAAAAAATTGAGCTTTTATATAGCTCAAGATCCACTAAACGTGCTCAAAGCGTTTTACAATGGGTCCCTGGCCAGCAGCAGAACTTAACATTTAGGACAAGGACATGACACGACGCCTGTTAGGCGATATTGCAATTTTTTCGGACAGACAACGCTGATAACGGCCATGTGCTCATTTTACACCTGAGTACTGTGAGAGAATGTGAGTAAAGAGCCTTCTCGAAGGACTCAACTATGCGCCGAGCGATGCTCGAACCCAGGACCTTCCTATCCGAAAGCGAGTCTCATATCACAAGACCATATAGCTGCACAAACATGCATACATACAGAGAAAATGGCATCCTCCATAGCGCAGAAACTAGAAACATTTCAAAACGAGTGTCTAAAAAGAATTTTAAACATATTTTGGCCTACAAAAATAAAAACAGTGGATTTATTAAAGAAAGCTGACTACACTAGTATTGAAAGCCAAATCAAAAGAAGAAGATGGCGTTGGCGGGGTCACGTGGCCAGAATGGAAAAAGGGTCATTTCCCAAGACAGCCAGACCTGTACTGGACAGCAATTAATGGGAAGAGAAAGTATGGAAGACCCAAAGCAACCTGGCGAAGGTATAATGGAGAAAGGATTAAAGGAGGAAGGCCTGTTCTGGAATACAGCCGCCGCAAAAGCAGCCGATCGCAAAAAAATGGAGATATCTGGTGATAGATAGATAGATAGATAGATAGAGAGAGAGAGAGAGAGAGAAAGAGAGAGAGAGAGAGAGAGAGAAGGACGGATAGATTGATAGAATAAATAGTAGATAGATAGATAGATAGATAGATAGATAGATAGATAGATAGATAGATAGATAGAGAGTGAGTGAGACTGAAGGAGAGAGAAAGAGAGAGGAAGAGAGAGTGATAGAAAGATGAAAAAAAATAAAGAGAGAGAGAGAGAGAGAGAGAGAGAGAGAGAGAGAGAATAAGAGTGAATTGCCACCAAGCTGGAAACCAATACCCCCCCCCCCCCCACCCCCAAAAACCCAATACTGAACAATGGAGATGATGGAGAAAACGATCTCTCTGAAAACAAAGCAATGTTTCGTTCTATTCTATTCTAGTGACATCGAGGCAGGAGGGCTTGTGTTTTGTCTGCCCGATTGTTAGATGGGATATCAGATTACTAATTAATTGTGTTTCGTGCATTAATTCATTAATTATAGATATCGCCCTTTGTGGAACTGACTGATACAATAAAGGTGTCATCATCGCAGGGGGTAAATTAAAAAACGAGTCCCTAGATAGTTAATATTAACCCTCTCCTTACCAGCCAGTTTCATGATTTTTCCCCCCAAAAAACGTCACACCCAACTAACACAAAAATATATTTTTTATCACTCAAACACAACAGCAGTAAAGTTCTACCGATGCATAATTTCTTTAACAAATAATGCTCAACAACGCACTGTTCATTTAAAAAATATGTTTTTATGATTTACGAGAAAAATGTCGGTTTGTATCGTAACGAATGTGACGATATTCATATAGTTGGTAAGGAGAGGGTTAAAAAAAGGGGACGATCTATATGTGAGGCTATGTGGTCTTGTTCAATTTGATCGGAAGGTCCTAGGTTCGAGCCTCGCTCGGCGCATAGTTAAGTGAGTCCTTGGAAAAGGCTCTTTACTCACATTCTCTCGTCGTACTCAGGTGTAAACGGAGCACCTGGGCTGGCCGTTAACAGCGTTATCTCTGTCGGAATAAAAGAAATGTAATATCGCCTAATAGGCGTCAGGTCCCGTCCTTAATGTTAAGTGTTGCTGTTGACCAGGTACCCCTTGTAACGCTTTCCTTTGAGCACCTTTAGTGGCTTTAAAGCTCCATTTATTTACATTTCAATCAATCTAGATTTCAAGGACGAGTTTTGTGTTCTTGCCAAAATTTAAATAACATTGTTTTTTTTTCTTCTCCAGATTATGGTATTGCAGACAATAGACATTGGAATGTTTCGCTATCACTGATTGCTGTACGACGGTAGAACAACAACAACAACAACATCCCTCGTGTAAGAACATTCTAGAGAGTCAATCGCATCCGGGGCCATCTTACATTTTAATCCTTCGATCTTTGAAGGACGACTTTTCTGGCCAAAATTTAAATATCATTGTTGTTTTTTTCTCCTGAGTTATGGCATCGCGGACAATATTATAATTATAATTGTGCTTTATATAGCGCAATATCCACTAAATGTGCTCAAAGCGCTTTACCAAGGTCAACAGCAACATTTAACATGTAGGACGGGACACGACGCCTGTAGGCGATATTACAATTTTTCGGACAAAGACAACGCTGTTAACGGCCAGGTAATCATTTTACACCTAAGTACGGTGAGAGAATGTGAGAAAAGAGCCTTTTCCAAGGACTCAACTATGCGCCGCGCGCGAGGCTCGAACCCAGGACCTTCCGATCCGACAGCGAGTGTCATACCACTAGACCACATAGCCGCACAATAGACATTGGAATGTTTCGTTATCACTGATTGCTGTACGACGGTAGAACAACAACAACAACAACGTCCATCGTGTAAGAACATTCTAGAGAGTCAATCGCATCCGGGGCCATCTTACATTATAATCGTTCGATTTTTGAAGGACGATTACGAGTTTTTTTTCTTGCCAAAATTTAAATAACATTGTTTTTTCCACAGATTTTTGGCATTGTAGACAATAGATAGACATTGGAATGTTTCGTTATCACCGATTTCTGCACGACGGTAGAACAACAACAACAACATCCCTCGTGTAAGAACATTCTAGAGAGTCATCCGGGCCATCCGGGGCCATCTTACATTATAATCGTTCGATCTTTGAAGGACGACTTTTCCGGCCAAAATTTAAATATCATGTTTTTTTCCAGATTTATGGCATTGCAGACAATAGACTTTGGAATGTTTCGTTATCACTGATTGCTGTACGACGGTAGAACAACAACAACAACATCCCTCGTGTAAGAACATTCTAGAGAGTCAATCGCCTCCGACCGACTGTCAAACGTCGACGCCAGCTAAAAACCACAAGAGATTGGTAACTTGATAACATGACAGCAGGTGCAGATAAACAAATCATAACAATAAATGCTCATCATTTATATTCGTAATCATCAACGTCGTCATCGTCATCATCTTCATTATATCATCATCATCATCATCATCATCATCATCATCATCATCATCATCATCATCATCATCATCATCATCATAATCATCATCATCATCATCATCATCATCATCATAGTCGTCGTCATCATCATCATCATCATCATCATCATCATCATCATCATCATCATCATCACCATCATCACCACCACCGCCATCATCATCATCATCAACATCATCATCATCATCATCATCATCATCATCATCATCATCATCATCACCACCACCACCACCACCACCACCACTATCACTACCACCACCACCATCATCATCATCATCAGCATCATCATCATCATCATCATCATCATCATCATCATCATCATCATCAACAACAACAACAACAACAATATCATCACATTTTCCAATAGAATCCAAAAACAATAACCCCCCAGCGTTCATCATCACACCCACAGACATCCAGGCACCACCCCATTACCCATAGGATATTCCTTTCAAATTCGTGGCGTTTGTATATTATCATAGGGAATGAGATTAGAGGAAGAGTAGCGTCCCTTGATTGGACGTCACCTTACAGAGAGAACGTTAATTCGGTTTTGAAGTGTCTCAAGCCGCTTTCATCGGAAACGAGGACGAGAGACGCATGCGCACAACCAATATGACGTTCTCTCTCTAACAACTTTTCCGCCGGTGACGTCACAGACTATAGGTGACGTCCAATCAAGGGACGCTACTCTTCCGCTAATCTCATTCCCTATAAGTCTACACGTTAGTGGTTCGTTATTGGAAGCCTGGCCCTGCTTTCAATGTTATTAAAACCTATCAGAATAGGATTCAATAGTCTGATGTCACGTCCGCCCCAGCAACCAGCAGCTTGGGTCTAAACAAAGAAAATCAGTACTTTTTATTCTTCGTGCTGGCTAGAATTTTTTCACATGTCATGTGATCAGAAAGTATAAAAGTCAAAACATGATCAGATTTATAATGTTTGTCTCCTATGGATACACTTTTATGCTCGTAGAAGAAGTATTTCATAAGGGCGTCCGAAATTGTTCTGATAGTTTAGAACCAGTTACTAAGTTATTCTATGCGTCATTACGAAGGAAGTGACGTCACGACTGTTGAAGCCTATAATTTGGGATTTATTTTTCTCGACATCTTCCTCTCGATTGTCTCAAAATCGTGCGGCTATGTGGTCTAGTGGTATGACACTCGCTTTCGGATCGAAAGATCCTGAGTTCGAGCCTCGCTCGGCGCATAGTTGAGTCCTTGGAAAAAGCTCTTTACTCACATTCTCTCACAGTACTCAGGTGCAAAATGAGCACCTGGTTGTCAACAGCGATGGCTCAGTCCAAAACGTTGTAATATCGCCTAACAGGCGTCATGTCTCGTTCTGCATGTTACGTGTTGCTGTTGGTCAGGGACCCATTGTAAAGCGCTTTGAGCACATTAAGTGGATATTACTCAATATAAAAGCTCAGTTTTGGTTTGTTTGTTTGTTCTTTTTTTTTTTTTTTTTTTTGTTGTTTATTTTAAACAAATCTAACCTCGTGCTATGAGGCTGTTACTTTTCAAATTCTTCCCCAATAGGATTCAATAGTCGTAACGTCACTTACTTCCTTATGACGCGTGGTAACTTAGTAACACTGGCTCTAAACTATGGCGGACGCCCGTATAAAATATTTCTCCGGCGAACATAAAGGGTATCCAGAGGGGAAAAAAACCCCATAAATTTGATCATGTTTTGACTTTTACACATTCTGATCACAAGGCATATGAAAAGTTCTAGCCAGCATGAAGAATAAAAAGTAATGATTTTCTTTGTTTAGAACCAAGATGGCCGCCGTTGCCGAGTGGCGTGACATCAGACTACTGAATCCAATTGTCAAATATTGTAACGTTATCTTTACCAATCTGGAAATATTACGTCGTGTACATACATACAGGTCTGACATCAGAACCCACTTATGGGCCTAGTTTAACATTGCTGTAATGGACACTATTTTGCGTCATTTGTTTCAGATTTCCATCGCAACAATGGGATTCAATCGTCTGATGTCACGTCGCCCAGCAACGGCGGCCATCGTGGTTCTAAACAAAGAAAATCGGTACTTTTTATTCTTCATGCTGGCTAGAACTTTTCATATGTCTTGTGATCAGAATGTGTAAAAGTCAAAACATGATCATATTTATGCTTTTTTTCTCATCTGGATACGCTTTTATGCTCGTCGGAGAAATATTTCGTAAGGGCGTCCGCCACTGTTCCGATAGTTCAGAGCCAGTTACTAAGTTACCATGCGTCATTACAAGGGAAGTGACGTTACGACTGTTGAAGAGTATTAGCCCATAACGAACTGGGTTATCAGACCTACAAATAACTACACGTCGATATAACACCATTATCTTCCACAAAAGATTATCTTAATCGCGAGAATTCCTCGAACTCTTTTCAATATTCCAATTTCTTTTATTTCATTTTTTTTTTAGATGTGTCTCTTTTCACGCAATTCGGTAAAGTCCTCTTCTCACCTTTGTTAAATTATCAGTTGACACCATCTCAATGAATGTTGCCAAATTATCGTGTCTAGGATAATAATGAGTCTTACGTGTTAGCGGTTTTCTGAGTGGGTCCCATTAAAAGCTCGAGTGAGTTCATTCATCATCAGCTCCCCCCACACACACCTATAGTGTTATCAGTAGTGTCATCTCCGCTTGCATGTATGTATAGATAGGATATAGGAAGGATGGGGGATATAGAATAATGGAATAATGGGCACAATAAGGCCAGCAAGACTGCCAAATGGGAGCAAGCACGGAAAGCTTTCAACTTTGGAGGTATAGACTATAATATATATATAGACCATAGGGCTACCGGATGGGCAGAGAATATCCTGGCCAATTTCGACTCCAAAAGTGGCCAAACACTAATATTTTTATAGATAGAATGTAGTTGACGTCACTCAGGTCTTTGTTAACTTTGGAGGTATAGACTATAATATATATATATATAGACCATAGGGCTACCGGATGGACAGAGGATATCCTGGCCAATTTCGACTCCAAAAGTGGCCAAACACTAATATATTTTTATAGATAGTATGAAGTTGACGTCATTGAGGTCTTTGTTATTGCGTTTTGCCATCCGCGTTTTTTGAGTAATTCTCACTAAACTGTATTAACCAGACTCTAAACGTTCAAGGTTACACATAGTTTTGTGTGTTGGTCCGTTTTACTTCAGGGTGGCAATGTTATGAGCTTATAAGCTAAGCGCATACAATCTATAACACCCTTTGAAAAAAAATCTTTAGTTTTGATAAACAAAAACAAAAAATTGAATTAATTAGTAAAATAAACTAGTTTTCTTTCTTAAAGAACAATTTTGATAAATTATTTTTTTGATTGATAATAAATCGAAACGCCATGTTATGAATTACCAATTTTGGCCATACACGTGACCACCTGGCAGCCGTGGTATAGCCCAGGGGTTTTGTTGTGTCATTCGGTAGCCTATCAGTCTGAGAATCTCATCTCTAATTATTCCATCGCTCTCCCTTTATTCACCTCGCCCCTTTATTCATCATCTGTTTTCTCTCCCGACAAAAAAAAAAAAAAAATTAATAACTCAATCTAATGCCCCCTACACACTGAACATTTTACCGGCCCGTATACCGTTGAGATACCAGGAAAGTGTGTGTGTGTGTGTGTGTGTGTGTGTGTGTGTGTTTGTTTGTGTGTGTATGTGATAGAGAGAGCGAGAGAGAGAAAAGAGAGAGAGAGAGAGAGAGAGAGATATGCTGTTAGTTAGGTGGGGGGGGGGGGGGGGGGAGGGAGAGGCATGATCGAATACTCAGATTTATGTTTTAGTCGGGACAGAAAACAGATAAGGAATTAAGAGAGAGAGAAAGAGAGAAAGAGAGAGAGAGAGAGAGAGAGAGAGAGAGAGAGTGAGAGAGAGAGAAAGAGATAGAGGGGTGTGGGGGGGGGGGGGGGGGAAAGAGAGAGATGCTATAAGTTTGTATATAATAAATACAACAACAACAACAACAACGACATCAGCAATATCACCAAATATTTGTAATGTCCAAAATACCTGGTTTAACTCTAAGCTTAGCCTAAGGCTGTGTCTACATATTTTCTTCCCCACCGCCAAATGGATAGTTGCTGCATGCAGCCTATCGCATGTCGTACGGTATGCAAGTATCAAGACTGGCGAGTGGGGATTAAAGACCACACTTGTTATTTCTCCTCATTAAACTCTTCCCATTCTAACCCTTATACAGCCACATATGGTTTTGAAGGCCTATGTATGGTCAGTATTATTATATGGCTGCGAAAGCTGGACAATTACAGAAGATATTAGAAAGAAACTGGAGGCAGCAGAAATGTGGTTTCTTAGAAGGATGTTAAGAATCTCATGGACAGAGAAGAAAACTAATGAAGAAGTATTAGAGGAAGCTAAAACTAAAAGGTTATTAATTCGTACAATGAGAACAAGACAAATGCAATTTTTAGGACACCTAAATCGACATAAATGTATTGAACATCTTGCTTTCACAGGAAAGATAGAAGGTAAAAAGAGTAAAGGTAGACCAAGAAAAACATATTTGAATAGTTTGAACAGTTGGGTGACAAAGAAAGAGAAGAGTAATATTAGTTTTCTGAGGTTATCTGATCAGAGATGAATGGCGTACCATGATCACCGATGTCTGGCACATAATTGGTACTTGAAGAAGAAGAAGAAGAAGACAGCCAGATTCAATTATCGCCTAATCAAATGTGTATTATAATATTATTGGGCTGATTTAAATCTAGTTGATTGATTTATTGGTGGGTTCGATTTAAATGTTTCATTGATTCCTCCTGGCTAGAAACAGCAACACTACCACCTCCTCCACCATATCCACCACGATCACCATACACCATCACAACTACTACTACTACTACTACTACTACTACTACTACTACTACTACTACTACTACTACTACTACTACTACTACTACTACTACTACTACTACTACTACTACTACTACTACTACTAACTACT
>NC_088366.1:12513559-12516059 GCF_034508935.2 Berghia stephanieae | reverse complement strand
GCAAAGGTCTGTGCCAAGGACAGAAGAAGATGATAGAAGAGTGCTGTTGAGGCCCTATGCTTCGCCAGGAGCCAAGTCAAGTAAGTCTATTTTCCGTCGGTATGGGAGATTTTTTTCCCATTACAACAATGAGCCTAAAATCAATTTGGGTTATCAGATCTGCAAATCAGTACACGTCAGTCGGTTTCGGTCGATAAATTAAATTGGTCAGGGGACTTGACTCGCATGCAAAGGGTTTTGGTTTCAAGGGATAGGGAATGAGATTAGCGGAAGAGTAGCGTCCCTTGATTGGACGTCACCCATAGTTTGTGACGTCACCGGCGGAAAAGTTATTAGAGAGAGAACGTCATGTTGGTTGTGCGCATGCGTCTCTCGTCCTCGCCCGCGAGAACGGTATTGCTATTGTTTCAAGTCAAAGTCCAAGGTAGGGAAGTAGAGGCTATATGCTGCTATGTGGTCCAGTGGTATGACACTCGCTTCCAGATCGGAAGGTCCTGGATTCGAGCCTCGCTCGGCACATAGTTGAGTCCTTGAAAAAAAGCTCTTTATTCACATTCTCTCACCGTACTCATGTGTAAAATGAATACCTGGCCGTTAACAGAGTTGTCTATGTCGGAAAAAAAATTGCGATATCGCCTAATAGCCGTCATGTCTCTTTCTCTTTATAAAGTGTTGCTGTTGGCCACAACCCCTTGTAAAGCGCTTTGAGCACACTTAGTGGATATTGCACTATATAAAGCCTCATTAAAAAAAAAATTATTTAAAGACATCAATAACTGTGAAAGGCGACTCGCGAATCTCGAAACTATGGCGGGCGTCATTCAGTTCAATTTTAAGTTTGTCAAAGCGCTTCAATAAAACACCACTACAGATTAAAACGTGTTACATGAGATATTTATAATGTTAAAGATCCAATTTCGCCTTTGTTGTTTTGTCTCTTATTAAATAAAAAAGAAGAATGAGTGTCAGTTTGGCATATTACACATGTCTGTGAACCCCGCCTGTAAAAGGATAGTAATCTTCGTGAATTATAAAATCAAAGATTTATTATTTTTCGCAGTATACGTGTTCAGATTTTATCTGTCGCCCGTCGCCAGCAGGCTGTCGGCTCTCGGCGAATCTCTGGCACTCGGCAGCAGCAGCTTCTAATGGTGCTCACACTTCCATGTTATGACGATCGACCCAATCAGCAAATTCTCTACCGCACTCGTGCACTGTCCCAAACCCACCCGGAAGCTTCCTCACAGCACACCGTTCAACTAGAGATGAAGTGAGTAGAAAAATGCCAGAAGACAATAGAGAATAAAAATTATTCGCGGCGGTGGTGGGGTTTGAACCCGCGGCCTAATTGGTACGACAACTCCGCCTGGCCGGTGAGAGCGTGACTCTACCGTATGAGCTATCCACGAACACAAAAATATTCGTATCAAACTCAGGTCATTCCTAGAGCGCTCTCTTACCGACTTCTGGAGACCGCGGGTTCACCACACAACCATCGCGAAGTTACCTGGCCAGCAGTTAAGCTTAATAGCCAATCTACTCACTTCATCTCTTGTTGTTACCAACTGCTCCACTCACTTTTCTGAATTAACCGTTCAACTAGATGCTCTGCGGTTTCGGGCTCGTTACAACAACGGGTACATAATGTACAGGATTGAAAGTCCCCACTGGTGAAGCGATGTTACAGGCTGTCTGTCGGCTCTCGGCGAATCTCTGGCTCTTGGCAAAACTCTGGCTCTCGGCAGCAGCCTCTTATGGTTTCCACACTACTATGTTATGACGATCGACCCAATCAGCAAAGTCCGGTCCGCATTCGTGCACCGTCGCAAACCCGCCGGGTAGCATCGTCACAACACACACTTCGATATGATGACTCTCGGCGAATCGACGGGACAGCGAAACTAATGACGTAAAGATCGTGGTTCCAGTTTGCTCCCGCTTCACTTCCTGGCAGAGCTGATGGGTTATTTGTTGGCGTACTTTTTTTTTACTCAATCTGTCCATCTGACATGGATTGGAAAGTTTGTTTTTTTTTTCTTTTTGATACCACGGGATATATCTCATTCGTCTGTAGTGTTTCTTTCATCCTGTTTTGTTGATAAAGGGGAAACCCGAAACGTCCATTTTATCTGTCTTCGTATATTAAATTGAAGCTTAGAATTCAATTTAACACTGTTATTATTTCTTTGAGCTTCGAGAAGCAACATTTACAGATTTCATAGAATATTTTTTAAATCTCCCCTTACCAGTCATTTTCAGGATTTTCCCCAAAACTTAACACCTAACTAACAGAAAAATATATTTTTTTATCACTCAAATACAATAGCAGTAAAGTTCTTGCGATACACAAATTTCTTCAACAAAACAAGCTCTTACAACACATTGCTCATTTTCTTTAAATGTTATGATGTAGCCAACAAGGGAAATTTGAATAAGAAAACTGTTGATTGTATCGTAACGAATATGACGATTTTGCTATAGTTGGTAAGGAGAGGGTTAA
>NC_088366.1:12503559-12508559 GCF_034508935.2 Berghia stephanieae | reverse complement strand
ACGAGGAGAAAGAGGAGCAGTAGGAAGATGTTGTGATGATGATGTTGATGATGATGATGATGAGGAGGAGGAGGAGGAGGAGGAGGAGGAGGAGGAGGAGGAGGAGAAAGAGGGGGGGGGGGGGGAGGAGGAAATTTAGTAACCTACTTGATTGTTGAGACAAGTAGAGGATGGAGGTTATGGATGTAAATAATTATTATGATGATGATTATGATGAGGGGGAGGAGGAGGAGGAGGAGGAGGATGAGAAGAAAAAGAAGAAGAAGAAGAAGAAGAAGAAGAAGAAGAAGAAGAAGAAGAAGAAGAAGAAGAAGAAGAAGAAGAAGAAGAAGAAGAAGAAGAAGAGGAGGAAGATGAGGAGGAGGAGGAGGAGAAGGAGGAGGAGGAGGAGGAGGAGGAGGAGGAGGAGGAGTACGAGGATGGGAACAAAGAGGAAAAAGAAGGAGAGGGGAGGAGAAAGGGGAGGAGGAGGAGGCCAGGATGAGTAGAGGGAGGAGAGACAATAGAATAAGGAGAATAGCTATTACTGCAGCGAGAAATGACATTGTAAGTAACATTGCTTACTATACTGTGGACAGAACGCTAGTAAGTCATCGTAACCTGGGAGAGTTTATGACAAGATGAGGGTCATTTAATTCAATCGATATTTGAGGTACGAGTCCTCTGGCCAAATTTTATTAATACGTATTTTTTTTTCTTAAAAAAAAAACAGAAGTTAATTGGTTAAAAGTGTAAGATTTCTGGCCAAAATGGAATAAAAAGAATTTGGCAGAAAATGGCAAAAATTTTCTATATTATTAACATCGTTGATTGCTTGTGGCAATGCAAACGGATCCGTTTGAAATTCCATTCCTTGGACAGGAAAACGGAGGAAAGAAAACAAACGTAAACAAACCCGGTGTCCATTTTCATCTGACCTCGGTCATGGCCTGACCTTGGGCTGACCTAACGACTGGCCTAAGTAAATCTTAAAAGGCTAACAAGACGGTTCTGCCGAACTCTGGAAGAAAAAAAACAACATATTTAAAGATTTGGCCAGAAAACTCGTCCTTCAAGTTTCGATCGATTTAAATGACGTCTCATCTTGGCAAAAACTCTCAAACCTGGGAATAAAGAAGACTTCGCGAAGTCCCAGGTTTGAGAGTTTTTTTTGCCAAGATGAGGGACATTTAAATCGATGGAAATTTGAAGGACGAGTTTTCTGGCCAAATTTTTAGAGAATGGCAGTGTTGTCAGTTGTTGCTGTGTGGTCTAGTCTGGTATGAAGTGTAACGTGATCTTTGAAGGGGGGAATTTGGTTTAAAATGTTACTAAAACATCCACGGCTTTTACATGATAACAATCTTGATAATAAAAATAGTGATGATGATGTTGATGATGATGATATTATTATTATTATTATTATTATTATTATTATTATTATTATTATTATTATTATTATTATTATTATTATTATTATTATTATTATTATTATTATTATTATTATTATTATTATTATTATTAATATTATTATTATTATTATTATTATTATTATTATTATTATTATTATTATTATTATTATTATTATTATTATTATTATTATTATTTATTTTTTTTTAAAATTATTATCATTATCATTATTATCAATTATTATTATTATTATTATTATTATTATTATTATTATTATTATTATTATTATTATTATTATTATTATTATTATTATTATTATTATTATTATCATTATTATTATTATTATTATTATTATTATTATTATTTTATTATTATTATTATTATTATTATTATTATTATACCTATTCTGTATTAAGTTCTCCGACGGACTGGTTGCATAACACTTCCAAGTATTTTGGAACTGGAAAAAGAAGACGTAACGTGACTACTTCTCTGTCCTACTGCATTGTGGGATGCCAGATTTCTCTCAGAATATCTCAAATGGCTCTTTAGTTTTTTAGTTCACGTCAAATGTACCCAGGGTCAGAAGGACTCACTAGCCCGGGAAAGCAACCAGCCCAGAAGAAGGACACCCCAAAATAAAACTAAGGGTGGCCATGATTCTATTATAGCTCTGGAGAGCAACAAGCCCAGGAGAAGGACATCCCAAAATAAAACTAAGGGTGGCCATGATTCTATAGCTCTGGAGAGCAACAAGGCTAGGAGAAGGACACCCCAAAATAGAACTAAGGGTGGGCATGATTCTATTATAGCTCTGGAGAGCAACAAGCCTAGGAGAAGGACACCCCAAAATAAAACTAAGGGTGGCCATGATTCTATTATAGCTCTGGAGAGCAACAAGCCTAGGAGAAGGACATCCCAAAATAAAACTAAGGGTTGGCCTGATTCTATAGCTCTGGAGAGCAACAAGCCTAGGAGAAGGACACCCCAAAATAGAACTAAGGGTGGGCATGATTCTATTATAGCTCTGGAGAGCAACAAGCCTAGGAGAAGGACACCCCAAAATAAAACTAAGGGTGGTCATGATTCTATAGCTCTGGAGAGCAACAAGCCTAGGAGAAGGACACCCCAAAATAGAACTAAGGGTGGCATGATTCTATAGCTCTGGAGAGCAACAAGCCTAGGAGAAGGACACCCCAAAATAGAACTAAGGATGGGCATGATTCTGTTATAGCTCTGGAGAGCAACAAGCCCAGGAGAAGGACACCCCGAAATAGAACCAAGGGTGGGCATGATTCGATTATAGCTCTGGAGAGCAACAAGCCCAGGAAAAGGACACCCCAAAATAAAACTAAGGGTGGGCATGATTCTATTATAGCTCTGGAGAGCAACAAGCCTAGGAGAAGGACACCCCGAAATAGAACCAAGGGTGGGCATGATTCTGTTATAGCTCTGGAGAGCAACAAGCCTAGGAGAAGGACACCCAAAATAAAACTAAGGGTGGCCATGATTCTATTATAGCTCTGGAGAGCAACAAGCCCAGGAGAAGGACATCCCAAAATAAAACTAAGGGTGGGCATGATTCTATAGCTCTGGAGAGCAACAAGCCTAGGAGAAGGACACCCCAAAATAGAACTAAGGGTGGGCATGATTCTATTATAGCTCTGGAGAGCAACAAGCCTAGGAGAAGGACACCCAAAATAGAACTAAGGGTGGGCATGATTCTATAGCTCTGGAGAGCAACAAGCAGGAGAAGACACCAATAACTAGGGTGGGCATGATTCTATAGCTTGGAGAGCAACAAGCAGGAGAAGGACACCCCAAAATAAAACTAAGGGTGGGCATGATTCTATAGCTCTGGAGAGCAACAAGCCTAGGAGAAGGACACCCCAAATAGATAAAACTAAGGGTGGCATGATTCTGATAGCTCTGGAGAGCAACAAGCCAGGAGAAGGACACCCCAAAATAGAACTAAGGGTGGGCATGATTCTGTTATAGCTCTGGAGAGCAACAAGCCCAGGAGAAGGACACCCCAAAATAAAACTAAGGGTGGGCATGATTTTATAGCTCTGGAGAGCAACAAGCCCAGGAGAAGGACACCCCGAAAATAGAAACCAAGGGTGGGCATGATTCTTATTATAGCTCTGGAGAGCAACAAGCCAGGAGAAGGACACCCAAAATAAAACTAAGGGTGGGCATGATTCTGATTATAGCTCTGGAGAGCAACAAGCCAGGAGAAGGACACCCAAATAGAACTAAGGGTGGGCATGATTCATTATAGCTCTGGAGAGCAACAAGCCAGGAAAGGACACCCCAAAATAAACTAAGGGTGGGCATGATTCTTTATAGCTCTGGAGAGCAACAAGCCTAGGAGAAGGACACCCGAAAATAAACCAAGGGTGGGCATGATTCTGATAGCTCTGGAGAGCAACAAGCCTAGGAGAAGGACACCCCAAAATAAAACTAAGGGTGGGCATGATTCTATAGCTCTGGAGAGCAACAAGCTAGGAGAAGGACACCCCAAAATAGAACTAAGGGTGGGCATGATTCTATTATAGCTCTGGAGAGCAACAAGCCTAGGAGAAGGACACCCAAAATAGAACTAAGGGTGGGCATGATTCTATAGCTCTGGAGAGCAACAAGCCTAGGAGAAGGACACCCCAAAATAGAACTAAGGGTGGGCATGATTCTATAGCTCTGGAGAGCAACAAGCCTAGGAGAAGGACACCCCAAAATAAAACTAAGGGTGGCATGATTCTATAGCTCTGGAGAGCAACAAGCTTAGGAGAAGCACACCCCAAAATAGAACTAAGGGTGGGCATGATTCTGTTATAGCTCTGGAGAGCAACAAGCCCAGGAGAAGGACACCCCAAAATAAAACTAAGGGTGGGCATGATTCTATAGCTCTGGAGAGCAACAAGCCCAGGAGAAGGACACCCCGAAATAGAACCAAGGGTGGGCATGATTTTATTATAGCTCTGGAGAGCAACAAGCCCAGGAGAAGGACACCCCAAAATAAAACTAAGGGTGGGCATGATTCTATTATAGCTCTGGAGAGCAACAAGCCTAGGAGAAGGACATCCCAAAATAAAACTAAGGGTGGGCATGATTCTATTATAGCTCTGGAGAGCAACAAGCCTAGGAGAAGGACACCCCAAAATAAAACTAAGGGTGGGCATGATTCTATTATAGCTCTGGAGAGCAACAAGCCTAGGAGAAGGACACCCAAAATAGAACTAAGGGTGGGCATGATTCTATTATAGCTTGGAGAGCAACAAGCCTAGGAGAAGGACACCCCAAAATAAAACTAAGGGTGGGCATGATTCTATTATAGCTCTGGAGAGCAACAAGCCTAGGAGAAGGACACCCCAAAATAGAACTAAGGGTGGGCATGATTCTATTATAGCTCTGGAGAGCAACAAGCCTAGGAGAAGGACATCCCAAAATAGAACTAAGGGTGGGCATGATTCTATTATAGCTCTGGAGAGCAACAAGCCTAGGAGAAGGACACCCCAAAATAAAACTAAGGGTGGGCATGATTCTATGACTCGGGAAAGCAACAAGCCTATGAATGAATCTCGAAAATAAATCCTGGTTCCCCCAAGTTTGAG
>NC_088366.1:12478559-12491059 GCF_034508935.2 Berghia stephanieae | reverse complement strand
AAGGGACGCTTCTCTTCCGCTAATCTCATTCCCTATTATTGTGTATGGTCTAACTGAAACTTAATTCTAGTTCTGATTTTAAAAAAATTGATTTCATATGCTGAAACGGGCCTAGATAGGCCTATTCAATAAACATTTAGGCTTCATTTACGTGTAATATTTACCGTCCAAGGTTACATTACATTAACAAAGTACACGTGAGAAAGTGAGAGACGCATGCGCACAACCAACATGACGTTCTCTTTCTAATAACTTTTCCGCCGGTGACGTCACAGACGATGGGTGACGTCCAATCAAGGGACGCTACTCTTCCGCTAATCTCATTCCCTATAGTGGATCGTGCTCTCACAGGAGAGATAGAAGGTAAAATAGATTAAAGGTAGACCAAAAAAACATATTTGAATAATTTGAACAGCTGGGTGACAAAGAAAGAGAAGAGTAATATTAGTTTTTTTTATCAGAGAGATGATCACCGACGTCTGGCACAGACTTGGTACTTGAAGAATAAGAAGAAGTGCATCTTATTGTGCTTCTATAATCTGTCTAGACGAGAAATACCGCAGAATACATAGATTGATAAATGATGATAAATGTGAATTTAAGTGGTTATATGAATAAAGAGATTTTCCAATTGGCGGGTTGATTTGTGTCTGGTCCTGTCAGCGCCATAGACCATCACACGAAATGCCCTCTCTTTACTCTCGCTCTCGCGTCCCGAATTCGTCCCGATGATTGTCACTACCGTCAGTATCAACCACACTTACTCACCGTTGAACCACTCACTCGGTTATGTACCCGCCAAAGATTTGAACTCGCGGATAAGTACATACATACCTGTGGTGGTGTGGTGTATGTGAGGGGTAGGAGGGAGGCACTCGCTCACCTTTTGGCGTTGACTCTCTCTCTCTCTCTCTCTCTCTCTCTCTCTCTCTCTCTCTCTCTCTCTCTCTCTCTCTCTAAGCATCTATCTCTCCATCTGTCTATCTAATACATATTTATCTCCCTTTTTGTCTCTATACATCTATCTATCTGTTTATTATCACCCAGTGATGAAAATGGGCGTTATAAATGGCATGTATTATTATTCTCTCTCTCTCTCTCTCTCTCTCTCTCTCTCTCTCTCTCTCTCTCTCTCTCTAATATATCTATCTATATATCTACCTATCTATTTATTATCTATCTATCTCTAAGTATCTATCCATCTGTCTATTATCTATTTTCTCTCTCTCTCTCTCTCTCTCTCTCTCTAATCTATCTATCTATCTATCTATCTATCTATCTATCTATCTATCTATTATCTATCTCTCTCTAAGCATCTATCTATCTGTCTATTATCTATTTCTCTCTCTCTCTCTCGCTCTCTCTCTCTCCCCCCCTCTCTCTCTCTCTCTCTCTCTCTCTCTCTCTCTCTCTCTCCAGCCAAAGGCTTAATTTATAATTTGTCATACAGCTCTCAGTGGAAAAACGACACGTTCAAAAATCAGTTAAAATGATGAAAACCCTGAATGTTTGGGTGATCGTATCCTATCAGCTGTGTTATATTAAAGGCAGGCATTCATTGGAAGATGGAGCTAGCAACTTTCTCTGTGTGGTCTCTCTCTCTCTCTCTCTCTCTCTCTCTCTCTCTCTCTCTATCTATCTCTCTCTCTTGTTATTATTATTACTGATTATTATATTATTATTATTATTATTATTATTATTATTATTATATTATTATTATTATTATTATATTATTATTATCATATTATTATTATTATTATATACTATTATTATTAATAATATTATTATCATCATCATCATCATCATCGATCATCATTACCTCCATATTATTATTATAATCATCTCTGTATATCTTACTTATCTTTCACAACATCCTTGGCTCGTTCTGCACCAAGTGACACCGGCTTTACACCTTGCCTACCCCCCGAGATCTTCTTCTTCCTTATTTTTATACTTCGTACCTCGAACTTTATGGCGGCGAATCGGTGCTCTGGATAAGAGAATGCTGTTTATCGAAAGACATAGTTTGTTTATGAAGGAAACAGATGTGAACACTCGATTTGACATTAACCCATTCCCGGTCGGCCAAACTGAAATTATTTTCAACTAAAAATTAATTTATTTCTTCCAATTTATTTTTTGGATCTGACTTATGATTATAATATTATTATTACTATTATTATTATTATTATTATTATTATTATTATTATTATTATTATTATTATTATTATTATTATTATTATTATTATTATTATTATATATATTATTATTATTATTATTATTATTATTATTATTATTATTATTATTATTATTATTACTACTACTACTATATCCAGCCGTTTTCACGAGCGGCGCATAGTTGAGTTCTTGGAAGTAAAAAGTATGGCTCTTCACTCACAAAATCTCTCACCAGCGTTAACAGCATTGTCTCAGTCCGAAAAAAAATGTAATATCGCCAAACAGGCATCATGTCTTGTACGTTCTACATGTTAAGCGTTGCTGTTGTCTAGTAACCTCTTGTAAAGCGCTTTGAGCATGTTTACTGGATATTGCGCAATATAAAAACTCAGGCTCCAAACTCAAGCTCACCAAGAAAGCTGTAACAGCGATGCGACTCGGAATTCTTATTATGAAGCCCAGGTCGCATCAGAGCTACTGTGTACTATCGTAGTGAAAACGCGAACTCCGTTTTCAATGAGTTAACTCACTCTATCCTTGATATCTTAGCTACTTTCAAAATTGGAAAAAAAATGTATTAAAAATTAAAAAGTACATAGATAATGTTTTATTAAACTACCACTAACATGTAAAAACTAAAAACATTAGCTTTGATACTACGCCTATAATTTGTCTCAGAAAAATGTAATAAATTATAGGCATGGGGTAAAAGTAACCCAGGGTAAACAACGGATATAGTCGGTGTTAGGGTTGAGTGAGTTAAAGATGGGCAAATGCTTCTACAGTTCGTACATTAAAAGGTAGTTAAGGGTGATTAGAATACAGACTTGGTCTTATGTGGTCTAGAGATAATAATAATAATAATAAATACATGAGTACATACCTATGATAAAGGGTTGTATTTATGTAAAGGTTGTTGTATTTATGTACCTATATTATAACCAATCTTGAGTTTTGGGTTAATTTCGATAATTCGATTTCTGACCTACATTTATTTTAAAGTAATGTATTAATGTATGTTTTTATTGGGATTAAAAAAAAAATTGAGTTTAAAAAAATTATTTTTGTTTTTTTGTTTGTATGTTTTGTTTTGTTTTGTTTGTTTGTTTTGTTTGTTTGTTTGTTTTTTGTTGGCTAAGAAGGATTTTGAGCCCGAAATGTTCCGCGATTTGATATTTTACTCTTTTTTTTAATTTTTTTTTTACCAGCTGTTTTATCAATCTGAACGGATGGATTGGTGGAGGAGGAACAGGAATCGAGCTATTGAGAAGATCTGAGGACAGATATGGTTGGAGGGACATGATCGCCGATGTCTGCAACAGGCCTGGCACTTGATGATGATGATGATGATGATGATGATGATGATGATGATGATGATGATGATGATGATGATGATGATATTATTAATTTTTCTTTATTACTTTTCTTAACAGTCCACAACAACTTCTACCAGCTTTTTATTCACTTTAATGATATAGAAAATGTGTGTTTTTTTTAATCGAGCCTTTATATAGCGCAATATCCACTAAACGTGCTCAAAGCGCTTTACAAAGGGTCCCTGACCAACAGTAACACATAACATGTGGGGCGTAAGGAAATGACGCCTATTAGGCGATACTACAATTTATATTCGGACAGAGTCAACGCTGTTAACGGCTAGGTACTCACTCATTTTACACCACGTCGAGTACGGTGAGAGAATGTGAGTAAAAAGTGTCTTTTCCTAGGACTCAACTAACTATGCGCCCAGCGAGGCTCGAACCCAGGACCTTCCGATCCGAAAGGGAATGTCATTCCACTATACCACATATTATGAATTTGCATACTATTGTTAGAGCTAAAACCCAAGATTTATCGCCAAACGCACTAGTTATAGATAGTATGCAGATGACGTCACTCAGGCCTTTGTTATTGTTTTTGCCATCCGCGTTTGTGAGTTGTTCTCACTAAACTGTATTAACCAGACTATAAAAGTTTATGGTTACACAGAGTTTGTGTGTTGGTCCGTTATACTTCCGGATGGCAATGTTGTGAACTCCTTGGCCAAGCGCATTCTATCTATAGCTATATAAAAAATCAAGGATTTGTTTTTTTGTTTGTTTGGTTTTTTTTTCATCATCCCACCCCCCCCCCCCCCACCCCACCCCGGTGAAGTTCATGGTGGGCCCCCAAAATGACTCTGCACAAAACGCTACCCTATCGCTATTTTAATTTATTATTTCCATTATCACCAACAACAATTTTATCCCAGCACTTGTGGTTTTCTAAGGAGGTGGTGGTTCGATGTGCACTTATTTGCAGGTCTGATAACCCAATTCCTTATTATGGGCTCATTGTTGTAATGGAAATCTCAACAAAAATAATAATAATGATAATAATAATGATAATAATAATAATAATAATAATAATAATAATAATAATAATAATAATAATAATAATAATAATAATAATAATAATGATAATATTGTCCATTACAACAATTTTAAAATAGGCCCTCAAGGGGGGTTAGGAAGTCAGACCTGCATATTATATGTTCACGTCGTGGTGATTACAATGTATATAATTAATTCCACACCTAGTTCACTCGTCAAATTGAAGAGAAAAAAAATCAAAATGCGTCATTTAATTCAATCCAATGTCACTTCTTCTTCAATGCCATTTTAATTACGGGTTTCAGCAAATCTATAATTATAGGGTTTATTGGTAAAGTTGAGAAAAAAAAATATAATATAGAAATAACAATTACAGCTTTTCACGAATGAACGCACTCGAATATAACTGGATATAAGAGTAGGTTGAAGGGAGGGGGGGGGGGGGGTTGTTAAGTTGTGTGTGTGTGTGTGTGTGTTGGGGTGGGGGGTGGGGGGGGGGGGGAAGAGTTGATCTCTCAGCAGATGGCGGCGCGAGCAAGCCGGAAAATTACATTCTTATGATTTTCTTTATTGAATTTGATTACTAGGTTAATAATACTACTCGAGAATATTCTGTTGAATTGTATACTGAAATAGGTAAAGTGGTAAAGTGACAGATCCGACAGTTTGAGTGTCATCAGATGTCGTCGAAATGGGAGTATATTTTACCAGGTAACTATCGGACCCTGGGAAAAACACGTATGTTTAAAAAAATAAAATGGTCAGAAAACTCGTCCTTCAAATATCGATCGATTTAAATGACCCTCGTCTTGGTCAAAAACTATCAAACCTGGGAGAAAGTAAGACTTTGCCAAGTCTCAGATTTGAGCGTTTTTGCCAAGATGAGAGTCATTTAAATCGATCGATATTCGAAGGACGAGTTTTCTGGCCAAATTTTATTTAAATATGTGTTTTTCCAGAGTAAGCAGTTGACTGGTTAAAAGAGTGTGAGAGAAATTCGGTGTTTGTGAATAGATTCGAGGTAAAAGAGTGAGATAGGAGTGAGAATGAAGAGTTATATGATTATTATTATCATTATCATTATCATTATAATTTCATCTATTTTATTGTACAAAAAACGGGTTTCAAGAAGGGGCGTGTCGTCTTCAAAGGAAGTGGAACTCTCCTTCGTTGAAAAATGTCAAGTGGTTTGGTTTCGTACATGCTTCGAACAGAAAGCATTCCGGTGGATAATGATTAAATATAATAACAATATAGATAAAGATCATGATAGAGATTCTGAGAGGTTTTGTGATAACCGCTGTGATTGAGGTGAATAGAATTAAAGGTTTTAAGGTGCTTGCGAAATCATGTTGTTGGCTGGAACAATGAGGTCTTGATTTAGACGCTGGGAAAGTCCGGAGCGCTCCAGAAATAAATAAATGTACTAGTTTGATTATTTGGAAGATTAGGGTTTGGGGTGGGGGAGGGAGAAGGGAGAGAGAAGAGAGAGGAGAGGAGAGGAAGAAGAAAGAAAGAAGAAAGAAGTAAAAGAGAAGAAGAGAAGAAGAAGAAGAAGAAGAAGAATAATAAAATAATAATAATAATGAAGAAAAAGTAAGAAAAGAGAAAGAATGAAAAAGAGAGAAGAAGAGAAAAGAAGAAGAGAAGAGAGAAGAAGAAGAAGAAGAAGAAGAAGAAGAAGAAGAAGAAGAAGAAGAAGAAGAAGAAGAAGAAGAAGAAGAAGAAGAAGAAGAAGAAGAAGAAGAAGAAGAAGAAGAAGAAGAAGAAGAAGAAGAAGAAGAAGAAGAAGAAGAAGAAGAAGAGAAGAAGAAGAAGAAGAAGAAGAGAAGAAGAAGAAGAAGAGAAGAAGAAGAAGAAGAAGAAGAAGAAGAAGAAGAAGAAGAAAGAAGAAGAGAAGAAGAAAGAAGAGAGAAGAAGAAGAAGAAGAAGAAGAAGAAGAAGAAGAAAGAAGAAGAAGAAGAAGAAGAAGAAGAAGAAGAAGAAGAAGAAGAAGAAGAAGAAGAAGAAGAGAAAGAAGAAGAAGAAAGAAGAAGAAGAAGAAGAGAAGAAGAAGAAGAAGAAGAAGAAGAAGAAGAAGAAGAAAAAGAAGAGAAGAAGAAGAAGAAGAAGAAGAAGAAGAAGAAGAAGAAGAAGAAGAAGAAGAAGAAAAGAAGAAGAAGAAAAAGAAGAAGAAGAAGAAAGAAGAAAGAAGAAAGAAGGAAGAAAAGAGAAGAAGAAGAAGAAGAAGAGAAGAAGAAGAAGAAGAAGAAGAAGAAGAGAAGAAGAGAAGAAGAAAAAGAAGAAGAAGAAGAAGAGAGAAGAAGAAGAGAAGAAGAAGGAAGAAGAAGAAGAAGAAGAAGAGAAGAGAAGAAGAAGAAAGAAAGAAGAAGAAGAAAGAAGAAGAAGAAGAGAAGAAGAAGAAGAAAGAAGAAGAAGAAGAAGAAGAAGAAGAAGAAAAGAAGAAGAAGAAGAAGAAAGAAGAAGAAGAAGAAGAAGAAGAAGAAGAAGAAGAGAAGAAGAAGAAGAGAAGAAGAAGAAGAAGAAGAAGAAGAAGAAGAAGAAAGAAGAAGAAGAAGAAGAAGAAGAAAGAAGAAGAAGAAGAAGGAAAAGAAGAAGAGAAAAAGAAGAAGAAGAAGAAGAAGAAGAAGAAAAGAAGAGAAGAAGAAGAAGAGAAGAAGGAAGAAGAAGAAAGAAGAAGAAGAGAAAAAGAAGAAGAAGAAGGAAGAAGAAGAAGAAGAAGAGAAGAAGAAGAAGAAGAAGAAGAAGAAGAAGAAGAAGAAGAAGAAAAGAAGAAGAAGAAGAAGAAGAAGAAGAAGAAGAAGAAGAAGAAGAAGAAGAAGAAGAAGAAGAAGAAGAAGAAGAAGAAGAATGAGTTTTAAGAATAGAAGTAAAAGGAGGAGGAGGAGGAGAATGAGAAGGATTGAGAGATGAATTAGAAGGAAAAACGATGAGGAGCACCGAGGTTTAGACAGAAATATTTGATTGACCAAGGAAATAGAACAACATCAAAGTAAGAAATTAAGGAGCAGGTACCGGTGTAAGATAAAGAACTGAAAAAGTGTGTGTGAAATGTGCCAGACAAAGCAAGAAACAAACATACAAGAAAAAAAAACATCCCAAAAAATCAGTTGATCTCGACTGGGGATCGAACCTCAGACCTTCTGATTACCGTCGGACGTGCTACCATTACAGTGTAATTATTTGGGATGTTTTTTTTTTTTCTTTTTTTTTTTTTCTTTCTTGCTGTGACTGGCAACTTCCATGCACACTTGTTCAGTTCTTTAAATAGAACGACCCATGACCATATTCTTATCATCCACTCACAAACTATCCGAAGAACGGAATTTGTAAAAGCATTACACCGTTTAGAACTCAACATGTGACTCGCCCCCGGCACGGCGGGGTGCAGTGTTACAGCCATCGTGAACTCATGGCCTGACACTGACCAAAAAATGACGTCAAAAGACAAGTCTTTGGCCACAAAAGTAAACAAATCGGGAGTTGCATTCAATAGTTCAACCAATGGGATCATTTCTTTCCTTGATATCTACTAACAACTCAATACGATTCAACAGTCTGATGTCACGCCGCCCGGCAACGGCGGCCATCTTGGTTCTAAACAAAGAAAATCATTACTTTTTTTCATGCTGGCTAGAACTTTTCATATGCCTTGTGATCAGAATGTGTAAAAGTCAAAACATGATCAAATTTATGGGGTTTTTTTTTCCTCTGGATATCCTTTATGCTCAACGGAGAATATTTCATACGGGCGTCCGCCATTGTTCCGATAGTTTAGAGCCAGTGTTACTAAGTTACCATACGTCATTAGGAAGGAAGTGACGTTACGACTGTTGAAGAGTATTGGCGCTGCAAAAATCTAAAACATGACGTCAAACTATAAGTCCTAGTGGGTTCTAGTGTCAGACTATAAGTTAACGATGGCTACGGATGCAGCAGTAATATAACACCATTCGTTAAAGGTCAAAATAACCTTCACATGTTCTTTCGGAAATTCCCTAAAAGACAACCGGAAATACGTCGAAAGCCATATTGTACGTCATAATGATATGTTTGTTATTGTATTTATCCGATTGCATTCTGTTGCTCTTTTCTTTCTTTCTTTTCTTCTTTCATCTTTATTTTCATTATATCTTTTTTTTTTTTTATTCAAGGAATAATGAAGGAAAAATGAAAATGTTGTTTTTCGTTCCAGGTAAAGATACTAAATGAAACATTTAAGAAATTCCTAAGTGAAGTGATTACGTTATAAAAAACACAAAAAAAACGTCTCAATGGACGTTGACAAGAGGAGAGCAATTCAAAGCTTATTTTACGTTGTTTTTTTTTTTATCTTGCTCTTTCTTCTCTTCTTTTATCTTTATTTTCATTATATTCTTTTTTTTCTTTTTCATTCAAGAATAATAAAGGAAAATGGAAATGGAAGTGTTGTTTTTCGTTCCTGGTAAAGATGTAAATGAAACATTTAAGAAACTTCCCATGTGACGTAAATACGTAAAAAAAAAAGGAAACCTCGTCTCAATGGATTTGTTGACAAGAGGGGGCAAATCAAAGCTAATCTTACGGGGTTTGTTTTTTTAAATCTTACTTACTTATCCGAACCAGCGACCTGTTGAGCTTTTGCCTAGCCATCGTTAACTGATATAGCCTGACACTGACCATAACATGACGTCAAAAGACAAGTCTTTGGCCACAAAAGAAAACAACCCGTGAGTTGTGTTCAATAGGTCAACCAATGGAATCACTTGTTTCCTTGAGCACTACTGACGATTACTCACTAGAAGCTGTGCAAACCTTTAATATGACGTCAAACTGTAAGTCATAGAGGGTTCTCGTGTTAACGATGGCAACGGGTCTATCTCCTCGGTCTTGTGCCATGACGTAGAAGTCACAGCACAAGGCTGAAGGGCGGCTAGTGTTCAGCTCGTCGCTGGTTCCGATAAATAAGTAAGATTACAAGAATGAAATTGCTTTAACCCTCTCCTTACCATCCATAGGAAAATCGCCCCAATCGTTACGATGAAACCAATAGTTTTATAATTCTGATATCCCTTGTACATCACAAATTATAAAGAAAATACTGTGTTGTTATAGCAATAAAAATTAGACACTGGACAATATTATGTAATTATTATATATTGTTCCTTTTCTGTTTGAGTAGAAAAAATATTGATGTGTGTTGGGTGAGTGTGAAGTTTCAGGGAAAATTCTGAAAATGGCTGGTAAGGAGAGAGTTAAAATGCCTTCATCTTGTCAACAAGACTTACGGTGAGATTTTTTTTAAAATGTTTCAAACTGGAGACTTTCTGACTTCAGGAAATTTCAGGTTTGAGACATTTCGGCAAGTTGAGGATTATTTTGATAGGCCGATATATGAAGGGACATTAAGCAGAGGGGATTGTCCCTCGAGGTGGCCCCAAGAGCAGCAGCTGGTGGAGATCCCTTGCAAACCCGGAGCGTAGCCGTCGTTATCTTATAGCCTGACACTGAAAGAACCCACTAGGTTTGAGGTCATTTTTTAGGATTTTGCACCGTCTAGTGAGTTGTCGTTGGTAGAGCTCGTGGAAGCAAGTGATTCCATTGGTTGAACTATTGGATACAACTCACGATTTGTTTTCTTTGTTTTTTTTGCGGCCAAAGACTTGTCTATTGACGTCATTTTTGGTCAGTGGCAGGCTAAAAGTTTACGATGGCTACGGAGAGGATTGAGTGAGTAAGTGAGTGAATGAGTGAGTGAGTGAGTGATATTAGAAGTAAACGTTTTCTTACCGCCACGTGAAATAGTGCCTTGAAGAACGCAGTCACGTCATCCACTTTGTATTTTAAAAATCCTTTGGATTGCTCCGCCATGACGTCATCGCCATCCGAGGTGGCGCTGCTGTTGCTACTGCTGCTACTGCTTCTGTCGATGCTGGTACTATTTACTTCCGATTTACTTCCGACGACGCCATTGATAGATTTGTTGTTAGAGACGTGGTGACGTGTTTCCGGTGGCGGTTTGGCATGTCGACTGCCCGTCGTCGTGGCTGCTGTTGTCATGGTCGTTTCAGATAAAGGAAGAAGGTTTGAGGATGAAGGTCGTAGTAAGGTAGTGCCCACCGAGTCGATTAAAAGTTTCTGTGGAAAATATGAAAAATATTTTTAAAAAATAGTATTTTGGCTTACTTACTTACTTACTTACTTATTTATCCGAACCAGCGACCACCTGAGCTCTAGCACCTAGCTCGGTCTTGTGCCACGACGTAGAAGTTGGACGTCTTTTGTAGTTGTTTCAGGTGACTGACTATAAAGTGTGTTTTGGCTAAAAACAACGTATTTGCAGGTCTGATAACCCAATTCCTTATGGGTTCATTGTTGTTGTGGAAATCTATAAAAATGAGGCAAAATATTGTCCATTACAACGATGTTAAACTAGACTCATAAGTGAGTTCGGATGTCAGAACGCGGCCTTCGTAAACTGATGGCCTGACACTGGCCAACAAATGGCGTCAAAAGACATGTCTTTGGTCACAATAGAAAACAAATTCAACAGTTCAAACCAATGGGATCACTTGTTTTCTTGAGCTCTACCAACGACAACTCAATAGACGCTGCACAAACCTAAAAAATGACATCAAATGATAAGTCCAAAGTGGGTTCTTGTAGAATTTAATAAGATATATTGGCAAAGGAAATCTTACAAAGTCGATAACGTTTTAATCAGAAGAGAGACAAAGTCAACAACCAACGGTCTGAACTCTATGATAAAATGATAGTAACTAATTGCAGTACAAAAACTAATGACGTCATTGTTCATTGATATATTTCAACAGTTCTGGTGTCATGCTCAATGTTAACGATGGCTACGGCCAGATCCGCATATGTACACGTCGGTACAAAACAAAAGCAATGAATAAATAAATCAATTAATAGGGAATGAGATTAGCGGAAGAGTAGCGTCCCTTGATCGGACGTCACCGGTGGAGAAGTTATTTGTAAACAAACCAACTACAAGCCAAGCGCTCCAAATACAAAATTTATTCTTCATATTTCTGTACAAAAATGCACAACGTTGATTATGATATGCATTTTTGTACAGAAATATGAATAATAAATTTTGTATTTGGAGCGCTTGACTTGTAGTTAATTTGTTTACAAATAATTTCTCCCCCGGTGACTTCCAATCAAGGGACGCTACTCTTCCGCTAATCTCATTCCTATTAAAGTTGGCTTTCTAAAGGCATCGTTGACGGTTGTCTGAAACCGACGTGCACTTATTATCAATTCCTTATGGGCTCATTGTTGTAATAATGGAAATCTAAAAAAAAAGACGCAAAAAATATAGTGTCCATTACAACAATAATGTTAAACTAGGCCCATAAGTGAGTTCGGATATCAGACCTGCATATATGTACACATCGTCCGATACCGAATGATGAAAGGCTCGTGACGACGTGTTACATAATATTATAAAGTGGACGTTGGTTTGAGAGCTCCAGCCCAAAGAGGATCATATTGATCGGTCAGTGTTTGAAGGACGAATAATATATTTATTTATTTATTATTTTTTTAATTCATGTATTTATTTATTTATTTATATACTTATTCATTCATTTATTTATGTATTTATGTATTATTCATTCATGTATTTATTTATTTATTTATTTATTCATTTATTTATTGATTTATTTATTTACATGCTTATTCATGTATCCATTTATCTGTTTATCAATTCATTATTTGTTACTTTCAGCCCTGATAATGACTATTTTTTAAAAGACAATTACTATGCTCGCCAATGATATCTAACGTCCTTAATATCTGCGGCTATGTGGTCTAGTGGTATGACACTCGCCTTCGGATCTGAAAGTCTTGGATTCGAGTCCCGAGCGGTGTATTGTTGAGCCCTCAGAAAAGACTCTTTCCTCACATTCTCTCACCGTACTCATGTGTAAAATGAGTATCTGGCCG
>NC_088366.1:12473559-12476059 GCF_034508935.2 Berghia stephanieae | reverse complement strand
TCGCTAACTGGTTGCGGCTATGTGGTCTAGTGGTATGACACTCGCTTTCGGATCGGAACGTCCTTGGTTCGAGCCTCGCTCGACGCATAGTTGAGTCCTAGGAAAAGGCTCTTTACTTACATTCTCTCGTCGTACTCAAGTATAAAATGAGTACCTGGCCGTTAACAGCGTTGTCTCTGTCGGAAAAAAAATTGTATTCTCGCGAAACAGGCGTCATGTCACGTCCCACATGTTGAGTGTTGCTGCTGCCCAGGGACCCCTTGTGAAGCGCTTTGAGCACGTTAAGTTTCAATGGTAAATTGTGCGGCTATGTGGTCTTGTATGAAAACTCGCTTTCGGATCGGAGGGTCCTGGGTTCGACCCTCGCTCGGCGCATAGTTGAGTCCTTGGAAAAGGCTCTTTACTCACATTCTCTCACCGTACTAAGGTGTAAAATCAGTAATTGGCCGTTAACAGCCTCTGTATGAAAATAAAATTGTAATATCACCTAACAGGCGTCATGTCACGTCCAACATGTTAAGTGTTGCTGTTAGCCTGGGGCCCATTGTAAAGCGCTTTGAGCAGATTTAGTGGATATTGCGCTATATAAAAAGCTCCAGCTCGAGTTTTAATGGAATCTGAACCATTTTTTCCACGATAAAAACGATATTTATTTTCCTTCTGAACTTCCCTTTATGAACAGATGCTAAGTCAGAAAGAATCTGTGTAAAATGTAAACAGTTGAAGTAACTCTCTCTCTCTCTCTCTCTCTCTCTCTCTCTCTCTCTCTCGCTCTCTCTCTCACTCTCTCACTTACTCACTCTCCCTCAATCTCTCTCTCACTCTCTCACACTCTCATCCTCTCTCTCTCACTCTCACTCTTTCTCACTCTCTCACTCACACACACACACACACACACACACACTCTCTCTCTCTCTCTCTCTCTCTCTCTCTCGCTCTGTCTCTCACTCACTCATTGGGGCCCGATGAGGAAATGGTCATTCCGACCTAATACAGCTTTGAGGTGGTGGGTGGGCCACCAAACAACACTTTACATATAGGACCAGACATGACGCCTGTTAGGCGATATTACACTGTTGTTTTTTCCCAACACAGACAACACTGCTAAGGGCCAAGTAATCGTTTTACACCTGAGTACTGTAAGAGAATGTGAGTAAAGAGCCTTTTTCTAAGAGCTCAACTATGCGCCGCTATGCGCGGGACTCAAACCCAAGACCTTTCGATCCTAAGGTGAGTGCCCACATATCCGTACCAATCCCCCCCCCCCCCCCCCCCCCCCCCCAAAAAAAAAAAAAAAAAACCCAGCTTCATTGTCATTGTTGGGAATCCTTGTAAAGCAGCCTGTTTCAGCGGTACGGTCTTTGCTTCGTAACAGAAAGGTACCAGGTTCGATCAACCACCCCTGGGCTGTGTGGCCTTGAGCAAGTCACCTCGCCCTAGCTTACTTATGATGAACAGGAAAAGAAGGATTATCATTAATATTTTGTTATTGTTATTATTATTATTATTATTATTATTATTATTATTATTATTATTATTATTATTATTATTATTATTATTATTATTATTATTATTATTATTATTATCAATACTTCTCTCTTTCGAAGTACCAGCTTTGAGAGTTTTTGACAAAATGAGAAAAAAATCATATCGACCAATATTTGAAGGCGAGTTTTCTGGTCAAAAGTTTTTAAAATATATTTTTTTTCAGAGTTGGCCAGTATTGCCCCGACGTGTAGACATATGCAGGTCGGACATCCGAATGTAGTTTAACATTGTTATAATGGACAATATTTTGCGTCATTAAAAAAAAAATAATTTATTCATTTATTTTTTGTTTTAGATTTCCATTACAACTAACAACAATGAGCCCCATTATAAATTATTCGGTTATCAGACCTTCAAAATAAGTGCACGTCGTGTTGTTGTTGTTGTCCCCCACTATCACTATATTATAAATAAACATTCCCGCACTCAATGAATCCGAGGATGTAAGAGAACGACATGTGTGAATGATTATGATGATCTGTGACGAGAAAAATTCTATATCACTATGTCATGTTTTTATCTTATCTCTTCTCTCTCTCTCTATGTCGGAAGGCTCAGTGATATTCAAACCATAAACTCAAATAAACCCTACAACCCTACATAGCACGCCTATCGGCCTATTCGAGGGGTTGATAGGGTTTGTACACAGATCATCTGATGCAGGAGAAAAAAAAAAGGTATAATATTATTTTTAGCAATTAAGTTGTGATAAAGTTAGATGTTTTGAAAATGTACGTTTTGATTTGATCATTGGTTGTAAATAAATCAATCGGAAGAGAGCGACCGAAAATAGCTGTTATTACTACTACTGATGCTACTGATGCTACTACTACTACTACTACTACTACTACTACTACTACTACTACTACTACTACTACTACTACTACTACTACTACTACTACTACTACTACTGCTGCTGCTAACTACTACTACTACTACTACTACTACTACT
>NC_088366.1:12451059-12463559 GCF_034508935.2 Berghia stephanieae | reverse complement strand
GAATTTATTACGCTCTATCTTAAGTAGATGAAAGCGCATTCTTAGCATCGTGATAAAATACTTGCCATATTCTTGTTACTATTTCTAGACATACCACTCAAGACCCCTCATTGCTTTGAGAACCGAAAGAACTTTGAAGTTCTGTTGGGATCAAAAACAAATAAATTGATTCTAATTGAGCTGGGGGGGGGGGGGGGGGTAGATGTTAAATGCTTTAGTGCTTAACGTAGAATTTAGAAAGACGCATTTTTCTCACAGGCAGACAGAGCTCAAAGAGGCCTCGCTGTCATAGAAAAATAAGATGTAAGGAATAAGATAAACAATTGAGAATATCATACGCATTCCTAGTATAATAATTTCAGGTGATATTAAAAACCAATAATTTCCTCACAACGGTATTTATTATTTCAGGAGTTTATCCAGGATTATTTTTTTATACAATTTTTTAAAAACCCTCTCATAATTACCACCCAGAGGAAAATCGTCACATTTATTGTTACTTATGACTTATCACTTATGGATTGTTTCCAGCACAGGTCCTGATAGATAGAATGAAGATGACGTCACTCAAGCCTTTGTTATTGTATTTTGCCATCCGCGTTTGTGAGCGATTCTCACAATACTGTATTAACACCAGACTATAAAAGTTCATGGTTACACATAGTTTTGTGTGTTGGTCCGTTACACTTCCGGATGGCAATGTTATGAGCTTCTTAGCCAAGCGCATACTATCTATAGGTCCTCTTCGCCAGACTCTATATCTTCATTGTCTTTGTGATTTAAGTTTCTTCCGGTTTTTAAATTGAGCTTTATATAGCGCAATATCCACTAAATGTGCTCAAAGCGCTTTACAAGGGGTCCCTGGTCAACAGCAACATTTAACATGTAGGACGGGACATGACGCCTGTTAGGCGATATTACAATTTTTCGGACAAAGACAACGCTGTTAACGGCCAGATACTCATTTTACACTGAGTACCGTGAGAAAATGTGAATAAAGAGCCTTTTCCAAGGACTCAACTATGCGCCGAGCACGAGGCTCGAACCCAGGACCTTCCATCCAAAAGTGAGTGTCATACCACTAGACCACATAGCCGCATTTATAATTGTACAAAACATTTTGGTCAGACCAAATTTTGTCTAGTCTGCTCTTGAAACTATTTATTTAGGGTTTTTGCAATCACAACAGAATCTAGTCAACTGTTCCAAACGATGCAGCCAACAATTTTCTTCTTCTGATTTCATTTTGTTATAGTTATAGCAATAAAAACTGGACACTGTGTTGCAAAGCTCATTTTTCTGAACAAAATATAGAGAATATAGTCGTTACTTTAGGCTTTGAGATTTTTGGGGTATTGTATAAAAATCATTTATATTGTGCGTTGGGTGAGTATGAAATTTCAGGTAAAATTCAGAAAATTGCTGGTAAGGAGAAAGTTAAAATAAAAAAGATTGATAGCAATGATGGAGTTTTCCAGCCAGTCGAACATAACGGTGCTGGTTTTATTGTAAAGTTCTTTTATCCAGACCCGGATTTGACCCAGAAATTCTTACGTATAGTAAGTAGGTGGATGAGGAAAGAAGTTGAAAAGGATTGTGACATATAGATGGAACGACATTGACGTCACTCAGCAGCTCCTTGTTATTGTTTTTAGACAGCGAGTTTAATGACCTTTCAGTACTGCCATACTCTGGAAAAACTTATATTATTTGAAAATTTGGCGAAGTCCCAGGTTTGAGAGTTTTTTTGTTTGCCAAGATGAGGGTCAATTAAATCGATCGATATTTGAAGGAACCGTTTTCTGGCCAAATTTCAGAATAATATGGAATTTTCCAGAAAACGGCAGAGTAGTTGGTTTGAGAGGCGACTCACTCGTATTGCATGAAATGGAAATTTCGTCCCGGTTATGTGTCATGTTTTGCACTAACACTCTTACAAATACCCATTCCTATAAACTAGGTACATGGATTACAACTGAGTCAAGTGAGGTAATGTGTGTGAATGAAGCGTTCTACACAAAGACACAACGTCGGGAGACAGAATTATTTTTTTCACTTCACAATCACTGTCACCCATCCTGTCACTGATTAAGCTAAACAATGCTTGACTTTTCATTGAAAAAGGAGAAGCACTGTATAGATAGTATTCGTTTGGCTAAGAAGCTCACAATATTGTCATCCGGAAGTATAACGGACCAACACACAAATCTCTGTGTAACCATGAACTTTTATAGACTGGTTAATACAGTTTAGTGAGAATTATTCATAAACGCGGATGGCAAAAAAAAAAAAAAAACAATAACAAAGATCCGAGTGACGTCATCTTCATTCTATCTATACTACGCAGCCACTGATCCAAATCAACTCGTATTATGAAGATAATAACTCTAGATTCAACAAATAATAGATTCAACTAAAGTCACTGGGTGCGCGAAAGAAGAAGATCTTTAACTTTTGTAAGACGTTTTATATCCATGCTGGGCGTTTAGTTGATTTTTAAAAACTCACAACAACCGCCAGCCGGATAAAACGTACCAAAACACAAAACTATAGATAGATCGAAGATGACGTCACTCAGGTCTTTGTTATTGTTTTTGCCATCTGCGTTTATGAGTTATGCTCACTGAACTGTATTAACTTGACTATGAACGTTCATGGATACACACAGATTTGTGTTGGTCCGTTATACTTCCGGATGGCAATGTTATGAGCTTCTTAGCCAAGCGCATACTATCTATAACGTGTAATCTTAAAGGTTAATAGATAGAATGAAATTGACGTCACTAGGGATTTGTCATTATTGATTTTTGTCATCCACGTTTATGAGTAATTTTCGCACTTAACTATATTATCCAGACTATAAACGTTTAAGGTTGCACATAGTTTTGTGTGTTGGTCCGTTATACTTCCGGATGGCAATGTTGTGAGCTCCTAAGCCAAGCGCATACTATCTATAGTCTGATTAATAGAATTTAGTGAGAACTACTCATAAAAATGGCTGACTTAAAAACAATAACAAAGAACGGAGTTACGTCAATTTCTTTCTACCTATAACGTCTATAGGGGGCGAAGTGGTCGAGTGGTTTAGGCATTGCACTATAACCCGGAAGGTCCCGGGTTCGAGCCCCGCTTCAGGCACTTTCGTTTTTTTTTTTCTCCCTGAGCAAGATTATTAACCCCCAATTTGCTCACTCGGACAACATGGGTGACTCCTGTTGACATCAGACATCTTGTTTGATAAATTATCTATATTATTCATTCGTGAAATGCCTAGACGACACTATCTTATGATGTCGTGGCGGAAGGGCATACTTTTTTTTCTCTTTTTCTAGTATCAATAAATAGCACATTGGTTATTCACGAACTGGAACCGAAAGGGAGACGAAAACGATTGCACTCAGTTTCCAGTCTGATCGTGATAATAATGCTGGATTCAACAACAATTCATCAAAAGTCATTCGGTGCATGAATGAATGAATGAAGAAGAAGAAGAAGAAGAAGAAGAAGAAGAAGAAGAAGAAGAAGAAGAAGAAGAAGAAGAAGAAGAAGAAGAAGAAGAAGAAGAAGAAGAAGAAGAAGAAGAAGAAGATCTTTGACACTTGTGAGACATTTTGTATAGATATTTGACCTACTTCTGACACAAGATTACTGGTTGAGATACGCGAGACATTCGCATTTTCAAAGGAACCGAGACTTTTGATGTTTTTATCTGCGATCAAAGGGGTAGATATAATATAGTAGTAAAGAGGGGGTGTATGGAAAAGATGATCATAATCATAATTGGACATGATAGCGAAACGAATTCACAGGTGGATAAAAATAAAACGAGGGCTGTGGACGACCTGGGCCAAGTAAATAAATAAATAATCTTTTTTTTTTTTTAAACAACAAAACCACTCCATTGTCTACAACTATCACACTTTTTATATAAAACTTTTTTTCTATCACCCCCCCCCCCCCCCCCACCTCCCACCCAGACCAACCCCTTACTTTTAGTTGGGGGGGGGGGGGGGGGGGGGGAGATTGTTTTTTTTATATTTTTTTTTGTATCTGTTTTTGTTTTTTTGTTTTGTTTTTGTTTTTGAAGACTTTTGATATTTCAGGTGACGGTGGTTCTTTAAAAGAATAAATAGAGCATTTAATAGCGCAATACCCAATCCACTAAACATTTCTTCACAAATGCAGCTATGTGATCTTGTGGTATGACACTCGCTTTAGGATCGGAAGGTCCTGGGTTCGAGCCTAGCTCGGCGCATGGTTGAGTCCTTGGAAAAGGCTCTTTACTCACATTCCCTCACCTTACTCATGTACTCATGTGTAAAATGACTCCCAACAGCGTTGTCTCTGTCGGTAAAAAAAAATGTAATATCGCCTAACAGGCGTCGTGTCTTGTTCAACATGTCCCGTGTTGCTGTTGGTCATGAACAACTTGTAAAGCGCTTTGAGCACGTTTAGTGGATATTGCGCTATATAAAAGCTCAAGTTTTTGTTTTTGGACATGCTCAAAGCACTTTACAAGGAGGGGCGGGGGATATACAGTACAGGACATATGACGCTTTCTAAAAATTTACTCTTTGTCTGTTATAAAAAGGAAGACTAGACTCTAGTAATCTTTTTATAAACTTTTTTTATCCGTTTATTTCAATAATTTTTAATGAAAGTACTCGATAAGATATTAGCGTCCTTTCTAAAGGGTTAAAAGCATTAATCGGTTTCGGTGGTAGGTAAATTTTCAATGTTTTTTTTCATTTACTTTAGTTTTTAAAGTTTTTATATTCATACTGGAAAAGGCTCTTTGGTTAATATTCTCTCATCGTACTCAGGTGTAAAATGAGTACCTACTTGGCCGTTCACAGTTGCCTCTGTCGGAAAATATATTTTCAAGTGTCAGTGGCTTCATTGACAGGCATGGATGGAGTGGCAAAGAGATCATACAGGCAGACAGGACATTCGACGTTTTCTAACAATCCACCCACCCACTCACTACCCGTCAAGAAAATCTTTTTGTGATTCTTTTATACTAATATTCTAAAGTTGTTTTTTTTTTTTTTTTTTTTTTTTTGGTTGGGTTTTATGTGGGTTTTTTTTTTTTTCATTTGTTTTTATGTTTTGGGTTTTGTCTTTTTCTTTTTGTATTTGTTTTTGTTTTTGTTTTTTTGTTTTTTTGTTGTTTTTTTTTTAATTTTTTATTTATATATTTTTATTCTTCTGAGGTTTCATGTATTGTTGCGGCCATTTGGTCGTGTGGTATGACACTCGGCTTCGTATCGGAAAATCCTGGGTTCGAGTCCCATTCTGAGCGAAGTTACGCATTGTTAGTTAGTTGAGTCTTTGGAAAAGGCTCTTGGTTAATATTATCTCATCGTACACCGGTGTAAAATGAGTACCTACTTGGCCGTTCACAGCGTTGCCTCTGTCCGAAAATAAAAATTCTAATGTCGCCTAATAAACGTCATCTCTCCTCCTACATGTTAGGCGTTGCTGTTGGCCAGGGACTTTTAAAGCGCTTTGAACACATTTAGTGGATATTGCGCTATATAAAGCTTAATTTTATTTTTTTTATCTATTTATTTTATATAGCGCAATATAAGTGCTCAATGCGCTTTACAAAGGGTCCCTAACAAACAGCAACAAGTAACATGTAGAACGAGACATGACGCCTGTTAGGCGATATTACCATTTTTTTCCCGACTGAGACAACGCTATTAACGGCCAGGTACTCATTTTACACCTGAGAACGGTGATAGAATGAGAGTAAAGAGCCTTTTCCAAGGACTCAACTATGCGCCGAGCGAGGCTCGAACCCAGGACCTTCCAATCCGAAAGCGAGTGTCATACCACAAGATCAAATAGCCGCTTTGAGTAGAATTAGTGTATATTGCCCTATATAAAAGCTCCAAAATGCTCAAAATGGTTCCTTTTACACGGCATAGCGAGAAAAAAACAAAAACAACAAAGATTGTACAGGTGAAGTTACATCACCGTAAGAATTCAAGATAAAAACAGATCACGACCCCAATCTTTAAACCAAATGCAAAAACAAACAAAAAATGATGTCTGTTTCATGACTTTGGCAAAATTCTACCGTACTCTAGAAAAAACACATATTTGAAAATTTGGCCAGAAAACTCGATCGATTTAATTGACCCTCATCTTGGAAAAAAAAAACTCCCAAACCTGGGACTTAAAAAGACTTCGCGAAGTCTCAGGTGTGAGAGTTTTTGCCAAGATGTGAGTCATTTAAATCGATTGATATTTGAAGGACGAGTTTTCTGGCCAAATTTTTAAATATGGTTTTTTTTTTCAGAGTACGACAAAATTGAGTTGTCTGGATCAGAAAAATTGGGTTGAAGAAAGGTTGATGACGTTGTGATGGATAACTCTTCTTGTATTTCATTTGAAGTTCTGCTTGGGATAACATTCTAACCATACTATATAGGATCTATCTTTTCGTGTTTCAAGGTAATATCGGCATCTCAATTTTTAATGTGATAATAATTATGTATTATGATGATGATAGTAATAATAATAATAATAATAATAATAATCATAATAATAATAATATAATAATAATAATAATAATAATAATAATAAATAATAATAAAATAATAATAAAATAATAATAATAATAATAATAATAATAATAATAATAATAATAATAATAATAATAATAATAATAATAATAATAAAATAAAATAATAATATAATAATAATAATAATAATAATAATAATAATAATAATAATAATAATAATAATAATATATAATAATAATAATAATAAATAATAATAATAATAATAATAATAATAATAATAATAATAATAATAATAATAATAATGATAATAATAATAATAGTAACAATAATAATAATAATAATAATAATAATAATAATAATAATAATAAATAATAATAATAATAATAATAATAATAATGATAATAATAATAGTAACAATAAATAATAATAATAATAATAATAATAATAATAATAATAATAATAATAATAATAATGATAATAATAATAATAATAATAATAATAATAATAGAGCATTTGTATAGCGCAATATCCACTTAACGTGCTAAATGCGCTTTACAAGGGGTCCCTGGTCAACAGCAACATTTAACATGTAGGACGAGACATGACGCCTGTTAGGCGATATTACAATTTTTCGGACAAAGACAACGCTGTTAACGGCCAGGTACTAATTTTACACCTGAGTACCGGGAGAGAATGTGAGTAAAGAGTCTTTTCCAAGGACTCAACTATGCGCCGAGCGAGGCTCGAACCCAGGACCTTCCGATCCGAAAGCGAGTGTCATACCACTAAACCACATAGCCGCACATCAGGGGACACAATAATAATAATAATAATAATAATAATAATAATAATAATAATAATAATAATAAAATAATATAAAATAAAATAATAATAATAATAATAATAATAATATAATAATAATAATAATAATAATAATAATAATAATAATAATAATAAAATAATAATATAATATAATAATAATAATAATAATAATAATAATAATAAATAATAATAATAATCATAATAATAATAATAAAGATGATGATAATGATGTGATTATCACTATAAATACATAGCAAGGGAAATAATCCAGTAAAATAAACCAGTCCCCTGATGTCGCTATTGTCGACAGTTGTTGGACATGTTTTTGTTTTATTTATTTCGTTTGGGGTTTTGTCGTTTTTCTTGTTTTGTTTGTTTTGTTTTGTTTTTGTTTTTCATTTAGCATTTCCTATACTTTTTTTTGATGTTTCTTTGTGTTTTGTTTCGGTTTTTTAAATTATTATTTTTTTTTTTGGGGGGGGGGGGGGGGGGGGGGGGGGGAGGGGGGGAGGGGGGGGGGGGGGAGGGGGGGGGGGGGGGGTGTTTATGATTTGTTGGGGTTTTTTTTGTGTGTTTGTTGTTGTTTTCTTATTTTATTTTATTTTTGCTTTTTTTTTTTTTTTTTTTGTCTGTTTTTTTTTATTTTGTGTTGTGTTGGTCTTTTTTGTGTGTTTTGTTTTGTTTGTTTATTTGTACTTGTTGTTTTGTTTTGGTTTGCTTTTTTTGGTTTTTATTTGGGGATGGTGTAATTTTTGGTTTTTGGTTTTGGGTTTTTGGTTTGTTCTATTTTGATTTCCTTTGCTCTGTTTCGCTTGGTTTTTTTTCAAGTTTTATTTCTTTTTATTTATTTATTTACTTTTTCGTTATTTATATGTAAGACGTTAAACGGTGATTGGGCTATTTTAAAAACAACTAATTCTAACACTACAATCATATGTTATTAGGCCCTCTCTCACAAAAGTAATATATCGTCAGGATTGCTATAGGCTTCAACAGTCGTGACGTCACTTCTCTCGTAACGACGCATAGTTAATTGGTTCTAAACTATCGGAATAATGGCGGACGACCTTATGAAATACTTCTCCGACGAGCATAAAAGTGTATCCAGAGGAGAAAAACGTTATAAATCTGATCATATTTTGACTTTTACACATTGTGATCACATGGCATGTGAAAAAGTTCTAGCCAGCATGAAGAATAAAAAGTGCCGATTATCTTTGTTTAAAACCAAGCTGCTGGTTGCTAGGCGGACGTGACATCAGACTATTGAATCCAATTGCCAATGACATGACTATAACGGAAATGAGATTACAGCTCGGGATTACGTCAAAAACAACATAGAATATTATTATGAGAAACAACTAACTGGGCAGTCGCGTGGCATTCATTCATAAAATACCAGAGATGTTCCAAAACTGATCTGACAAGGAGATGAACCTTTTTAAAATTGATGTAATGAACACCTCAAAATCAGAATGAAATGTGGCGGCACATTTTCTTGTCCGGGGGACCCGATAGCTCAGTTGGTAGAGCACTCGCTTCACATGCAAAGGGACCAAGATCGATCCCGGGTGCAGTCGAGATTATTTTTTCTGACCCTCCCTGTCCACCCAGCAGTGAATGGGTAGCTGGGACTGTTAGATTTGGCGGAAAGTACTTTGCGATAGACTAGCGTCCTATCCAAAGAATAGCAAGCAATAGCTATTGTCCGTTTCACGCTAGAGAAACCGGGATAAACCCCGGCTCCATGAGCCATATGGTTCTGAAGGACTACTTTAGACTTAGGCATATTTTGTTGTCTTACCAAAAATAATATACCAGACTTTCCATTTCCATTTAATAACAAAGAAGTAGAGAACAATCCTTAAAACTGACGTCATAACGAGCCAAAGGAGTCACACGTCTTCGCACTAGTTTAACAATAATATAATAATATATAAATATTATATATATATATATATATATATATTATATTATATATATAATTGAGCTTTTTATATAGAGCAATCTCCACTAAACGTGCTCAAAGCGCTTTACAAGGGGTGCCTAGCCAACAGCAACACTTGACATGTAGAACGTTATACGACACCTGTTAGGCGATATTACTTTTTTTTCGGACAGAGACAACGCTGTAAACAGCCAGGTAGTAATTTTACCCCTGAGTACGGTGAGAGAATGTGAGTAAAGGGTCTTTTCCAATGACTCAACTATGCGCCGACGAGCGAGGTTCGAACCCAGGACCTTCCGATCCGAAAGCGAGTGTTCATACCACATGACCACATAGCCGCACACACACGCAAAAAAAACCCAAGTCTTTTTTTTTTAAGTTACGGAGTTTGTTTTCCCACAACTTGTAAGTTTTTCTCAGTCGTGCCATGTCGGTAGCACTTGACTACGAGTTACAAAACCATTTCTGCCGTACTCTAGAAAAAAAACAAACCATATTTTTAAATTTGGCCAGAAAACTCGTCCTTAAAATATCGATCGATTTAAATGACACTCATCTTGGCAAAAAACTCTCAAACCTGGGACTTCGCGAAGTCCCAGGTTTGAGAGCTTTTTGCCAAGATGAGTGTCATTTAAATCGATCGATATTTGAAGGACGAGTTTTCTGGCCAAATTTTTAAATATGTTTTTTTTTTCTCGGAGAACCTACGGCAGATTTTATCTGATGGTATCAGTATCATCAATTATTTTGCACTTCAAGCTGGTCGGTTCAAGTCTCTGTTAACATTCTCTGAATCAAGTCGTTGCCTTAGATCTTGTTTTCGTGTCATGGAATCTAATAATTAATAGATACCTTTAGCTTATGTGTATATATATATATAATATATATATATATATAATATATATATATATATATATATATATAATATATATATATATGTATATATATATATATATATAATATGTTATGTGTGTGTGTGTGTGTGTGTGTGTGTAATATACACTAAACGTGCTCAAAGAGCTTTACAACGGGTCCCTGAGCAGTAACATGTAGGACGAGACATGACGCCTATTAGGCGATATTACAAATTTTTTTTTCGGACATAGACAACGCTGTTAACGGCCAGGTACTCGTTTTACACCTGAGTATGGTGATTAAAGATTGTAATTAAAGAGCCTTTTCACAAGGACTCAACTATGAGCCGCTTAGAGCGAGACTCGAATCCAGAACATTCCTGTCCGAAAGCGAGAATCATACCATTTTGATTCCATATTTTTGATTATTAAATAAAATAAATAAAATTCTCCAAGGGGAAATTTGTCTTTGGGGTCTATTCCAAGGAAAGAATGGAATAACCCTGGCGTCAGCCGCGGTGCTGCGCCACAAAGTGAGCTCGGGCAATGCGATTTGCTCAAGGTCACACAACGAGGCGGGTAGTCGAACTCGGTACCTTTTGGGTACGAAGAAAAGACCGTATCGCTGAGCCACTTTGCGATAGACTAGCGTCCTATCCAAAGGATAGCAAGCAATTGCTATTGTCTGTTTCACGCTATTGAAACCGGGATAAACTCCGGCTGCATTTGCCCAATGGATCAGAAGGACTACTTTTTAAAAAAAAGGATTTAACATTGTTCTAATGAACAATATTTTGCGTAGGTTTGATGGTATTTCAGTTACAACAATGAATGAGCCCATAATAATTTGGGTTATCAGACCTGCGAATAAATACACGTCGTCCCAGCATAATACCGTTAGGAGACGATGATTCAAGAGGTTAAACAAGACTGACTGATACGCGTTGTCTTTTCAACACCTCAAATACTTGAAATTTAAATGACCATTTTTTTTTTGTCGTACATACATAGGTACTCCTATCTCAGATTAACCTTGGATAGGTATCATGCTTTTAATGATGGTTTTTAAAGGTTTTTTTTTGTTTGTTTTTGTTTGTTTGTTTGTTGTTTGATCGATTTTTTTTTGTTTTGTTTTTTTTTCTTCTGGTGTTGTAGTTGTTGTTGTTGTTTATTTTGTTTGTTTTGTTTGATTTTTTTATGGGGGGGGGGGAAGGTTATGTTTGTTTTTTTGTTTTTCTGTTTGTTTGTTTTTTTCTGTTGTTGTTTTTGTGTTGGGGGAGGGTTATTGCTCTTTTTTTCTTCATTTATAATTTGATTTCATCATCATTGGTTTTGTTTTATTTTGTTTTATTAAGGTTAATAACTTTTTACAGGATTCGAAAAAACAAATTGTCAGATTAATATTCTCTGTGATCTTTTAGATTTTAAATTGACATCAACTACGGCATCAAATTTACCTCGTCGACATGATACCGTCTGGAGGCGACAGGTTACATATTTTTCCTATCCATCATTTTATTATTAAATCTATATACGTATCTCATTTTTAACCAAATAATAACCGTCCTATGAAAAAACTCGTATTTAAAAATTTGGCCAGACAAACTCATCCTTCAAATATCGATCGATTTAAATGACCCTCACCTTGGCAAAAACTTTCAAACCTGGGATATCAAGGAATACATCGCTGAAGTCCCAGGTTTGAGAGTTTTTCCCAAGATGAGGTCAATTAAATCGATCGATGTTTGAAAGACGAGTTTTCTGGCCAAATTTTTAAAATAATATGAGTTTTTCCCTAGTAGGACATTGAACTGATTAATACCTCTTCACCCGTTTATCTATCTATCTCTTTTAATTTGTCACCGTTGCCTAATCAATCACCGTTGACGCGATTGTTTCAAGTTGACAACTGAACATACACTTGAAAATTGAACTTTATAACTTGATCAATTTTATGTAATGTGTTTGGTTGTGGGTTGGGGGTCGCGAGCACTCGGTACACACGCAAAGGGACCGAGATCGATCCCGGGTGCAGTCGAGATTGTTTCTGAGCCCCCTCCTCTCCCTCCTCTCCCTCCTCTCCCTCCTCTCCCTCCTCTCCCTCCTCTCCCTCCTCTCCCTCCTCTCCCTATCCACCCAGCAGTGATTTACTGGATATCTCGGTCTGTTAGATCTGGCGGAAAGTACTTTGCGATAGACTAGCGTCCTATCCAAGGGATAGCAAGCATTACATTTTTTTTCCGACAGAGACAACGCTGCGAACGGTCGGGCACGCATTATTCTCCTAAGTCCAATGAGAGAATGTGAGTAAAAAGCCTTTTCCAAGGTCAACTATCGCCGCCT
>NC_088366.1:12445042-12447542 GCF_034508935.2 Berghia stephanieae | reverse complement strand
GCCTTTTCCAAGACTCAACGAGTGTCATACCAAAAATGTGAAGCATTTATATAGCGCAATATCCACTAAACGTTCTCAAAGCCCTTTACAAGGGGTTTCCTAGCCAACAGCACCATGTAACATATAGAACGAGACATGACGCCTGCTAGGCGATATTACATTTTTTTCCGACAGAGACAACGATGTTAACGCTAGGTACTCATTTTACACCTGAGTACGGTGAGAGAATGTGAGTAAAGAGTTTTTTTCCAAGGACTCAATTATGCGCCGAGCGAGGATCGAACCCAGGACCTTCCGATCCGAAAGCGAGTGTCATTCACAAGACCACATAGCCGCAGTAGTATGTCTCCTTGACGAAGCTCGTTGAATACGAAGTCCCGTTGGGTCCAAGTCCGTTGGACATTAGGTCTCGGGGACCAAGTTCGTTGAATACGAAGTCCAGTTGGTACAAGCCCGTTGAACAATAAGTCTTGATGAAATCAAGGTCGTTGATTACCATGTCTTGTTGGATCCAAGTCCGTTGAATAGTAGGTCTCGTTGGACCAAGCTCGATGAATACGAAGTCTCGTTGGATTCAAGCCCGTTGAATATTGGTTCTTGTTGGACGAAGCTCGTTGAATACGAAGTCTTGTTGGTACAAGCCTGTTGAATATTAGGTCTCGGGGACCAAGTGCGTTGAATACGAAGTCTTCTTGGTACAAGCCAGTTGAACAATACGTCTTGTTGAATCAAGTTCGTTGATAACTGAGTCTTGTTGGATAAAAGCCCGTTGAATAGTGGGTCTATGACGAAGCTCGTTGAATTCGAACGTCTTGTTGGATCCAAGCCCGTCGAACAGTAGATCTCGTTGGATACAAGCCGTTGAATCAAGTTCGTTGATTACTAAGTTTCGTTGGATTCAAGCCTGTTGAAAAGTGGGTCTCGTTGGACGAAGCTCGTTGAATACGAAGTCTCGTTTGGTCCAAGCCCGTGGGACATTAGGTCTCGTTGGATCCAAGCCTGTTGAATATTAGGTCTCGTTAGACCCAGTTCCTTGAATACGAAGTCTCCTTGGATACAAGCCTGTTGAACAATAGGTCTCGTTTAACGAAGCTCGTTGAATTGGAGCGTCTCGTTGGACAAAGCTCGTTGAATGCGAGGTAACGTTGGATCCCGGTTTGTTAAATACGAGGTTTCATTGTGCTGCCTTTGATTGATAGAGTTCGTCTTTGTAAGGCAGAAGAAGCCTCAGGATGTGGACAGTTGGTAGTCAGACAGCCTGGCAAACAACAACATAGAATTAACACATGAAAGCCCCAGGGTCGATCTCTGACAAACAACAACATAGAATTAACACATGATAGACCCAGGGTCCACCCCTCCCCCCTAGTTACGTCGGAGTCTTTTATTTTTATGTATTGTCTGTTTGTCTTTGTTTGTTGTTTGTTTTTGTTGTTTTTGGTTTTAACTGCTGCTCCATACATATAATAATAATAAAATGTATGTAGCAACGGCCAGGCGATCATTTTACACCTGAGTACGGTGAGAGAATGTGAGAGGAAAGAGAGAAGAGAGAAATGGGCTAGTAAAGAGAGGGCAGAGGAGAGAGAGGAGAGAGAGAGAGAGAGAGAGAGAGAGAGAGAGGGGGGGGGGGGGGATGGAAAGGAGAGAGAGGAGAGAGGAGGGAGAGGACATAGGAAAGAGAAAGGGGAGAAATTGGGGAGTGAGAGAGGATTCAACTATCCGTCGAGCGAGGCTCGAACTCAGGACCTTCCGATCCGAAAGCGAGTGTCATATCACCTAGACCACATAGCCACCCATGCTCAAGTTCTGGTTTCAGAATGTAAGTTACCCCGACACCATACCATTGTAGGTGGAGGGACCGTTATGTTGTCTGTTGAGGAACGTTCACTCCGTTCCCTTCGACAACTCCGCAACTAAATTTATTAATCAATTCTATTTTCTTAGTATTATTATTCTTTTTCTTTCTTTTATTTTAAAATTTTATTATTATTATTATTATTATTATTATTATTATTATTATTATTATTATTATTATTATTATTATTATTATTATTATTATTATTATTATTTGCTGGGGGGGGGGGGGGGGGGGGGCATCAAGCCTTTCTCTAATTATTTTTCTTCATTTCTTCTTCTTCTTCTTCTTCTTCTTCTTCTTCTTCTTCTTCTTCTTCTTCTTCTTCTTCTTCTTTTTCTTCTTCTTCTTCTTAAATTATCATCATCATCATCATCATCATCATCATCATCATCATCATTATCATCAGCATCATCATCATCATCATCATCATCATCATCATCACCATCATCATCATCATCATCATCATCATCATCATCATCGTCTTCTTCTTGTTATTTATTTTAATCGAACCTCAATTTAGACATAAAATACAGACAGGAAATGACAGATCTGGAATCTAGACGTTCTCCATGAACCCTAAAATTCAATCATTCCTTTAAAAATAACATCCCTCTCTTACTCTCTCATTGTATTACTATC
>NC_088366.1:12432978-12437442 GCF_034508935.2 Berghia stephanieae | reverse complement strand
AAAAATAAAAAAACCCTTCTCCAAGGTCCAACATGCGTCGAGCGGCTCAAACCCAGGATATTCCGATCCGAAAACTCATCCTTCCAATTTTCGATCGTTTTAAAAATGACCCTCATCTTGGCAAAAAACTCTCAAACCTGGATTCGCGAAGTCCTAGATTTGAGAGTTTTTAAAATGTTTATTTTGCCAAGATGAAGGTCATTTAAATCAATCGATATTTGAAGGACGAGTTTTCTGGCCAAATTTTAAAATATCGGTTTTTAGTTGTTTTTTTTTTTCCAGTATAAGGCAGAATAGTAACTTCAATGGCCATCGATAGGGACTAAGTGAAACTTATATTATTGTACCACTGGCTTTAAAAGGGGGTCCCGATAGTTCAGTTGGTAGAGCATTCGCTTTACACGCTAAAGGAGCGAGATCGATCTCAAATGAAATCGAAATAATTTTTTTTCTGACCTCCTGTCCACTATGTAGCTGGACTTAGCCGACTCCCAGGTTTGAGAGCTGAGCTTAAGCTGAGTGTCTTTTAAATCGATCGATATAATTTGAAGGACGAGTTTTCTGGCTAAATTTTTAGATACGTGATTTTTCAGAGCACGACACACAAATACACACACACCCGCGCGCGCACATACAAAGCAAACAAACAGGCCCCGCGGTGTTTTATGTATTTTAAAAATGAAAAATATTCATCAAGATTAATTAGGTGAATATGCATGCATGCAAAAAAAAAAAAAAAGAAAAAAAGTACAATATTATGCACAAAATATGCAAATTACCAGTCCTAAAATTGCAAGCATGTCCAATCAAAAATCGAAAGAAAAAAGTTAAAATTCGATTCGTGCTTAAATTCAAGCGTCACGCAAGGGTACGTACATACATAGATTACATTAGAATTCAGAACATATGTAAAGTAAGAGTTTTAAATTGAAATTAACTAATGGCTTGAATCATAACGCTTTGTTAACTTAACATTATGTATGTTAGTGTTAGGGATAACAACTCGCTAATTGGAAATATGCATTGGTATATTTCTACTTCATATTCTAAAAAATAATGTTTAAAAAATAAAATAAAAATTGAGCTTTTATACAGCGCAAAATCCACATAAACGTACTCAAAGCGCTTTACAAGGGGTCCCTGATCAACAGCAACACGTAACATGTAGGACGAGGCGATATTACAATTTTTTTTTCGACAGAGACAACGCTGTTAACGGTCAGTACTCATTTTACACCCGAGTACGGTGAGAGAATATGAGTAAATAGCCTTTTCCAAGGACTCAACTATACGCCGAGCGAGGCTCGAATCCAGGACCTTCCGATCCGAAAGCGAGTGTCATACCACAAGACAACGACATAGCCCCACAAAAAGTGTTGATAGGTCTCTCTGCTCTGCAGCAGAAAATAGGATTCAATAGTCTGATGTCACGTCTGCCCAGCAACGAGCAACTTGGTTCTAAACAAAGAAAATCGGTACTTTTTATTCTTCATGATGGCTAGAACTTTTTCGAATTCCATGTGATCAGAATGTACAAAATTCAAAACATTATCAGATTTATAATGTTTTCCTCCGCTGGATACACTTTTATACTTTTTCATATTTCATAAGGCGTCCGCCATTGCTCCGATAATTTAGAACCAGTTATTAAGTTACTATGCGTCATTACAAGGGAAGTGACGTCACGACTCTTGAACCCTATTCTAATTGAAGAACAATGATAATGTATTACCTTTGCAGACCTTACTCAGTGGACTGTTGCACATGTGCAGTGTAAGAAAAAAATAAACATTTCCTGCTTCCAACATGGAAGTCTAAATAAGCCGACGTTTGCAGGTCCGATAACCCAATAGACACCTAGATAACCACGCCCCTCGGACAGTCGTCATAATGTAAACAATGGAGTAATTGGATTCAATAGTCTGATGTCACGCCGCCCGGCAACGGCGGCCATCATGGTTCTAAACAAAAAAAAAATCATTACTTTTTATTCTTCATGCTGGCTAGAACTTTTCATATGCCTTGTGATCGGAATGTGTAAAAGTCAAAACATGATCAAATTTATGGGGTTTTTTCCTCTGGATACGCTTTTATGCTCGCCGGAGAACGATTTCATACGGGGCGTCCGCCATTGTTCCGATAGTTTAGAGCCAGTGTTACTAAGTTACCATGCGTCATTAGGAAGGAAGTGACGTTACGACTTTTGAAGAGTATTGGTAAACATAGCGAACTACACATATTTTACAATCGATGGTATGTGTCTAAGTAAAATACCCACTGTTCTACCGTTGGATCAATTGAATCAACACATAATTCTATGTGTAGACTTAAATATTTATATTTTGATCGAGATAATCGTGTGATAACTAGTCACCCATTTGACGGTATAAAAACAAAAACAATGATCAGAGAGAGAGAGGTCGATTTCATTCATGTTATTGCTTATAAACAACCAACTATGTTTGTCCGAGCACGTGTGAAGGTGTGTCACAAATTCCATGTTTTGATTGGTCAAAAATCTACTGGTTAATTCCTTAATAGTTAATGTAAACGTTGCTTCTCGAAGCTCGAAGAAATAGATAACAATGTGAAATTGAATGTAAGCTTCAATTCAATATATGACAACAGATAAAATGGACGTTTCGGGTTTCCCCTTTATCAACTAAACAGGATGAATGAAACACTACAGACGAATCGCCACTACCATATTATGTATTTCATTCGTCTGTAGTGTACCATTCATCCTGTTTTGTAGATAAAGGGGAAACCCAAAACGTCCATTTTATCTGTTTTCGTATATCAAATTGTGAATCTTACATTCAATTTCATATTGTTATTCAATTCCTTATTGGCACATTGATATAATGGAAATATTTTTTTTAAATGACGCAAAATATTGTCCATTACAACAATGTTAACCTAGGCCCATAAGTGGGTTAGGATGTCAGACCTGCATGTATGTACACGTCATGTGCGGCTATGTCATCTTGTGGCATGACACTCGCTTTCGGATCGGAATGTCCTGGGTTCGGGCCTCGCTCGGTGCATAGTTGAGTCCATAGAAAAGACTCTTTACTAACATTTTCTCACCGTACTCGGGTGTGAAATGAGTACCTGGCCGGTAACAGCGTTGTATATGTCGGAAAAAAATGTTATGTGCCTAACAGGCGTTATGTCTCATTCTACATAAGTGTTGCTGTTCGCTAGGGACCCTTTGTAAAGCGCTTGGAGCACGTTTAGTGGATATTGCGCTATATAAAAGCTCAATTTTATTTATATTATTATCCAAATCCAAAAACGTTTGATCAACCGGAGCAACGAAGTTTGTATCAAATAACACTTAAGTTATCTACAATATCATATCATAAACTAAACATCTATCAATTATATATTAGTATGAATAATTTATATTATATTTTTATATTGTCTAAGACTTATCATGAAAAATCAAATGTTAATGTTGTAAAACGCAAATTAATGATTTCTAAATTGAATACATATAGAAACAACTGACTTTGAATAACTACAATTGTATTGACATTGCAACTAAATAGAAAAAAAAATCCATCCAAGTTAAAAAAGGGGTAGGGCTATGTTTGTTTTTGTTTTTTTTTAAATGGTATTATGAATGAATTAAATATTGTTTGAACAAGAATTATATGAATGTTATCACAGATCTTGAAAATATGTGAATTTTGATAAATAATTTGTTATTGTACCTTCTGTACTTCGAATAGTCAAGAAAATGTCGGGTCTCTATTTCTACCTACTAAACACGTTAAATTTATTCTTTCGTTATGGGTGGTCATTTGATAAAACATGCATTTTTTTTCATTGAATAGACCTTGAAAAACTTTGAATAGGGTTCAACAGTCGTTACTTCCCTCGTAATGACGCATAGCAACTTAGTAACTGGCTCTAAAACTATCGGAACAATGGCGGACGCCCTTATGCTCCGACGAGCATAAAAGCGCTATATAAGTTTTCAGCATTATTATTATTATTATTATTATTATTATTATTATTATTATTATTATTATTATTATTATTATTATTAAGTGTATCCAGAGGAGAAAAACATTATAAACTTGATCATTTTTTGACTTTATACATTCTGATCACAAGACATAATATGAAAAAGTTCTAGCCAGCATGAAGAATAAAAAGTACTGATTTTATTCGTTTTGAACCAAACTGATGGTTGCGGGGGGGGGGGGGGGGGGGGGGACGTGAGGACGTGACATCAGACTATTGAATCCTATTTAGGTAAATATGTAATTATGTTGTTGTACTTCAAATTATGGGCATTCGATTTGCTGTGAAAACCAACTCGTAGTGATAACCTCCCCCCCCCCCCCCCCCCTCCCCCCCCCCCCCCCCTCCCCCCCCCCCCCCCCCCTCCCCAAAACATCAGGCTTCAATAATATAAAATATACAGTACTTCTGGCACTTTCCTACTCACTT
>NC_088366.1:12425478-12427978 GCF_034508935.2 Berghia stephanieae | reverse complement strand
AAAAAAATCCGGATTTCTTTATCATAGAACGGGGTGTTATATGCCTGCTCAAAATAAAAGAAAATAAGACATAAAGAAAAACAAACAAAGACAAACGCACGGACAAAACACACGCGCACACAAAAACAAAAACAAAAAAAAAACAAAGAAAAATATCAGAAGCCAACAAAAACAAAAGAACAAAAAAAAAAAAAACAAACAAAAAACAAAAAAACAAAAACAAACACAAACAACAACAAATACAAAGCAAAAACAACAAAATACAAGACACTAACACGATTACCCAAACACATAAATAGATACACACACACAAAATCCCCAGTAATGATAATAATGATTATAAATTGATAGCAGCAATGAAGATGATGAGAGTGATAAATAATAATAATAATAATGATAATAATAATAATAATAATAATAATAATAATAATAATAATAATAATAATAATAATGATAATAATAATAATAATAATAATAATAAATAATAATAATAATAATAATAATAATAATAATAATAAATAATAATAATAATAATAATAATAATAATAATAATAATAACAATAATAATAATAATAATAATAATAATAATAATAATAATAATTAATAATAATAATAATAATAATAATAATAATAATATACCTTTAATTTCGTATAGATTGTACTTTTTCCCGTAAGAAACAGGCTCTATGTGTTTGACATGGTTCCTTCATTATCTCGTCATTTGTTTTTGTTTGTTTGTTTTTTTTTCTTCTTCTTTATTTTTAATTTCATTTTATTCAAGGATTTTAGCACTGGAATGGGCTTGATTTTCAGTGCGTGGTATATATCGGTGATTGAGACGTTAAGAATTGGATTTATAGTCTAGCCGATAATATTTGAAACAATTGGGCTACGTTTGTATAGGGATGAAAATAATATCTTTAATCTGGCTTTTGAAAGCTGTTATCTTCATTTCAGAATTATTATATTATCGTGTTTCATTGTTGATTAAAAAGGATATATCGGCGGGTGATACGAGCCCATAAGGAATTGGGTTATCAGACCTGCGAATAAGTACACGTAGGTTTACACCAACGACATTACTGGATAAAACGTCCGATTCCTGTGGTTTACACGGATAGAGTTTAAAAAAGTCAATATAAAATGCATGAGGGGAAATCTCTATTCAAGAAATTAAAAAAATCAATTACATCATGAAAAACAAAACAAAACAACAACAACAACAACAACAACAACAACAGCAACAACAACAACAACAACAAAAAGACCCCAACCCCCCCCCCCCCCCCCCCAAAAAAAAAAAAAAAAAAAAAAAAACAACAAAAGAAACAATAAAAACAAAAAAAAAAAAACCCCAAAGTTTACAAACAGTCATATAAAGCAAAATGGGGGAAACGACATGAGATCACATCAACATTTTGAGAATCGCGTCCCAAATCTTCGAGATGGCAAACATTTTTTTATTTTAAATGCGGTGTGTTTGTTTAAATACTAGATATCTAGACAGCTAGTGGATTTCAAAATGTTCAACATATTTTTCTTGAAAAAATTGAGTAGGTACTTAAATTTCAATAAGTGGCAGTCGTTGTGGTAAAATTTCAAATTTGTATCATTTATCTTTGTCTCTGGACTAGATACAGGCTTCTAAATTATTCCATTTTTCTTCTCGCATCGGACATTTACACACAAATCATTTCATTCAATCAAGCGTTTCTTGTTGTAACTCATATTACAACATAATATACACATTACAATAGATATTGCATATTTCTATATGTATTAAGATTTATATCATCGATATGCTTTTACTTTATTTTAACAAGTCTATTACTTTTGTATTTATTTCATTTTTATGCCTACGTTTTATAAGATTTTATTTAGAGGTATATTTTATAATCCGAATTTGTTCATTCTTGTAATTCACTTTTGTCAACCTAATTTACATGAAGATGAATAAATTTTATTATTTATGTATTTATTTATTTATTTATCTTTTTATCTATTTACTAACTTATTTATTTTCAAACTTTATATATTTTATCATTTATTTACTATTTATTTAGCTAATCAATCATTTATTTATTTACTTGCTTACTCATATATTTATCCATCCATTTATTTATTTATATATCTATTTACGTATTCATTTATTTATCAATGTATCCATCTAATTATTTATCTATTTATTCAATGATCTAAAGCAGCAAACAAAAACTACATTTTTCATTTGTGGTAATCCTAACACAATCACATTTTACATTTGTGGTAATCCTAACATAATCACATTTTACATTTGTGGTAATCCTAACACAATCACATTTTACATTTGTGGTAATCCTAACACAATCACATTTTACATTTGTGGTAATCCTAACACAATCACCTTTTACATTTGTGGTAATCCTAACACAATCACATTTTACATTTGTGGTAATCCTAACACAATCACATGTTACATTTGTGGTAATCCTCACACAATCACATTTTGAAATTTGTGATA
>NC_088366.1:12415478-12420478 GCF_034508935.2 Berghia stephanieae | reverse complement strand
CTCTCTCTCTCTCTCTCTCTCTCTCTCTCTCTCTCTCTTCTTCTTCTTTTTCTCTTCTCCCTCCTCTATCTCTCTTCTTCTTCTCTTCTTTCTTCTTTAAACAATTTTCTATCTTCTATCACATTATCCATCTATCAAATCTATTTATCTAATCTATCAATTATCTATCTATCTTCCACATCATCATCTATCTATCTATCTTTCTATCTATCTATCTATTATCTATTATTATCATCTATCTATTATCTATCATCTATCTATCTATCTATCTATCTATCATCTATCTTTCTATCTATCTTATCTATCTATCTATCTATCTTTTCATCCATCTATCTATCTATCTATCTATCTATCTATCTTATCTATTTATCTATCTATCCATCCATCTATCTATCTATCTATCTATCTATCTAATGTTAATTATTACACATTTTTACCTCTTCATGCACATCTCTTAAGGTCGCTAATGCTGCAGTTTTTGTTTGTTTTAACGAAAAATATTATCTTATTTTTCACGCCTTTCTGAGATATCTCAATTTTGATATTTTCACAAAGAATGACGCACGAATCTGACGTTTTGTTTGCTTTGACCTTTTATCTAATCACAGAAAACCAGCCTGCAATGTTTCCGGGAAAATAAAGATTATTACGAACCAGCTGTCATCCATTTTGATTTGTATAATACTACTACTGTATTGTAGAAATTAACGTGATAGGCTGCTAGAAGCTGTGGACTGTAAAAAGTAATAAACAACATTGAATATAACATCTTCAAAAAAGAACAAAATACCAAACACAGAACGTTTCGGGCTCAAAACCCTTCTTCAGCCAACAACAAAACAATATAAAGACATAAACACATCACTAAATTCCAGGTAGACTAGATTTAGTAATATATTTATGTCTTTATTGTTTGTTGTTGTTGGCTGAAGAAGGGTTTTGAGCCTGAAACGGTCCATGTTTGATATTTTTTTCTTTTTTGAAGCTGTTATAATATTCATTTTTTTATTACTGTATTGTAGAAATTAACATAGATCGAGACGAACCAAATCTTCTAAGCCGTCAACGATCATAATCAGACGTGTGATAAAATCTGTAAATTAAATCGAGCTTTTATATAGCGCAATATCCACTAAACGTGCTCAAAGCGCTTTACAAGGGATCCCTGCCCAACAGCAACGTGTAACATGTAAGACGTGACATTACGCCTGTTAAGCGATATTACAATTTTTTTTTTTCGGACAGAGACAACGCTGTTAACGACCAGGTACTCATTTTATACCTGAGTACGGTGAGAGAATGTGAGTAAAGAGTCCTTTTCAAGGACTCAACTATGCGCCGAGCGAGACTCGAACCCAGGACCTTCCGATCCCGAAAGCGAGTGTCATACCACTAGACCACATAGTCTCATAGATGCGCGCAAATGAATCTGGCAACAAGGCGACCAGATAACGATTCCAAACATCCAAACATTTGGGTATAGAAAAAGAGTATATATCATAGTATAATATCATTGGTATAGCCATAGCAAATAAACGGCATTGGGTATATAGCCAAAGAGTATATATCATAGTATAATATCATTGGTATAGCCATAGCAAACTAGACGGCATTCGGTATAGCCAAAGAGTATATATCATAGTATAATATCATTGGTATAGCCATAGCAAAACTAGACGGCATTCGGTATAGCCAAAGAGTATATATCATAGTATAATATCATTGGTATAGCATAGCAAACTAGACGGCATTCGGTATAGCCAAAGAGTATATATCATAGGATAATATCATTTGGTATAGCCATAGCAAAAACTAGACGGCATTCGGTATAGCCAAAGCTTATATATATAGTATAATATCATTGGTATAGCCATAGCAAATAGACGGCATTGGTATATGCCAAAGAGTATATATCATATTATAATATCATTGGTATAGCCATAGCAAACTAGACGGGCATTCGGTATAGCCAAAGAGTATATATCATAGTATAATATCATTGGTATAGCCATAGCAAACTAGACGGCATTGGGTTATAGCCAAAGAGTATATATCATAGTATAATATCATTGGTATAAGCCATAAAAACTAGACGGCATTGGGTATAGAAGAGATATTATCATGGTATAATTCTTTGGTAATAGCCTGCACTAGCGCTTGGGTATATAGCCAAAGAGTTTATACATTCTTATATATCAGGGTAAATAGCCTAGCCAACAGAGGTTTGGTTATGCCAAAAGTAATATCGTAACACTTGGTATGCCTACAAAACGGTTGGGTTTACAGAGAATTTAAGGTTAATATTTAATGGTATTGCCTAATAAAGACCATTTATATAGCCAAAGAGTAGATCATAGTATAATATTCATTGGTATAGCCATAGCAAATAGACGGCATTGGTATAGCCAAAGAGTATATATCATAGTATAATATCATTGGTATAGCCATAGAAATTAGACGGCATTGGGTATATAGCCAAAGAGTATATATCATAGTATAATATCATTGGTATAGCCATACAAACTAGACGGCATTGGGTATTTAGCAAAGGTTATATATCATGTTTATAATTCTGGGTTATATGCCAATTAGCAAAACTAGAACCCATTGTATAGGAAAAGAGTATACTAACAAGTTTAGTTTTTCGAAAATGAATAGCAAACAGAGGCATTCGGTTACCAAAGGTGTTAAACCATGTATAAATTTCCATTTTGGTATTGCCTAATAAAGCATTTTTATATAGCCAAAGAGTATATATCAATAGTATAATATCATTGGTATAGCCATAGCAAATAGACGGCATTCGGTATAGCCAAAGAGTTATATCATAGTATAATTCTTGGTATAGCCATTGCAAACTAGGACGGCATTCGGTATGGAAAGATATATATCATAGTATAATAATCATTGGTTATAGCCATAGCAAACTAGACGGCATTGGTTATAGCCAAAGAGTATATTCATAGTATAATATCATGGTATAGCCATAGCAAACTAGACGGCATTCGGTATAGCCAAAGAGTATATATCATAGTATAATATCATTGGTTAACCATAGCAAACTAGACGGCATTGGGTATTAGCCAAAGAGTATATATCATAGTATTAATCATTGGTATAGCCATAGCAACTAGACGGCATTGGGTATATAGCCAAAGAGTATATATCATAGTATAATATCATTGGTATAGCCATAGCAAAACTAGACGGCATTCGGGTTATTAGCCAAAGAGTATATATCATAGTATAATATCATTGGTATAGCCATAGAAAACTAGACGGCATTGGGTATAGCAAAAGAGTATATATCATAGTATAATATCTTGGTTATAGCCATAAAAAACTAGACGGCATTGGGTTTTTAGCGCTAGTGCTTAGTGGTAGCATCGCTTTGGATCGGAGGTGGGTTCGACCCTCGCGCTCGGCGCAATTTGGCCCTTGGAAAAGGCTCTTTATCCACATTCTCTCCCCGTATAGGTGTAAAATGGTACCCCCGTTAACAGAGTTGTAGTCTTTGCCCCAAAAATTGTATATCCCCTAACAGGCGTCATGTCTGTCCTACATTTTAAAAAAGGTGCTGTTGACGGACCCTTGAAAAGCGCTTTGAGACATTTAAGGATATTGCGCTATAAAAAATTTATTTAATGCCAAAGAGTATATATCATAGTATAATATCTTTGGTAAAACCGACCATTTTCAAAAAAATCATTTTTGGAAAAGGGCTATAGATAGATGCAGTGACGTCATAGGCCTTTTTTTTTGTTTTTCCCCATCCGCGTTTGTGAGTTGTTCTCACTAAACTGTATTAACCAGACTATAAAGTTCTGGTTACACAGATTTTTTGGTTGGTCAGTTATACTTCCGGAGGGGAAAAGTTGTGAGCTTCTAAGCAGGCATACTATCTTAGTGTGAATTAGCCTAATTTTAGAAATGTTTGAAAATTATCTTTGATCAATATGTAAAAAAATACAATGTGGCAGAGGCGTTCTCTTTGCCAAAGGGAAATTAAGTTTAAAGTTTCAAATTTATTCTCTTAGGTTTCGAACAAATCCCCAAAAATTTTATGAAAAATACATGAAGTGGAAAAAAGTCAACGGGATGTATAGTAGATGTATGCGTTGGGGTATGAAGCTACAATATTGCCCCGGAAGTAAAACGATAACACACAAAATTGGGTAACCATAAAAAGTTTATGTCGGGGTAATCATTAAAATGATAATTCTCTAAACGTGGATGCAAAAAAAAAACCCCAAAAAAACAAAGACCGAGTGACGTCGACTTTATTCCACTATAGTTTTTTCAAAAATGACGTCACTCAGGTCTTTTTTGTTTTTTTTTCCCCCCCGCGTTTATGAGTAATGCTAAAGAAACTCATTAACCTGACATAATAGTTCGGAGAGTCCCCAGGTCTTTTTTATTTTTTTTCCCCCCCGCGTTTTGGAAAAATCATGAACTGTATCAACCCGAAAAAACGTTCATGGTACACACAGTTTTGTGGTTGGTCCGTTTTACTACTGAATGTTAGAGCTTCTTTCCCCGCGCAAAAAATTTAAAAAAAAAAAACCCCCCTTTAAATTTTAAAAAAAAAAAATTTGCTTGTCATGTATATCAATTGAAAAAAAAAATCGTATATAATTTTTGATTTGTCAGTAATTTGTGTCGTTGGTCCCCAACAATTTTGGCCCCCCCCCCCCCCCCCCCCAAAACCCCCAAAAATTTTTTTTTCAAGAAATATTTTTTAACTTCATAAAAAACGCTTTCCCTGGTGGCTTTTTGCAGGTCTGATAACTCAAATTTTTTGGGCTCATTGAGAAATGCTTCAACCAAAAAAATTTTTAAAAATTTTTTTTAATTTTAAAATCGTACACCCTTTTGCCTTTGTTTTTGGGTTTTTCCCCTAAGAATTTTTTCCAAAAGACAAAAAAAATTTAAAAACCCCCCCCCCCCCCCCCCCCCCCCCCCCCCCCCCCCCCCCCCCCCCCCCCCCCCCCCCCCCCCCC
>NC_088366.1:12398137-12415378 GCF_034508935.2 Berghia stephanieae | reverse complement strand
CCATAGCAACTAGACGGCATTCGGTATAGCCAAAGAGTATATATCATAGTATAATATCATTGGTATAGCCATAGCAAACTAGACGGCATTCGGTATAGCCAAAGAGTATATATCATAGTATAATATCATTGGTATAGCCATAGCAAACTAGACGGCATTCGGTATAGCCAAAGAGTATATATCATAGTATAATATCATTGGTATAGCCATAGCAAACTAGACGGCATTGGGTATATAGCCAAAGAGTATATATCATAGTATAATATCATTGGTATAGCCATAGCAAACTAGACGGCATTGGGTATATAGCCAAAGAGTATATATCATAGTATAATATCATTGGTATAGCCATAGCAAACTAGACGGCATTGGGTATAGCCAAAGAGTATATATCATAGTATAATATCATTGGTATAGCCATAACAAACTAGACGGCATTGGGTATAGCGACTATGTGCTCTAGTGGTATGACACTCGCTTTCGGATCGGAAGGTCCTGGGTTCGAGCCTCGCGCTCGGCGCATAGTTGAGTCCTTGGAAAAGGCTCTTTACTCACATTCTCTCACCGTACTCAGGTGTAAAATGAGTACCTAGCCGTTAACAGAGTTGTAGTCTTTGTCCGAAAAATTGTAATATCGCCTAACAGGCGTCATGTCATGTCCTACATGTTAAACGGTGCTGTTGACCAGAGACCACTTGTAAAGCGCTTTGAGCACATTTAATGGATATTGCGCTATATAAAGCTTATTTATATAGCCAAAGAGTATATATCATAGTATAATATCATTGGTAAAACCGAGCACATTTTCTAAATAATCATTATTTGAGTCAACGGGCTATAGATAGTATGCAGATGACGTCACTCAGGCCTTTGTTATTGATTTTGCCATCCGCGTTTGTGAGTTGTTCTCACTAAACTGTATTAACCAGACTATAAAAGTTCATGGTTACACAGAGTTTGTGTGTTGGTCAGTTATACTTCCGGATGGCAATGTTGTGAGCTTCTAAGCCAAGCGCATACTATCTATAGTGATAGAATTAGCCTCAATTTTAGAAATGTTTGCAAGTTACTCTTTGATCAATATGTAAAAAAATAACAATGTGGCCAGATGGCGATTCTCATAGCCAAGGTCAAATTAAGTTTCAAAGTTTCAAAGTTTATTCAATCTTAGGCTTTCGCCAACAAATCACACAATTTGATGACAACATACATGAAAGTGGAAAAAAGTCAACGGGTGATAGTGATAGATAGATAGTATGCGCTTGGCTATGAAGCTCACAATATTGCCATCCGGAAGTATAACGGACTAACACACAAAAATCTGTGTAACCATGAACGTTTATAGTCTGGATAATACAGTTAAGTGATAATTACTCATAAACGTGGATGGCAAAAAAAAACCCCAAAAAAACAAAGACCCGAGTGACGTCGACTTCATTCCATCTATAGATAGTTCGAAGATGACGTCACTCAGGTCTTTTTATTGTTTTTTTTTACCATCCGCGTTTATGAGTAATGCTCAATGAACTGCATTAACCTGACTATATATAGTTCGAAGATGACGTCACTCAGGTCTTTGTTATTGTTTTTTGCCATCCGCGTTTATGAGTAATGCTCACTGAACTGTATCAACCCGACTATAAACGTTCATGGATACACACAGTTTTGTGTGTTGGTCCGTTTTACTACTGTAATGTTATGAGCTTCTTAGCCAAGCGCATACTATATATAGAAAAACCCTTAATTTAAAAAAAAGGTTTGCTTGTCACTCGTATATCAATCTGTAAAAAAAACATCGTCATATAATTTTTAGATTTGTCAGTAATTCTGTGCTCGTTGGTACCGAACAATTTTGGACACCCCCCCCCCCCCAACCCCACCAACCCTATTTTTTTTTCAAGAATATAATATTTAACTTCATCGAATTACCGCTTTCCCTGACGTGTGCTTATTTGCAGGTCTGATAACTCAAATTGTTATGGGCTCATTGAGAAATGCTCTCAAACCAACGCAAAATATTGTCCATTACAACAATGTTTAATGTTTGCAATGTTTGCAAAATTCGTACACCTTGTTCGCCATTTTGTATATCGTATGTCGCGTTTCACCATCAATGTCACCGACTATTTTTCACAACATCGATCAGAAACCAAAATTATAGGTTCTCACCAATCCCCCCCCCCCCCCCCCCCCCCCCCCCCACCACTCGTTCATGTCACCCCCCCCCCCCCCCCCCCTCACCACAGACACTCACTCACTCACTCACCATTAAGAATTTCCGCCTGTACTACTATCTAATCCCAGGAAATAACCGTGTGATCCCAAAATCGACTCGAACGGAGGCCGGATGACAATGACTTCGTGTGATCGTTGGACAGCAGCGTTATTTATCTCTGTAAATAATAGCGGAAGTGGGTTTTGCTGCGGTCTTTAACGCGTCATTTCCTTAATCCTTTAATGACGGGTAACGGTTATCAATGTCTCTGATAGCTTTTTGGCTGGAAAGTTACTGTAGAAGAAAATCCATTTTTCACAGCTATTATCCATCTGCTGCTGTTTCAAAATGATGTGGCTGGTGGTTGTGGTGGCTGTGGGGATGATTACTGCCACTTTTTGAGTCGTTTTATTCCTGTTATTATTATTATTATCAATTTTGTTACTATGATACTTTTTTTATTGGGGGGTGGGGGTGGGGGGGGGGGGGGGGGGGGTCCCGACGCTCAGTTGGTCGAGTATTCATTCCACACACAAAGGGTCCGGGATGCGAGTTTGTTTTTTTTTGCACCAGGTTGGGAACAGACAGGTTTAAAAATGGGTCAGGGAGGTTCCTCCATGTCTACCGTCTCACGCTGATTCGTGGAGAAAAATAATCACGTGACAGTACTATTTTTACGTGTCGTTTTAACACGCAAGCGGTTTATATGAACCGTAGGGAAACTCACCTGATCAAGTTGTTGGGAACGCTGACTCCACGCGGACTCAACACTAGGATTGACCACCACTAACCTCCACTTGCAACAACTGCCACTACAGCTACTGCTGCTGCTGCTGCTACTACTACTACTACTACTACTACTACTACTACTACTACTACTACTACTACTACTACTACTACTACTACTACCACCACCACCACCACTACTACTACTACTACTACCACCACCACTACTACTACTATCACTACTATCATTACTACTACTAATACTACTACTGCTACTACTACTACTACTACTACTACTACTACTACTACTACTACTACTACTACTACTACTACTACTACTACTTATACTGCTACTACTACTACTACTACTACTACTACTACTACTACTACTACTACTACTACTACTGATGCTACTACTACTACTACTACTACTACTACTACTACTACTACTACTACTACTACTACTGTTCATACTACTACAACTACAACACACCGTTTTTATGCACCTCCGTTGGCGGTGATGGTTAATTAATGAAAATGTTACTGCATACGACCATGAGGTTTAAATAATTTTAGATTGTAGTTTAGCACGCTGCTTAGTGATTACCGGTGTACGTTTATACAATGATAATAAATTAAAGAATATTCACAATAATTTAAAAAATCAAAGATAAAAAGAGACATGGCACACAAATACTAATCTTAAATAAATAAAGAATTTTAGAAAATTATTTTTTTTAAACACGATAAAAAGTTTTTGAAAAAAAATAAAGAAAAAAGATGTCTTTCTCAATAAAGTAAACTTTAAAAAAAATATATATGTTTACAATGGGAATCGAACCCAGTACTTTCAAGGTTAAAAAGTCTGACAGCTTGTCCACTGCGCTACGGAGCCACCTAACTGACCATCACATTTAATAAGGTCTTTCTAAGACATTATTTTACCTTCAATGCAACTTCAATTTTCTGGTTCTATATTTCGATTTTTTAGTTTATTGTTATTTTTGTATAAATTTATTAACAAAAACATCCTACATATGTCACAATATAACTTCTGCCATGTCCGAATACAGAAACACAATATCGCTGATGAAATTGGGTGGAATGCGCATCGTGACGGAGGTGCATAGAAGATATACCGTCAACGGAGGTGCATAAAAACACTACGTTTAAAAAAAATTGTTGTTTTATTTTTGCAGCAGTTATAGATTTACCAATCACAGTTGTGCAATAATTTATCACCTAAATATAGTAATAGACCTACAGAGATGGGCCCCTACAATGCACTTGATTTGTGTAACGTACTTTTTCTGCATCTATCCACACTAGCTACCACTGTAGACACAACTCAAGACAACAATAATGTGGTCTTATTTCTATTGCTAACTTATATTTCAAACTTCAACTACAGTATTATAGTATTATATCAAACATTTTTAAAAAGTATGTTATCTTCTTCTCATTCTTCTTCTTCTTAACAATAAAAAATACGGTAGGCATACATTGTGTAGTGTGTAGTGTAGGCTAGCCAACTGCACACCCCTTTGAACCTTGAACAACCCGCGCGCTGACCTATGGCCTTGTCCGACCTCTGTCACGGCGATGCTAAAAATAGTGCAGGCTGGTTGGCGAAGAGGGTTATTCTCAGATGACGTCACAAAATGGCCCAACCTGGTGCAAAAAAAAAACGCGTCCGGGATCGATCCTGTGTGAAGTCGAGATTTTTTCTTTTCCTGACTACCCTGGGTGGTTTTGTTAGCTCGTGCAGAATGTACTTTGCGATAGATGGACTAGAGTCCTATCGGATGGGTAGCAAACAATTGTTATTGTTAGTTTTTTTCACGCTATAGAAACCGGGATAAACTCCGACTCTATGGTCCTACTATGATTTTATAGATAGAATGAAGTTGACGTCACTCGGGTCTTTGTTATTGTTTTTTGCCACCCACACTGAACTGTATTATCCAGGATATAAAAGTTCATGATTACACAGAGTTTTGTGTGTTGGTCCGTTATATTTCCGAATGGCAATGTTGTGAGCTTCTTAGCCAAGCGCATACTATCTATATTATTTGAATTCTGAATTGCTTTCTGTGCCTTTTGTCTTGGAATGGTATTATTTGCCGGAGCACTTGGCTTGGAGGATAACAGTTAAATGTATAATGTTGGGAGGTGATATTTCTCTCTCTTTGTAAATCATCTCTCCCTGTAATGTAGGTACTGATAGTGTTTTGAATATATCTTCCTCAATGTAGGGTCCTGTATCGGTGTCTGGATGAGACTTTTAGGTAATCTCACACTGAGAACATTGATGGAATACATAATAATAATGATAATAATAATAGTAATAATAATAATACTACTACTACTACTACTAATAATAATAATAATATCAATAATAATAATAATAATAATAATAATAATAATAATAATAATAATAATAATAATAATAATAATAATAATATAATATAATAATAATAATAATAATAATAATAATAATAATAATAATAATAAATAATAATAATAATAATAATATAATAATAATAATAATAATAATATAATAATAATAATAATAATAATAATAATAATAATAATAATAATAATAATAATAATAATAATAATAAATAATAATATAATAATAATAATAATATATAATAATAATAATAATAATGATAATAATAATAATGATAATAATAATAATATTATTAATAATAGTATTTCTATCGCGCCTAAGCATCCAAGAGACCTGTAGCGCTTTACAATTAACTCAGACGTACAACCACAAAACACGCCCACAAATATGTTTTCAAAAATTACATCAATCATATAATGCCGTGTAAAATAATTCGGCTTTAAGATAATAGAACAATAGGCAATAGGAGTACATGATTTTGTTCTAAAACTGAGAGAATTCCACAGGCGTTCTACGTGGAGCTGTACACTTAATACTTACTTTTTGGTGACAGTTACTAATGCAGTATGTTTCTTTCATTCCGAGAGATTCTGATGATCTTAAAACAGGACAAGGTGTATTGTCTTCAAAGAGGTCTTGTGCGGTAAAATATCGTAATCAGAAGGTCTGAGGTTCGATCCCCAGTCGAGGTCGAGTGAATTTTTTGGGATGGTTTTTATTCTTCTATTTTTCTTTCTTGCTTTGTCTGTTCAGATATTTGTCTTACACCGGTGCCTGGTCCTTAATTTCTTAATTTGATATAATGTGGTCGTGCGGCTATGTGGTCTAGTGGTGTGACACTCGCTTTCGGATAGGAAGGTCATGAGTTCGAGCCTCGCTCGGCGCATGATTGAGTCCTTGGAAAAGGCTCTTTACTCACATTCTCTCACCCTACTCATGTTTAAAATGAATAACCGCCGTTAACAGCGTTGTCTATGTCGGGAAAAAAAATTGATATCGCCTAAAAAGCATCATGTCTGGTTCAATACATTACGTGATGTTGTTGGTCAGGGGCCCCTTGTAAAGCGCTTTGAGCACGTTAATTAGATACTGCCCTGTATAAAAGCTCACGGTTTTTGTGTTTTTCTTTTTTTTTTTATCCATCTTTTCCCCATTCGAACCAATCCCCTTGTCGTATTTTTTCCTGTGTGCTTTATAATATGTAATTCTAGAATTCTCCCTTTTTACTGGCGCTGATATGACCTAATTTATTTGTCTTTACGCATAGTCATCGTTACTCATAGTCAGCCCGTAGCCATCGTTATCTTATAGCCTGACACTGACCAAAACAAATGACGTCAAACTGTAAGTCCTAGTGGGTTCAAGCGTCGTCATAGACTGACACTGACCAAAAAAATGACGTCAAAAGACCAGTCTTTGGCCACAAAAGAAAACAAATCGTGAGTTGTATTTCATAGTTCAACCAATGGGACCACTAGAAAACCTAGAAAATGACGTCAAACTCTAAGTCCTAGAAGGTTCTAGTGTCAGTCTACATTTATTGTTAACGATGGCTACGCTTAACGCGGTAAAACCTTTAAAAAACAAACAAAACATAATGTCGGTTACAACCGATGACGTATCGGGATGTAACCCTCGACGATTAACCTCTTGTCGCTCGCTTGTGCAGGTCTAATGTCAAAACGTTTTATGTGGCGCCTGGGCGGCACCAAGTGACACCAGGAACTGTCGGTGATGGAGCATGGGGATGACATAATTGTACCGGGGTTCCAGGCTATCAACACAGAATCTGCGATACGAGTAAATGCCAGGGAATTTGTGGTCATTATATCGCATTGTTTGCTTTAGTATCGCAGGCCAAATTACGATAAACATTGTGACTAGACTTAGTTGTGATTATCATTATTTTATTTTTCAAAATTCGTTGGGTTTTTTTTGGTTTGTTTTTGTTTGTTTTGTTTTTTCGTTGAGTTTTATCGGTGCTCTCGTGGTATTGGTATGTGTTGGTGGTGGTATTTTTCGTGTTGGTGATGGTGGTGATGAAGATGATGATGATGATGAAATAATAATAATAATAATAATAATAATAATAATAATAATAATAATAATAATAATAATAATAATAATAATAATGATGATAATAATAATAATAATAATAAAAATGATGATAATAATAATAATAATACTAATAATAATAATAATAATGATAATAATAATAATAATAATAATAATAATAATATAATAATAAATAATAATAATAATAATAATAATAATAATAATAATAATAATAATAATAATAATAAATGACACTTGTTGAGCGCTTTCCATGACCTAAACATCTCAAAGCGAACACATTTTTTTAAAAAGTAACAAAGACAAAATACATTTAAAAAATGCACAATAACAAAGAACCTAAATTAAATTTTCCATGTATATAACTGTTATAGGCTATATATTTTTTTGAATTTCTTAATATTGTAGTTGTTTTATGTCACCGAAAACATATCCCTTCCGCCACATCATAAGATACCGTCGCCTTACAAGTAAAGAGACCGAAAATAATCCCGAGCACAGTTAAGATTTTTTTTTTTCTGACCTCTCCCTCTGCGGTTTTGCACTGCGGGTAACGCATAGATTGCTTGAGTCTTCCCTTGGAGTAGACCCGAAAGACGAATATTCCAGCCTTGGGGATAAATTGATGCTATGCGTTCAGGCAAAATACTCACAACATCTGCCAACCGGTTATAACGTACTAACACACAAAACTATGTGTAACCTGAGTGCGGTGAGAGAATGTGAGTCTATTCCAAGGAATCAACGTGGCACCGCCCAGAGCGGGGCTCAAACAGTAGCCCTCGTTAACTTATAGTCTGACACTAGAACCATCTTGGACGTGTAGTTTGTCTTTTGCCGTCATTTTGGTCAGTGTCAGGCTATAGATAGTATGCGCTTGGCTAAGGAGCTCACAACATTGCCATCCGGAAGTATAACGGACCAACACACAAAACTTTGTGTAACCGTGATCGTTTATAGTCAGGTTAATACAGTTTAGTGAGAATTACTCATAAATGCGGATGACAAAAAACAATAACAAAAACATGAGTGACGTCAACTTCGAACTATCTACAGATAGAATGAAGTTGACGTCACACGGGTCTTTGTTATTGTTTTTTGCCATCCATGTTTATGAGTAATTCTCACTTAACTGTATTATTCAGAATATAAACGTTTATAGTTACACAGAGTTTTGTGTGTTGGTTGGATATACTTCCGGACGGCAATGTTGTGAACTTCTTAGCCAAGCGCATACTATCTATAAGTTAACGATGGCGACGCTCAAACCAGGTGCTTACCGAAGGCGAGTGTCAAACACAAGACCACGAAGCCGAATCGTTAGAAAGAAATTCATGACTGTTAAGATTTTTAAAAAAGGCGATAGATCTAAATTTGAATAATAAATAAGATAAAAATAAAATAAAATAAAATTTCCTTTATTCATCCCATAGGGAAAATTTGTCTCTAGGGTCTATTCCAAGGGAAGACTGGAATAACTCAGGCGTCAGCCGCTGTGCAGCGCCGTAAATTGAGCTAGGGCGAGGTGACTTGCTCAAGGGCCACACAGCCCAGCGGCGGGGTGATCGAACTCGGTACCTTTCCGGTACAAAGCAAAGACCGTACCACTGAGCCAAGCTGCCCCTCGAATTTTCGAATCTTTAATGTTCGGTTTTAGACAGAAAGATGATCGGTTTACCGTAAGTATCTCTAATAGAAGGAACGAAATTGACGTCCCTCAGCTCATTGTTATTGTTTTTAGACAGTAATTTTGGTGATTAGTTCTCAAAAAATTACATCAATCAGACTACAAACATTCAAGGTTACACATCGTTTTTGAGTGTGTGTATGTTGGTACGCTATAGATAGTATGCGCTTGGCTAAGAAGCTCATAACATTGCCATCCGGAAGTATAACGGACCAACACACAAAACTGTGTGTATCCATGAACGTTTATAGTCGGGTTAATACAGTTCAGTGAGCATTACTCATAAACGCGGATGGCAAAAAACAATAACAAAGACATGAGTGACGTCATCTTCGAACTATCTATATCTGAATAGAGGATGTTGCGAGTGTTTTATCTAAACGCATAGCATCAATAAATGGTTAAGGTTGCACGTACTTCATTTATTTATCGTATTGATATGATATCGATTCAGACATGGGGCATAGTATCGAATATCAAAATTTGGATTGTATTATCGGTGTGTCTTTTTTACGAAACCCGCCGAAACCCGCCGAAACCCTGCGAAACCCGCCGAAACCCGCCGAAACCCGACGAAACCCGACGAATCCCGACAAAGTTATGGGAAGTAGGTGGCTGTGGGGAGTGAACCTAGAACTCAGGGAAGTGTACACCATTGGGGAGTGAACCTGGGACTGGGTTTCGGTGGGTTTCGTAAAAAAGAACCAGTGCTTTTTTACGAAACCCGCCGAAACCCGCAGAAACCCGGCGAAACCCGACAATATCCAGCAAAGTTATGGGAAGTAGACAACTGTGGGGAGTGAACCCGATACTCAGGGAAGTGTACACCAGTCGGGAGTGAACCTGAGACTAAGGTTATCGGCCGGTTTCGGCGGGTTTCGTAAAAAAGACACACCCTTGTATTATCGTCATGCAGTCACTTCACATTTTAATTGGATTCACGAGTCTGATGTCACGTCGTCCAGCAACGGTGAGCAGCGTGTTTCTAAACAAAGAGAATGGGTACTTTTTATTCTTCATGCTGGCTAGAACTTTTTCACATGTCATGTGATCAGAACGTATACAAGTCAAAACATGATCAGATTTATAATGTTTTTCTCCTCTGGATACACTTTTATGCTCGTCGGAGAAGTGTTTCACAAGGGCGTCCGCCATTGTTCCGATAGTTTAGAACCAGTTACTAAGTTACTATGCGTCAATGCGAGGGAAGTGACGTCACGACTGTTGAAACCTATTATCATTATGTTATTATATTATTTTACTCTGCGCATTAATTTTTGCACATTTTATCAGACACTGGATGGAAAGCGATCGTGGGTATTTTGTTTCGCTATTTACATAATATTCCTTTGACATTTCAATGGTTTAAGCTGTTACCCGTAATCAAAACATTAAATAATTGTTTGGTGTGAAATTCGATTACTTGAGAATAGATAAGAATGCCTCCCAGCCTGAAACGTTAGAAGGGCGGTAACTGTTTTGGTATAACATTGAATTCATTAGCCATTAATTTACGTCACGAAGGTAGAGGGGTGAATGAGTGCAAACTGCACACTTGTTGAGTGAAGGTCGTGTGGCAGGTTCTGTTATCAAAACATATTATAAGCGATATTGGAGAGAAGGAAGATGAAGGAGGAGGAGGAGGAGGTTGAAGAGAGAGAGAGAGAGAGAGAGAGAGAGGGGGGGGGGGGGGGGGTGAAGAGATAATAGATTGATTGATAGATAGATAGAAAAAGAAAGAGATTGAGATAGATATATAGATAGATAGATAGATAGATAGATACAGATAGATAGATAGATAGATAGAAAGATAGATAGATAGATAGAAAGGTAGATAGATAGCTAGCTAGCTAGCTAGATAGATAGATAGATAGATAGATAGATAGATAGTGTCACAAAGTGCGCACGTAAACCGTATGCTTATGTAGCGCAGTTTGCAACCTTGTTTATGTGTGCTATATTCAAGCTACGACACCGATCAATAACCAAACACAATACGTTGATAAAGGTTTTGAAGCTAAATGAAGATATATTTTATTACAATATAACAAAGATATTATGAGATATAAAGATGAAATGATAGATGTAATAAGTATGAAATCAAATGGATGGATGACAAATTGATGGAGATGGTGTGATGATGAATATGATATGAAAGCGATATGAAAATATATAATTAAATCAATTAATTATCAATACTTTACCAAACCGCTACCACATCAGACAATCTCACAGATAGGTTGCAACCATCACAGTCATACAGGCAACTAATAATTAACTAACTAACTAAACACAATCCAGACGTGTAGAAGAAAGCCAAAAGAGTGTCCTTGATATTCAACAAAAACTGTAAGGTTGTTCTAATATTGTTAATTTGTCTCTTCTTGAAATTGTTCTGATTTCACAGTATTCATAAACAGATCAATTGTTTCTCAATGTTCTGATATTAAAATAAGCAAATGGTTCTTCACAGGTAACTTATAAAACAGGCAAATGTTCAGTTTCTATTAGTGTCAAGCTATGAGTGTATAGCCTAAAGTTGGCTTGTTAAAGCCCAGCCTCCAACGGCTCATTCACTTTAAAGAAAGAAAATGATTTTGTTATAATATGATAATTATACGAATATAACTCTATCTATATTCGAACTCACTCAATATGTTTACTTTAAATGAGTAAATATTATTTTACTTTAACCAATCAATTTATTAATGTTGATTAATATTGCTTTACTTTGTAGATATGAAATAATAATGCTTTATAGTAAGAAAAGCTTATTTTCTTTACAACAAGAATATATTATACAATTAATTTAATTATCTGATTAATTAATTGAGAATCAAAATTTAAAGTGATATTATGATATTGATATCAAAACACAATCATAATTGTAATCACAACATATTATTCAAAATCTCACCAGAGCCGAACAGATTATTGTAATCACAAATTAAGTCTACACAAGACTTTAATCAAACTCTACACAAGAGTTATAACACAACTTGATTCAGCTCAAACTTTGAGCACCACAAAGTCTACACAAGACTTAAATCACACTCTACACAAGAGTTAACACAAAACGTGTTTCAGCTCGAACTTTGAGCACTACCAAGTCTACACAAGACTTTAATCTAACTCTACACAAGAGTTAAACAAATGAGCCTAAAAGACTCCGCTGTGGTTATCGCTTAGAGACTATGAGCCTAAAAGACTCCGCTGAGTGGTCTGAAGAAACTGCTCAAAACTCTGGCATTTATAGGCAAAAATCAAGCCAACGAAGCAAAATTCTACCCACACAACCGGATGTTAGTCATATCCGTAAACATCTGAAATTCCTTAAAACTCCCCCAGATTCCATAATCATGGACAACAACAACCCATCCTGATACCGGGCATCCTCATATCAAGGATAAATAAATTCGTCAGCCCCATAGTTACGAGATATCAATCAAGCCATACCATAACAAAGTCACTCCCGTAGAATACAGGGATCCTACTTTGCTTATAAGTTTACGGAGAAAACAAGATTGATGCCTTTCTCACAATAACACCCACACTACGTAGTTTAATTGAAACTTCCGGGCCATAGGTGCATGATCTGATACGACCTGTATCAACAAAAGAAGGGTTGTTCCAGAGGGATTACAATAACAACAACAACTAATACTACGACGACGTACATCCTGTCGTAAACTGACGCCTACACGGAAGCGTTTCGTTACATATCTCCCCCTAAGACTAAATTTGGTACAACATTTAGTTAGATCATCGAAATGCCTCAAGATCACATCGATCTCGATAAATAATCTGGACCATGATTATCCTTCCCTTTTACGGAACGTAGGACAAATCGGTATTGATTAAGCAAGAGAGACCACCTCATCAGTCTCCCATTCTCTGATTTCGCCCTGTTCAGATACAGAAGTGGGGCATGATCAGTTTCAATTATAAATTCTTTACCAATGAAATACACATTTAGTGTTTTCACAGCCCAAACTACGGCCAGACATTCCTTCTCAACAACAGAGTACCTCTGCTCCCGCGGTAACAATTTCCTGCTTAAATAGGTAACTGGATATTTGACTCCATCATGCTCCTGAGATAGCACAGCACCTAATCCTGTGTCGCTGGCGTCCGTAGATAAAATAAACGGCTTATCATAATCTGGAAGGCGCAACACGGGATCCTATGTAAGCATATTTTTCAGCGTTTGGAAGGCTCTCTTCTGTAGGTTCGTCCCAAATCACTCTGTTGGGCATGCCTTTCTTTGTCGCGTCTGTCAGGGGAGCTGCCACTGCTGAGAAGTTTGGCACATAACGTCGGTAGAATGATGCCAGCCCAAGAAAACTTCTCATTTGTTTCTTGTTCGAGGGTAAGTTTGCCTCTTGGATCGATTTGACCTTGTCCATGGTTGGCCTTAAATTCCCTCCACCAATAGAATGGCCTAAAAACTCCACCTCCGGGAAACCAAGCAGGCACTTTGACGGTTTCGCCGTCAAGCCGCAATCACGCAACCTTTGAAGAACTGTCCTTAACGTTTTTAAATGTTCATCCCATGTTGCAGTGTGAATGAGAATATCGTCGATGTAGTTTTTCACGTTGGGAAGTCCACCAACGACTTTTCTCATCATCCGCGAGAACGCGGAGGGCGCCCCTTGAAGTCCGAAGGGCATTACAGTAAACTGCATCAGTCCTAACTCTGTTGCAAATGCCGTTTTCTCTTGGTCCTGTCTGACAATGGAATTTGCCAGAATCCACGGGATAAATCAATCTTTGAGACAAAGTGACATGATGTCCCAATTTCTTGAAACAGATCATCAAGTCTAGGCATTGGTTCCGCATCGAACACCGTAATGTTGTTAAGGGATCTGAAGTCCACACAATAACGAATGGTTCCGTCCTTCTTCTTGACAACGACAGATGGCGAACAATACGGACTATCCGATGGCTCGATTATCCCGGCGCGAAGCATGGCCTTCACTTCTTCTTTTAATGTGGTTTTTAATGCTTGAGGCACGGGATATGGTTTCTTTCTGACTGGACAATCCGACGTCAAACGGATGTCGTAGATGTAATTATTCGTGCGTCCTGGCACATCGGTCAATACGTCATCAAAATCCTGGAGCATGCCCTGCAATTGACCTATCTGCTGAGGACTCATTCCTTCATGCAGGATGACATCGTCTTTGGTCTCAGTCTGTTTCAGAGCAGGCAATTCCATCCGAGGAAGAACCTTTTCTCCATCACCATCGTTATCTTCGATAACCGCTGCCACGGCACATTGAAGAACACCGACTTCATTCTCCTTCTCCACGTTTCTCACGTAGTACCTTTTCAGCAAATTGACGTGGTATGTCCTTCTGGTGTTGTCTATATTAATGACGTAATTATTCGGACCGTGACATCTTTCACTTCAAAAGGACCCTGCCACTTCAATTCCAGTTTGTTATGTTTCGTGGGCAGTAAGAGCAATACTTTATTCCCTTTTCAAATGACCTTACTTTGGCCTTTTTGTCAAAATGTGCCTTGTAACGCGAGGATGAATACTGCAGGTTATCGTGTGCTGCCTTCACAGTATTCTCTATCTTTTCCCTTAAATCGACTACGTATTGATACGTCGTTTTCACATCCGGGTCTTCTATGTCTTCGGTCCATAGTTCCCGTAATATTTTCATCGGTCCTCTCACAGGCCTTCCAAATAAGAGCTCAAACGGAGAGAAACCAAGAGATTCCTGAGGAGCCTCCCTGTATGAAAATAATGCAGCATTGATGTATCTGTCCCAGTCTGAGGGTCGCTCTGCAGCCAACCTCTTGAGCATTCCTTTTAAAGTTCCATTAAATCTCTCTACAAGCCCATTGGCTTGTGGGTGATAAGGACTAGTAGTGATTTGTTTTACGGAGAGCAGTCTGCATACTTCCTTCATCAGGTCTGATGTGAATTGCGTCCCCCTGTCGCTTAGCATCTCCTTAGGTATTCCCGTGCGGCTAAAGATGTCAACCAATCCTTCTGCTACTCTTTCTGTTTCCATACTCTTCAGAGCAATGGCCTCTGGATACCTCGTACAGTAATCCACCACAGTGAGTATATATCGGTTTCCTCTATCTGATGCCGGCATGATGGGGCCAATTAGATCCACTGCTACCCGACTGAAGGGTTCATCGATGAGCGGAACTTTAGTAAGAGGGACCTTAGGGGTGATTCCTCTCGGAGCTGACCTTTGACACTGGTCGCAAGACTGACAAAATCTCATGACATCCTCCCAAATATTTGGCCAGTAAAAATTACTCAGTATTCGATCTGTCGTTTTCTTTGCCGCGAGATGTCCAGAGAGTACACTTTCATGGGCCAACCGCATGACTGAATTACGCAGGCATTTTGGTACGACAACTTGCTTTACCAAATCCCCGTGCTCAACCCTTGGAGATTGAAAATAGCGGATCAGCAAACCTCTGTCATAGGCATACCAACTGGTATTACTCTTGCCTGTGTTTCTTACCTCTCCTCTGGTAGCAGCATCCCTCGCAGCTTTTAGTGTGATGTCATGCTTTTGTTTCTCCTTTAGTTCGTCGACGCTTACACCTGTCTCTATAGATGGAGCTGTGACCAAGTCTTTGATCTTGCGTTCACGTTGCCCTCGTGTTTGTACGGCGCTCAGTTCATCTCCATGACCCAATTCCTGCTCGTCAGTAATTGTTTTACATGCATTCCTGGGCATTTGGCCCCTTCAATATTCCCAAGTATAACGTCATGCAATGGGGATTCTAACTCGACGACTGACAATCTCCGGTAAAATAGGGGCATTCCAAATAAGCTTCACCGTGTGGTGCGGAAATAGCCTCTCCGTTAGCCAAGTAGATCAGGACCTTTTTATTCCAGTCATCCTTACTCTTGTTTATCAGTCCTTTTCTGACGATGACACAACTACTGCCGCTATCACGTAACACATTCACCTTTTTCCATTCAACCATCCGACGGCCACCGGCATTACAGGTGCGACTGGCACATGTCCTGAGCACGCTGCAGAAATCATTGGCATCTCACATCCGCACTTTAATTCCACCTTGTCATGTCTCAAACATTTCTGTGGTTCATTGATCTTCTGTGATCGCGGAGACTTGTTCTATAACGGTAGGTGCCTTCCTGTCTTCGTGCCTCTTCTTCTCACGGCAATCTTTTATTAAGTGTCCTTTTCGCCGACAGTAATAACAAAAGGGACTCTCGACCACAGCAGCAGCTTGCTTCTTTTGTCGACAATCTCGTGCCATATGTCCTGGCCGTTTACAGTTGTGGCAAACCATTTGGCTAGCGAAGCGGGTAGTGTCCTTCATTACGTTGTTTCGACTACTTTCATTGACGTTCTTTGATTTTTCTTGAGCCACTCCACTTTTGGAAAATGTTCCTGCGACACCGTGCGCTTCAATGTACTTTTCTCCTAAATCTATTACTTCCCTTGCTGTCTTCGGTTGTCTTTCTTTTATGAAAATCGTCAAATCCCGACCGCAGACACTGACAAGCTGTTCCTTCAATATCATATCCAGAATGTCAGCAACTGAGTCCTTCCTTTTCCCCGACAACTCAATCCATTTTTCCATATAACTCTCCAATCTAGTCGCAAACTGGCTAAAACGCTCCCTTGTTCCGGTCTACTCTCCCTAAATTTTTCATTGAATCCATCGTCGTTAGATTATAACGTCTCAATAAAGCCGCTTTTACTACCCCATAATCGATGGCATCTTCATCACTCAGTCGAGTGTAGACGTCCAGTGCTTTCCCTTTGAGAAGTGCAGACAACTGGATTGCCCAATCCCTGCATTCCCAGCCGTTGACTTTAGCGTATCTCTCGAAACGGAGCAGATAGCTGTCCATATGATCCTTGTTTTCGTCAAAACATGGAAGTCGAGGACTCTTAACAGTAGGAGCATGAGTAAATGATCGAATGTCACTTGTCATACTGTCGTTGTTGGAGGAAGCCTGACACTCCGACTTTAACCTAAGCAGTTCAAGCTCTTTCTCCATCAGAGCTTCTTGTCTTTGAGCTCGTGCTCTGCTTATCTCCTCCTCTTCTTTGGCACGTTCTCTCTCCTTCTCTTTTCTCTCTTCATCTTTTGTAACTGGGCTGTCACCCAAGC
>NC_088366.1:12387142-12398038 GCF_034508935.2 Berghia stephanieae | reverse complement strand
ATTTTGTTGCGTAAAGTCTGTTCGCAGCCACCCTTTATCTCCTTTCTTGGGTTCTTTAGCCATGAAGCTTCTTGCCAAGATCGGATATCTATTCTTGCCAGGCAAAATACAGGACCAGATAAAGGAAGTAAAAGATATACAAACGCACTTGGTAATGCATTGTATCCGATACAACCATTATACAAATTATGTCTGTTATGCGGATGGTATTTAAATGATAATTTTATAAATTAACAAAAACAAATAAAAACAACAAATCTCAAGACATATAGTCTTTGGAGTATCTTATTTTATAAACAGGTTTTTCTAAAAGTTACTGAGACAGAAGTATTCTTTTATTACAGTGGAATTCACATAAAGTCAACACTCTTAAAGTGAACTTCTGCTTAACGTCCATCTCTCTTGTTGAATCCAAAGTTTCTGTTCTCTATCTAAGTATGTTCAGTTGATAGTGGATAAAGTCAACCTTGCTTAAAGTCAACCAATCTTTCTGATTTGACAACATTGGCTTTATCGGGATTCCAGTGTATATAAGATCTCTTTGTGTATTAAAATAATTCATTTTTAAAGTGAAAATTAAAAGGTCCTACAGGAAACAGTGACTTTGTTTGCTAATCGAAACTTGGTTTGGACATTTTTTTAAAAAGTGAGAAAAAGTAAACAGATGAGTTTTGAAAATTATGGGATAATTTATTTGTCTTTAATAAAGTCTATATATTCTTTGAGGAGACTTTCATACATTGGATCTGCATTGGAACACCTGAGTAAGAATTTTGTCTTCTTTTTTTATCCCGGTTATAAGGTGATTTGTTGTAACATTTTCAATCAAATTAAAATTGCACTCCACTGCTGCGAGAACAATGAAATTACCGCTTGATTTAAGAAAGTACTAATTTTACTTACTAAGGTAAGATCACTGATATTATTAAAAACAAGGAAACGAAAAACTATAATTAAAAAAAAAAAAATTCTCTTTCAAGTGACCGTAGATATTTTAGAGCATTTAATTTTTTTCTTATTTTATTGAATTATGTTCTTTCAATGCAGATATTGCTGTATTGCTGGTAACAAAATGATTCACTGAGATTATATTATTCTCTCTCTTCTCTCTCTCTCTCTCTCTCTCTCTCTCTCTCTCTCTCTCTCTCTCTCTCTCTCTCTCTCTCTCTCTCTCCCTCTCTCTCTCTCTCTCCCTCTCTCTCTCTCTTCTATTTACTACATATCTTTAGGTGCCTTTGGACAACACAAAAGTAATATCAGTATTGATATCAGTAAACAGCAGTCTGGTTCATTATACACTATTCTGCCAACCCAATCGTTCTCTCTACATTCAGTATTGTTTCATGTTCTCTTTCATCATTTCCTACATCTTTCCTCATACACTCCCCCTCCCTTCTCTCCCCCCCCCCCCCCCCCCCTTCTCCTTCACTGCTTCTTCTCTTCTCATATCCCATGCATACAAAACAAAGAGGCATATGCCTCAATTTTGACTGGAATTGTTGAGTGGCTATGACAAGAAAGATGGCTTCCAAATGGTATTTATTTTTTTTTTTTCAGAGAAAATTTTTTTATATAATAAATGTAATTTCTAGGTATTTAGGGGTAATTTCTAGGTATTTAGGGGTTTAACTCCTAATGTGAGACCCAAAAATATGATGTAAACTGACACGAAGGTCATACATCTGCACCCTCACTTGGAGTGTAGAGAGTCCTCAGAATAGAATATATAAATGAATGAATGAACGAACAAAGAAATGAATCAATGAACATTGATGTATGTCTGTACGTTTAATAATAATAATAATAATAATAATAATAATAATACTTTATTGCATCCCAAAAAGGAAATTTTTTGTACAGACGTGTTATAATTTACACATAAGATAAAAATACAATGGAAATAGGATGTATATATATAAAAAAGGAGCAGCTCTATAACCAGAGCTGCGCTTTATAATATGAATAATTTCAAACACTGTAAAATAGTTAAAACTGTCACTATAAATTGAAAATTGAAAAGATTGCAAAACAAATAAAATAATAAATTAATATTTGTATTTTTAAAAAGTAAAAATGAGAAATAATTATATAAAATGATTATTGCTTGTTGTTATAAAGCCTAATACTGGACGGCAGAAAAGATTTTCGGTGTCTCTCTGTTTTCGTTGAAATAGAAAAAGGGCGACCACTTCTTTCTGACATAATAATTGATGGTCTTAGTGGATGATACTGGTCATTTAATATTTTAGTTATTTTATTTATACAAAATTTCTCGTATAAAAGATCTACATCGTCAACATCATTTATATAGCGTTTAATGGATTTTTTAATATTTGAATTTATTTTGTTCCTTTCCACTGCTAAGCAATTGCCTCCCCAAGTTGTTATACAAAATGACAAAACACTTTCGATTACTGCTCTATAAAATAATGTGCAGAGGGTTTTATCTATTCTAAACTGAGAGAGTTTTGATAAAAAATATGTACGTCTTCACATCTTATGCCTAATTATTTTCAAGTGTTCATCCCACTTGAGCCTGTCATCAATCGTTACACCAAGGTATTTGTAGTGAGGAACTCGCTGGACGAATTGGTCCTTTAATTTTAACGGTTCTATCGGTTCCTTCACTCTCCTAAAGTCAATCACTAGCTCCTTTGTCTTGCATATGTTAAGCTCTAGGTGGTGGGCATCACACCAAGACACAAATCTATCAATTTCTTGCCTATAAGCCACTTCGTTGCCATTTGTTATGAGGCCTTGAAGAGCGGTGTCATCTGCAAACTTTATTAAAGGTACACTCAGGTTTTGACTTCTACAGTCATTCGTGTATATTGTGAATAATACAGGGGACAATACACAACCCTGAGGAGCACCAGTATTTGTAGTTATACAGGAAGATTTGTTTTGTCCTAATTGAACATATTGTGCTCTCTCCGTAAGAAATTCGAGCACCCAAGCAATTATATACTTGTTTAAATTCAGACTAGTCAATTTTTGAACAACCAACTGAGGTTGCATTGTATTGAACGCTGAAGAAAAATCTGCAAAAAGCAATCTGCAATAGCTCCTAGCGTGATCTAGATGCCTGTAGATGTTGTTTGTAAACAGCAAAATGGCATCCTCTACGCCACGTCCTGGTTTGTAAGCAAATTGATGACTATCACTCAATGGCATAAACTGATTCCTAATTTTAACGAGAACAAGTTTTTCTAAAGATTTCATGACTATTGAAGTCAGTGCAACAGGTCTGAGATCGTTCATAGTTTCAAGTTTTTCTTTTTTTTGGAACAGGAATAATTTTTGAAGTTTTCCAAATTTCAGGGATCGAAACGCATTGGAGGGGGGACCAGTTAAAAATATGTGTATAAATGGGGGAAAGCTGGTGGGCACATTCTTTTAATAGTTTTCCTTTCAATCCATCCGGCCCAGCAGCCTTCCTCTCATTTAGTTTCGAAAATACGAATCTCGTTTCCTCTTCACTGACCTCAATAGTCATTTCATCTTCCAAAGCCCTGTCTAATTTATGTTTTTCATTTTCAATATCAAATGTGTTTGCTGTGTCGAAACGTGAATAAAATTTATTTAAAGTTTCAATTTCGATATCTTCTGATATAATCGTGGGCTTTGGATTATAGTTCACAGCAGTTTTAAGCCCCCGCCACGTGTCCCGTATATCCCCAGAAGAAAAGCATTTTTCAATTTTATTTTTGTACTTGTCTCTACAACTAGATATTACCCTCTTTATCTCTTTTTGTTTTGTTTTCAGATCTTTTTTGTTTCCACTAGTATAGAGAGTTTTCTTTTGGTTCAATAAAAGTTTTAGATCTTTTGTTATCCAAGGCTTGTTGTTAGGATAATATTTTATTTCTTTTTTACAAGACACTAGCTGTTCACAGAATTTTAAATACTCACTCACACAGTCATTCAGCTCATCCACACTATCACATGATTCGATAAAAACATTCCAGTCAGTGCATTCAAAACAACCACGCAAATCTTCGCACACACTTCCGTTCCAGATCTGTACACTTTTCTTTACTGGTTTTACACGTTTAAAAACAGGGCTGTAGGTGGGAGATAGCAAGAGCATGCAGTGGTCAGATAAACCTAATGGGGCACGGGGTAAACATTTATAACTATTTTTAATATTACACAGGAATAAATCTAATGTTTTTTTGTCCCTTGTCTCGCAGTCCACGTATTGATGAAGTCCCGGGAGAGTAAAATCGTTACATTGGTTAAAATCGCCAGTGACCATCAATACGGCATCGGGTGATTTCAATAACATTTCATAGTACTGCATTAAAAATCCCTTTTGAAGGGGATCTGGCTAGGCAAGACTTGGCATTGCAAGTTTATAAGACAAAGAATCGTGGATCTTCTAATAATTTTCTATAACTTTTTCAAACCAGATCTGCAGGTCTTTTTATTGTACTTTTTCTTCGGGGCATAAAAGCCCGAATTTCAAATCGATAAAGTTAACCCATGTACTGATATTACCTTTTCGGGCACAAGCTCTATAAAACCCTTTTAACAAAACAAACAAATGGGCTCATTTAGCCTGTATCATCTATCTACCCTTTAGATCTTTTTCGTCACAGCCACTCACTTTTCCACCGTTTATGTACTTACGTAGTATTTATAACTGTTGATATTGAAATTTTGATTGTTTTGAAGTGTATGAGTGAAGGCCTGCCTTGTACGAATAATAAAATTTAAAACAACAGCTTTTATATTTAGAAGGCCAAAACTTGTGATTTTTTTCTTCTTTTCTCCATTTTTATCTCTCTAGTGCATGTTTGGAAAATTGATGGAACGTGTTTTTTATTTTACACACCAATGAATACTTCCAAATTGCACTGTCATACATCTAATCTAAACATTTAGAATTATTATTTATTAATATATTTATTTTTAAGAAATAAAATGCGGGAACCTCACATTTGAGATTGATACAGATTTTTAGATTTAAATTCTGGTATTTTTGTATTTTTAAAAATAAAAAAAGAAAAGCAAAGTTATTTATTTATTAGATGTCGATGCCAATGGCAGGCTTGTCTGGGAGTGAATGTTGTTGTCATTATTGCATGAATAACTTTCACAAAGTTTTGGTGGTGTGTGCAAATCACTATTAACTTAAATTACAATCATAATCATCACAGTAGTGCCGTTTACAATTTTGTAATACCATGAAAATAAAGAAAAATATGTTTGCCTTGTATAAATTTATTATTATTATTTTTTTATTTTTTTAATTACCACTTATCAATTTCAATAATCAATTTGATAATGATGATATTTATAATACTTAGCCAAAGATGTCGTGGGGGAGAATACATTTTTGTGAGTACACAACATTTGAGTACTTCCCTTTTGAGTTCAGTGGTCTTGTTAAATGGTGTGACGGAATTGCCCCAGTCAAGTATTATATGCTTGGCACTGAAATGGGAGTTCAAGTCTATGTCATGAATTTTTTTATCTAACTTGACTCGACTTTATTTACGAAAAAGAAAAATGTAAAATTCACTGCAAGGAAATGTTAAAATCCTGACCATTTTAAATTTAGATTTTCTTCTTCTTCTTCCATTAAGGCCAAAGCTTCAGGCTGAAGATTGTATGGCTGTCTGATTTATAATTTGTTGTTGAGTTGACCAGGCGTAATACTTGATTCATGGGGTTTGGTCACCCGTGTCTGTTCTATAATTGATTTTGTGTGTCATTTAGCGTTCCACTCATAGCCATGGTATTTTTAATCCGAGGTTGAATTTTGTTTAAAATGAACGGTTGTTTTGCAAGAATATTTCATCTAAGTGTGTGTTCATAATTTAAGACCCTTCATTCATGTCCTACAACTTACATTACAGAATCAAAAAAATGAAATGAAACTCTTTTAACTTACATTAAAGTTATTGTAACTCAGGACAAAGTTGTTTTTTTTTAATCTGTAATTTTGGAGAGGGTTTGGATGGTTGTAGGTGTAAAGCCACTCACCTGTATAAGATCAAAATGAGTTTGAAATTTGAATCTCAGCGTAGACACTACTTTTATCCATTTTGTTTTTTATAGGCTCTTTTCTGGAATTTGTTGTCTTTAGCAAGTAGTTGGGGTCATGGAACTTATAATTTTTATTTTCTTTTTGGTATAAATTTTTGAATGTATTGGGCAACACAAAATGAAAACAATTATTTATTTTTCATTGGATTCTCCATAGTTTTTTAAACTCAACCTACCACATGATGACCTGGTGTTCTTTCTTTGGATGTTGAGTCCACTAAAAAAAAAAAAAATGAAATAATAAGAGTAGTGTTGGGGGGAAAAAATGACACTTTTCAGGATCTCTTGTAAAATTTTACTAGATTGTGGTTTAGGTTTTGTGAAATATAACTAGAGAGTTACGTGGTCAGAATACTTGTTTGGCGATTTGATTATTTTATTTTTTTCTTAGTCTCATTAGTATTAGGCGATGTAAATGGTGCTGCTTGAAGCTCGAAGAAATAAATAATAATGTGAAATTGAATGTAAGCTTCAATTTAATATACGAAAACGGGTAAAATGAACGTTTCGGGTTTCCCCGAATATCAACAAAACAGGATGAATGAAACACCACAGATGAATGAGATGATGTGGTAGTGGCGTAGTTAAGATGAATAAAAATTATTTTTAAAAAATTCATCTTAACTACGCCACTACCACATCATCTCATTCATCTGTGGTGTTTCATTCATCCTGTTTCGTTGATAAAGGGGAAACCCGAAACGTTCATTTGATCTGTTTTTGTAATTAATTTGAAGCTTACATTCAATTTCACATTATTATTTATTAGTATTAGGTGGAACAATGACAGAATAGCTAATTTGAAGGCATTTCTTGAGCTGCCAACTCCAGTTTTTTATCAGGATTTTCCCCGGGTTTAAAAAAAATAAATATTCTAAAACATAATAAGTCTTGGCAGAACTTCTAAAATCACGTTTTTCCTTGATTTTTTCTTTTTTTTTTTTTGGTGATGTTTTGTTTACACCTGTAGTATTGTCTGACGAATTGATAGTCTTAAGTGCTGTTTGTAGCACATTCATATTCTTCATTTTTAAAGACTCGCAGTTCTTAATGTCTTAATATTGCATTGAAACAGAGCAAAAAATTTTTTTTTACTTATGATGGAATGATGTCATTTCAAATTGTTTATCATTTGTTGTTAATTCCACTACTCATTTATAAGGCTGTTATTGTATTTTTACTTTGTTTTGTTACTGTTATTTTGTTAATTGTTATTGTATAGGATTGATATGCAATTGCTGTACAGTCAATGAAAGCGGTAATATTCCTGTATAGATATTATTTTCATTATTATTATTATTATTATTATTATTATTATTATTATTATTATTATTATTATTATTATTATTATTATTATTATTATTATTATTATTATTATTATTATTATTATTATTATTATTATTATTGTTGTTGTTGAAAAAGGTATATTTATACTGCTTGTAATTTTGCCTTTTGTCATTGATTGTTAAAGTATAATATTTACAAATTTGTCATGAATGCTCAGTTTAACAGATGAGAATAATAATTGTATTACTGCATGAATTGTGTAAGCCTGCGACGCATTGAGCCTGTGTACTATATGTGATCCTTACAGAATCTTTAGATGAGTGTCATTCACTTTGCAGATTGTTATGATAGAGATCGGAAGAGGTTTGCTGGGTGGGGTTCCTGACCTCCCATAATTGGCAGGGAGGTATTTAATGTGTCTTCTATCCTCCTATATCTGTTTTTTCAACTTGCTTTTTGTCTTTGTCTTGGAATGAGATTACTTGGTTTTGTCCTGGCCCTGGCCGGATACCCTGGCTGGAAGGGAAACAGTTAAATGTATAGTTAGTTTATGGAGATGATATTTTTTTCATTGTAAATCATCTCTTTGTTATGTACTGTATTATTTTTTTCTTTCACATATATAATGATTTGTAAACATTTGATTGTGTTCCTCTTAGTTGGAACATGTGCTTATGTCTGGATGAGACTTTTAGGCGATCTCAAACTAAGAACACTGATAGTGTGCACATCTGTTCCCTATTTGAATCCTTTCCCTTTGTTTTACTTTTTTTTCAATTGTCAATATACAATTTTTTGACTATCCTATTTTCTTCCTTTTTACTGTCGCTGAAAGGACCTAAATGTGTCGCAAGCACTGTAAAATCCTTAAAAACAAATAACGCAGCAGTTTGTGTCATACCTTTTTTTTGATAAGTGATACTAAGCCGCTAGTAGTTGTGGACTGTAGAAGATAATGAACTAAATTGAATATAAAATCTTTCGAAAAAGAGCAAAATACCAAACACTGAACATTTCGGGCTCAAAACTCTTCTTCAGTTAATAATAAAAACAATAAAGACAAACATCACTTAAATTCCAGACAGATGTCGGAAAACTATTTTGCAAATACATTTCTGCTGTAAGTCTGGAATTAAGTGATGTTTTTATTATTTTTGTTTTTAGCTGAAGAAGGGTTTTGAGCCCGAAGAGTTCCGTGTTTGGTTTTTTGTTGTTTTTTAAGCTGTTACATTCATTTTTGTTCATTATATTCTACTGTTTTTTTTTTTGTTTGTTTTGTTTTTACTCGGATTTTTTTTTTTTTTTTAAAGCCAGCCACTGAGATGATCAACTATTATAGTGTTTCTGGTACCGACTGTAAACAAGGTTACAGATTCATATTATGTGCATGGGTAACTTTTGTTTTGTTATTATTTTGCCAGCCAGAGCTGGGGAAACATTTGGCAGAGCAGCATAGGAACTATCAATGTCTCATTGGTGAAGTAAAGGTGTGCTTGTGAAAAATGGTGAAATTTTGACATGAAAACTAATGCGGTGAGAGTTCAAAGCTCAATTACAAAAACAAAATTATTATTTTATTAATTTACATGAAGATATGTATGATAATTATGATGATGATAGTATTTTTTAATCAATAATAATATATCCCACGCTTTGCTTTAGTATTTAATTTATCACCTTGTAAAGAATCTATATAATTACATTGTTAATATTATTATTATTATTATTATTATGTTTTTTAATTTTATGCAATGCTTTAAACAGCATCACCGACTTACATTCCATTAAAATTTCATTTACATCTTTTCATCTGTCACTCCATTTTATAAATCATCAAAGCATGCTGTAAACCGACGCGTAACGTTTTAAGTTAAACCAAATACTTATTGGAACTATAAATATCGATTGCGTCATTCTGTAACTGTGGAACTGATTTGACAAAATTTTACAGAAGAGACGCCCCCCCCCCCCCCCCCCCCCACACACACACACAAAAAACAAACCAAACCCTAACAATATCTGTCATATATGTTGTTAAAATGTGCTATTCAATTGCACCTAGGATTCTCAAATAATTATGGAAAGGCGTTCTGAACATTATTAGGTAAAATAAAAAATCCAACTTTTTTTTCCAGCTACACAGATTTGTGACAATGTTAGTGCCTTGGCACAGATAGTTAGATTTATTTGTTACCCACTACCTCTGTGTGGTATTATGTTGTTGTGTCACTGACACTGAACATGGAATTTACATTCTTACACATGTGGCGTGTGAATTTGATTAATATGTCTTGAAGGAGGACAATTAATATGATTGCTCACACAACAGAAAAACTCAACATTTCTTTGCCTTGCCATTATTTCTGGAAAAACTTGTATTTAAAATTTTGGCCAGAAAACTCTTCCTTCAAATATTGATCAATTTAAACAACCCTCATCTTTGCAATAACTCTCAAAACCTGGGACCTCGCGAGGTCTTTCTTGAAATCCCAGGTTTTTGAGTTGTTGCCAAGGTGAGGTTGTTTAAATTTATCCATTGTTCCATGCCTATGGAACGCACTCAGTCCTCGGACAAAGTCCTGTGAAAATTTATCATCTTTCAGGAAATGTCTGAAGACTGAGTTGTTCTGTAAGGCTTATTTTTTAATGAAATAGATGTTGCTTAGATTTTGTTTCTGTATGCATGCTTATTATGTAGTGTCGTGATTTTTATTTATTTTATTTTTTTATATTATGTAAAGCGCAGCAGAGCACGATTAACATGGATGGTTAGGCGCTATATAAATTGATTATTTATTATTATTTTTATTATTAAATTAGTCGAATTTGAAGGACGAATTTTCTGGCCAAATTTTTAAACACATGACTTTCCAGAGTACGGCAGTAAACTGGTTAAACCCAATGTCAGAGTTCATCCTGGCAGAGAACGAGATCAAAGCAGAGAGAGGGTCACGAGAAGAAAAATCAGTAGCACCGTCTCATTAAAAATCTATAACAAGAAATGAAGTGAGTAGGAAAGTTCCAGAAGACAACAGAGATCAGAGATGTGTCTTCTGGCACTTTCCCTATTCTTAATCACTTAATTTCTTGTTATTATCAACATAAGTGCCTGCTCCACTCACTTTTCTGAATTCAAAATCAATAGAAATTAAGATGACACAAAACATTTGGCAAAGGAAAGTCATTGTTAATTGACGGATCTTACTTACTTACTTATCCGAACCAGCGACTGCCTGAGCTCTAGCCCTTCGGTCTTTTGCCATGACGTAGAAGTTAGACGTCTTTTGTAGTTGTTCCAGGTGACTATAAAGTGTGTTACTGATGCTTGGATTTGGTGGGAGTAATTGACGGATCAATAAATTGTCACCATCTCTAGATGGAAACATTTTACCATCCGTGTCAAACTGCCGTGTCACATGTTTGATTTAACCCATTTTAGTTTAGGGTTTGATTTTGACACTTAGCTCTGAAACCAGATCTTAACGTTTTTCATCTAAAGATTGTGAACAGCAATGTGAATTGGGCTTCGTTAATGGATTTCAATGCTGTTTCCTG
>NC_088366.1:12263336-12383336 GCF_034508935.2 Berghia stephanieae | reverse complement strand
ATAATACTAATAATAATAATAATAATAATAATAATAATAATAATAATAATAATAATAATAATAATAATAATAATAATAATAATAATAAAATAATAATGAAGCATTTATAAAGCGCACACTTCCACTCAAATGTGCTCAGGGCGCTATGAAAAAAAAACCCAAATAAGTTAAAATCAATAGTGAATCAATTCACAAGTTAAAATAGGCCCTCTACACAACGGACTAAAAGCCACGGGTAAAAAAAAGTTATGTTTTCAGATTCCTTTTAAAAGTTTCAAATGAAGGGCTGGATCTCTATATTCCATAACCGAGAGGCACTGATTGAGAAAGGTTTACTGCTAGATTTGTTTTAAAATGTTCTTACGTTAATAAATAAAGAGTCAACAGATAAGATAAGCTTAACTTGATTTATCCACTTGTGGAAATTTACATTGGGCATTGCCATAGACTAATGAATTTCTGAAAATAATTAAGTAAATAAATAATAAAAAGGAAATACAGTGACATAGAAGTAAACCAACAATAAGCCTAACAAAACAAAACACAATTTAAAAAGATAGCCCCGAGGAGGATAATTTTTTTCTTTAGGGTCTATTCCAAGGGAAGACTGGAATAATCCAGGCGTCAGCCGCAGTGCAGTGCAACAAAGTGAGCTAGGGCTAGATAACTTGCTCAAAGCCACACAGCGTGGCGGGTAGTCAAACTCGGTACTTTGGCAAGATTTAATGACACCTACCTTTTATGGTTCTGTGGATTGCTATTTTACATAAAATTGCGACTATGTTTCGTCTTGTGGTGTGACAATCTCCTTCGGACCGATAGGTCTAGGGTACGAGTCCCACTCTGACTGACGTATAATTCAAATCCTTGGAAAAGGCTTTTTACTCACATTATTTCACCGAACTCATGAGTAAAATGAGTACCTGGTCATTAACAGGGCGTGGAGAAAGACAACAACCTTCTCGTACATAAAAGAACTGTTTGTTTTTTTCAATAAATTCATTATTTACTCTCTCTTCTCTCTCTCTCTCTCTCTCTCTCTCTCTCTCTCTCTCTCTCTCTCTCTCTCTCTCTCTCTCTTTCTCTCGTTTAACCCGAATGAGTGACTCCCTGCTTACGCAATACTATATGTCACTTCTTTTCTCTTTAACCCGACAGCAGACCTTTTGGTTTTTTTTTTTTTTTTTTTTTTTTTTTTTTTTTTTTTTTTTTTTTTTTTTTAAGTTCAACAGCATAACTCAATAGAAAATAGGACCATTAAAAAAAAGTGAGTTTGTCTATATCTACTACCGGTTCGTTGCATCCGAAGTTGGGTCTGAGATTAGTTCGTTCAATAAAGAGGTGTTTTATTAAAGTCAATGAAGGAAAAAAGGGGGATTTTTTTTTTGTTCTGTTCGTTAAATGCAAGGTGTTCGTCGAGTACCTGTTCGTTGAATCCGATTTGTGCTGTATATCATTAACAACAAGAGATGAAGTGAGTAGGAAAGTGCCAGAAGTACTGTATATTATTATATTATTGAAGCCTGATGTTTTGGGGGGGGGGGGGGGGGGGGGGGGGGGGGGGGGGAGGGGGGGGGGGGGGGGGGGGGGGGGGGGGAGGGGGTTATCACTACGAGTTGGTTTTCACAGCAAATCGAATGCCCATAATTTGAAGTACAACAACATAATATTACATATTTACCTAAATAGGATTCAATAGTCTGATGTCACGTCCTCACGTCCCCCCCCCCCCCCCCGCAACCATCAGTTTGGTTCAAAACGAATAAAATCAGTACTTTTTATTCTTCATGCTGGCTAGAACTTTTTCATATTATGTCTTGTGATCAGAATGTATAAAAGTCAAAAAATGATCAGGTTTATAATGTTTTTCTCCTCTGGATACACTTAATAATAATAATAATAATAATAATAATAATAATAATAATAATAATAATAATAATAATAATAATAATAATAATAATAATAATAATGCTGAAAACTTATATAGCGCTTTTATGCTCGTCGGAGCATAAGGGCGTCCGCCATTGTTCCGATAGTTTAGAGCCAGTTACTAAGTTGCTATGCGTCATTACGAGGGAAGTAACGACTGTTGAACCCTATTCAAAGTTTTTCAAGGTCTATTCAATGAAAAAAAATGCATGTTGTTATCAAATGACCACCCATAACGAAAAGAATAAATTTAACGTGTTTAGTAGGTAGAAATAGAGACCCGACATTTTCTTGACTATTCGAAGTACAGAAGGTACAATAACAAATTATTTATCAAAATTCACATATTTTCAAGATCTGTGATAACATTCATATAATTCTTGTTCAAACAATATTTAATTCATTCATAATACCATTTAAAAAAAAAACAAAAACAAACATAGCCCTACCCTTTTTTAACTTGGATGGATTTTTTTTTCTATTTAGTTGCAATGTCAATACAATTGTTGTCACAAAGTGCGCACGTAAACCGTATGCTTATGTAGCGCAGTTTGCAACCTTGTTTATGTGTGCTATATTCAAGCTACGACATCGATCAATAACCAAACACAATACGTTGATAAAGGTTTTGAAGCTAAATGAAGATATATTTTATTACAATATAACAAAGATATTATGAGATATAAAGATGAAATGATAGATGTAATAAGTATGAAATCAAATGGATGGATGACAAATTGATGGAGATGGTGTGATGATGAATATGATATGAAAGCGATATGAAAATATATAATTAAATCAATTAATTATCAATACTTTACCAAACCGCTACCACATCAGACAATCTCACAGATAGGTTGCAACCATCACAGTCATACAGGCAACTAATAATTAACTAACTAACTAAACACAATCCAGACGTGTAGAAGAAAGCCAAAAGAGTGTCCTTGATATTCAACAAAAACTGTAAGGTTGTTCTAATATTGTTAATTTGTCTCTTCTTGAAATTGTTCTGATTTCACAGTATTCATAAACAGATCAATTGTTTCTCAATGTTCTGATATTAAAATAAGCAAATGGTTCTTCACAGGTAACTTATAAAACAGGCAAATGTTCAGTTTCTATTAGGGTCAAGCTATGAGTGTATAGCCTAAAGTTGGCTTGTTAAAGCCCAGCCTCCAACGGCTCATTCACTTTAAAGAAAGAAAATGATTTTGTTATAATATGATAATCATACGAATATAACTCTATCTATATTCGAACTCACTCAATATGTTTACTTTAAATGAGTAAATATTATTTTACTTTAACAAATCAATTTATTAATGTTGATTAATATTGCTTTACTTTGTAGATATGAAATAATAATGCTTTATAGCAAGAAAAGCTTATTTTCTTTACAACAAGAATATATTACACAATTAATTTCATTATCTGATTAATTAATTGAGAATCAAAATTTAAAGTGATATTATGATATTGATATCAAAACACAATCATAATTGTAATCACAACATATTATTCAAAATCTCACCAGAGCCGAACAGATTATTGAAATCACAAATTAAGTCTACACAAGACTTTAATCAAACTCTACACAAGAGTTATAACACAACTTGATTCAGCTCAAACTTTGAGCACCACAAAGTCTACACAAGACTTAAATCACACTCTACACAAGAGTTAACACAAAACGTGTTTCAGCTCGAACTTTGAGCACTACAAAGTCTACACAAGACTTTAATCCAACTCTACACAAGAGTTAAACAAATGAGCCTAAAAGACTCCGCTGTGGTTATCGCTTAGAGACTATGAGCCTAAAAGACTCGCAGCCTAAAAGACTCGCTGTGGTCTCTTTTGAGACAATGAGCCTAAAAGACTCCGCTGAGTGGTCTGAAGAAACTGCTCAAAACTCTGGCATTTATAGGCAAAAATCAAGCAAACGAAGCAAAATTCTACCCACACAACCGGATGTTAGTCATATCCGTAAACATCTGAAATTCCTTAAAACTCCCCCAGATTCCATAATCATGGACAACAACAACCCATCCTGATACCGGACATCCTCATATCAAGGATAAATAAATTCGTCAGCCCCATAGTTACGAGATATCAATCAAGCCATACCATAACAAAGTCACTCCCGTAGAATACAGGGATCCTACTTTGCTTATAAGTTTACGGAGAAAACAAGATTGATGCCTTTCTCACAATAACACTCACACTACGTAGTTTAATTGAAACTTCCGGGCCATAGGTGCATGATCTGATACGACCTGTATCAACAAAAGAAGGGTTGTTCCGGAGGGATTACAATAACAACAACAACTAATACTACGACGACGTACATCCTGTCGTAAACTGACGCCTACACGGAAGCATTTCGTTACATATCTCCCCCTAAGACTAAATTTGGTACAACATTTAGTTAGATCATCGAAATGCCTCAAGATCACATCGATCTCGACAATTATTTGGGCTCATGGTTGTCCCTTCCTTCAACAGACAACATCGGCATCACACATCCACACTTCAACTCCACCTTGCCGTGTGTCATGCATTTCGGTGGTTCATGATCCTTGTTTTCGTCAAAACATGGAAGTCGAGGACTCTTAACAGTGGGAGCATGAGTAAATGATCGAATGTCACTTGTCATACTGTCGTTGTTGGAGGAAGCCTGACACTCCGACTTTAACCTAAGCAGTTCAAGCTCTTTCTCCATCAGAGCTTCTTGCCTTTGAGCTCGTGCTCTGCTTATCTCCTCCTCTTCTTTGGCACGTTCTCTCTCCTTCTCTTTTCTCTCTTCATCTTCTTGTAACTGGGCTGTCACCCAAGCACGGAGATCTTCACCCCTTAACTCCAATTTTTCTCCAGGTTTAATTAATCTTTCCACATCCATCTCTAGGACAATTAATCAAACCAATTCAAATTCAAATAAACAAACTTCAATATGTTTATCGACACTGTTGCCGTAAATGTTACTTTCACGTAGAATAAAGTGGTATTACAAGTAACCTTATTAACGATATGCGGTCAATATAGATCCCAAAACAGATTCAAAACAGGCAATTAATACCGATTCCTACACGGAATTCAACATTGATCTATATATAGACTCAAATATAGAATCAAAACAAATTTACTACAGGTCCTAACACAGAACCAACGCTTCACCCAGATTCCTACACAGAATCAAAACATTGACTTAATATAGACGCATATTAGAGTCAAAACAACTGATTTAATACAGGTCCTCACACGGAACCAACGCTTCACCCAGATTCCCCACACGGAATCAACACAATAGCTTCACCCAGATTCCTCACACGGAATCAACAAAATAGCTTCACCCAGATTCCCCACACGGAATCATAAAAACTATCTTCACCCAGATTCTTTCTCAGAATCAACAAAATAACTTCACCCAGATTCTTTCTCAGAATCAACAAAATATCTTCACCCAGATTCTTTCTTAGAATCAACAAAATATCTTCACCCAGATTCTCTCTTAGAATCAACAAAATATCTTCACCCAGATTCTCTCTTAGAATCAACAAAATATCTTCACCCAGATTCTTTCTTAGAATCAACAAAATGTCTTCACCCAGATTCTCTCTCAGAATCAACAAAATATCTTCACCCAGATTCTTTCTTAGAATCAACAAAATGTCTTCACCCAGATTCTCTCTCAGAATCAACAAAATATCTTCACCCAGATTCTTTCTTAGAATCAACAAAATGTCTTCACCCAGATTCTCTCTCTAGAATCAACAAAATATCTTCACCCAGATTCTTCTCAGAATCAACAAAATGTCTTCACCCAGATTCTTCCTTAGAATCAACAAAATATCTTCACCAGATTCTCTCTCAGAATCAACAAATATCTTCACCCAGATTCTTCTTAGAATCAACAAAATATCTTCACCCAGATTCTTCTTAGAATCAACAAAATATCTTCACCCAGATTCTCTCTTAGAATCAACAAAATATCTTCACCCAGATTCTCTCTTAGAATCAACAAAATATCTTCACCCAGATTCTCTCTTAGAATCAACAAAATATCTTCACCCAGATTCTTCATCTCTTAGAATCAACAAAATATCTTCACCCAGATTCTCTCTTAGAATCAACAAAATATCTTCACTCAGATTCTCTCTAGAATCAACAAAATATCTCACCCAGATTCTTCTTAGAATCAACAAAATTCTTCACCCAGATTCTCTCTTAGAATCAACAAAATATCTTCACCCAGATTCCTACACGGAATCAAATTAACCCAACAACCACCTTCGTTCCATTACAACAGGAGAGGGGGGACAAATGGAGGCTTTACAGCGCGAGTACGCTGAGCGCTAAGTCAGTGATCCGTATCACTATGTCAGATGACTGACAACTTAGAACCGAACAATGAAAAATATTACCAGAATAACTTGTATTACACCTTGCGTATAATGACAGTCTTATAACCATTAAATGGATACCAATTTGCTTTAAGCTCAAAGATAGTATCTATCTCAAGTTTCAAACAACTCCCTAACCTGTCTCAACAATTGTTTGGTCGCGATGTCTCTTGAATGCACAACAATAAGAATCCCACTTCTGACACCAAATTATGTCACAAAGTGCGCACGTAAACCGTATGCTTATGTAGCGCAGTTTGCAACCTTGTTTATGTGTGCTATATTCAAGCTACGACATCGATCAATAACCAAACACAATACGTTGATAAAGGTTTTGAAGCTAAATGAAGATATATTTTATTACAATATAACAAAGATATTATGAGATATAAAGATGAAATGATAGATGTAATAAGTATGAAATCAAATGGATGGATGACAAATTGATGGAGATGGTGTGATGATGAATATGATATGAAAGCGATATGAAAATATATAATTAAATCAATTAATTATCAATACTTTACCAAACCGCTACCACATCAGACAATCTCACAGATAGGTTGCAACCATCACAGTCATACAGGCAACTAATAATTAACTAACTAACTAAACACAATCCAGACGTGTAGAAGAAAGCCAAAAGAGTGTCCTTGATATTCAACAAAAACTGTAAGGTTGTTCTAATATTGTTAATTTGTCTCTTCTTGAAATTGTTCTGATTTCACAGTATTCATAAACAGATCAATTGTTTCTCAATGTTCTGATATTAAAATAAGCAAATGGTTCTTCACAGGTAACTTATAAAACAGGCAAATGTTCAGTTTCTATTAGGGTCAAGCTATGAGTGTATAGCCTAAAGTTGGCTTGTTAAAGCCCAGCCTCCAACGGCTCATTCACTTTAAAGAAAGAAAATGATTTTGTTATAATATGATAATCATACGAATATAACTCTATCTATATTCGAACTCACTCAATATGTTTACTTTAAATGAGTAAATATTATTTTACTTTAACAAATCAATTTATTAATGTTGATTAATATTGCTTTACTTTGTAGATATGAAATAATAATGCTTTATAGCAAGAAAAGCTTATTTTCTTTACAACAAGAATATATTACACAATTAATTTCATTATCTGATTAATTAATTGAGAATCAAAATTTAAAGTGATATTTGATATTGATATCAAAACACAATCATAATTGTAATCACAACATATTATTCAAAAATCTCACCAGAGCCGAACAGATTATTGAAATCACAAATTAAGTCTACACAAGACTTTAATCAAACTCTACACAAGAGTTATAACACAACTTGATTCAGCTCAAACTTTGAGCACCACAAAGTCTACACAAGACTTAAATCACACTCTACACAAGAGTTAACACAAAACGTGTTTCAGCTCGAACTTTGAGCACTACAAAGTCTACACAAGACTTTAATCCAACTCTACACAAGAGTTAAACAAATGAGCCTAAAGACTCCGCTGTGGTTATCGCTTAGAGACTATGAGCCTAAAAGACTCCGCTGTCTGGTCTCTTTTGAGACAATGAGCCTAAAAGACTCCGCTGAGTGGTCTGAAGAAACTGCTCAAAACTCTGGCATTTATAGGCAAAAATCAAGCAAACGAAGCAAAATTCTACCACACACAACCGGATGTTAGTCATATCCGTAAACATCTGAAATTCCTTAAAACTCCCCCAGATTCCATAATCATGGACAACAACAACCCATCCTGATACCGGACATCCTCATATCAAGGATAAATAAATTCGTCAGCCCCATAGTTACGAGATATCAATCAAGCCATACCATAACAAAGTCACTCCCGTAGAATACAGGGATCCTACTTTGCTTATAAGTTTACGGAGAAAACAAGATTGATGCCTTTCTCACAATAACACTCACACTACGTAGTTTAATTGAAACTTCCGGGCCATAGGTGCATGATCTGATACGACCTGTATCAACAAAAGAAGGGTTGTTCCGGAGGGATTACAATAACAACAACAACTAATACTACGACGACGTACATCCTGTCGTAAACTGACGCCTACACGGAAGCATTTCGTTACATATCTCCCCCCTAAGACTAAATTTGGTACAACATTTAGTTAGATCATCGAAATGCCTCAAGATCACATCGATCTCGACAATTATTTGGGCTCATGGTTGTCCCTTCCTTCAACAGACAACATCGGCATCACACATCCACACTTCAACTCCACCTTGCCGTGTGTCATGCATTTCGGTGGTTCATGATCCTTGTTTTCGTCAAAACATGGAAGTCGAGGACTCTTAACAGTGGGAGCATGAGTAAATGATCGAATGTCACTTGTCATACTGTCGTTGTTGGAGGAAGCCTGACACTCCGACTTTAACCTAAGCAGTTCAAGCTCTTTCTCCATCAGAGCTTCTTGCCTTTGAGCTCGTGCTCTGCTTATCTCCTCCTCTTCTTTGGCACGTTCTCTCTCCTTCTCTTTTCTCTCTTCATCTTCTTGTAACTGGGCTGTCACCCAAGCACGGAGATCTTCACCCCTTAACTCCAATTTTTCTCCAAGTTTAATTAATCTTTCCACATCCATCTCTAGGACAATTAATCAAACCAATTCAAATTCAAATAAACAAACTTCAATATGTTTATCGACACTGTTGCCGTAAATGTTACTTTCACGTAGAATAAAGTGGTATTACAAGTAACCTTATTAACGATATGCGGTCAATATAGATCCCAAAACAGATTCAAAACAGGCAATTAATACCGATTCCTACACGGAATTCAACATTGATCTATATATAGACTCAAATATAGAATCAAAACAAATTTACTACAGGTCCTAACACAGAACCAACGCTTCACCCAGATTCCTACACAGAATCAAAACATTGACTTAATATAGACGTATATTAGAGTCAAAACAACTGATTTAATACAGGTCCTCACACGGAACCAACGCTTCACCCAGATTCCCACACGGAATCAACACAATAGCTTCCCCCAGATTCCTCACACGGAATCAACAAATAGCTTCACCCAGATTCCCACACGGAATCATAAAAACTATCTTCACCCAGATTCTTTCTCAGAATCAACAAAATAACTTCACCAGATTCTTTCTCAGAATCAACAAATATCTTCACCCAGATTCTTTCTTAGAATCAACAAAATATCTTCACCCAGATTCTCTCTTAGAATCAACAAAATATCTTCACCCAGATTCTCTCTTAGAATCAACAAAATATCTTCACCCAGATTCTTTCTTAGAATCAACAAAATATCTTCACCAGATTCTTTCTTAGAATCAACAAAATATCTTCACCCAGATTCTCTCTTAGAATCAACAAAATATCTTCACCCAGATTCTCTCTTAGAATCAACAAAATATCTTCACCCAGATTGTTTCTTAGAATCAACAAAATGTCTTCACCCAGATTCTCTCTCAGAATCAACAAAATATCTTCACCCAGATTCTTTCTTAGAATCAACAAAATGTCTTCACCCAGATTCTCTCTCAGAATCAACAAAATATCTTCACCCAGATTCTCTCTCAGAATCAACAAAATATCTTCACCCAGATTCTTTCTTAGAATCAACAAAATATCTTCACCCAGATTCTTACACAGAATCAACAAAATGTCTTCACCCAGATTCTTCTTAGAATCAACAAAATATCTTCACCCAGATTCTCTCTTAGAATCAACAAAATATCTTCACCCAGATTCTCTCTTAGAATCAACAAAATATCTTCACCCAGATTCTTTCTTAGAATCAACAAAATGTCTTCACCCAGATTCTCTCTAGAATCAACAAAATATCTTCACCCAGATTCTTTCTTAGAATCAACAAAATGTCTTCACCCAGATTCTCTCTCAGAATCAACAAAATATCCTCACCCAGATTCTTTCTTAGAATCAACAAAATGTCTTCACCCAGATTCTCTCTCAGAATCAACAAAATATCTTCACCCAGATTCTTACACAGAATCAATACCTTGACTTACTATATGTGCATAGAAAGTCAGAACAAATGATTTAATACAGATCCTCACACGGGACCAACACAATATTCTCCGAGATTCCTACACGGAATCAAATTACCCCAACAACCACCTTCGTTCCTTACAAAAGGGAGAGGGGGGACAATGGAGGCTTTACAGCGCGAGTACCGCTTTCGCGCTAAGTCAGTGATCCGTATCACTATGACAGATGACTGACAACGTATAACCGAACAAGTGAAAATTACCAGAATAACTTGCATTACACCTTGCGTATAATGACAGTCTTATAACCATTAAATGGATACCAATTTGCTTTAAGCTCAAAGATAGTATCTATCTCAAGTTTGAAACAACTCCCTAACCTGTCTCAACAATTGTTTGGTCGCGATGTCTCTTGAATGCACAACAATAAGTATCCCACTTCTGACACCAAATTATGTCACAAAGTGCGCACGTAAACCGTATGCTTATGTAGCGCAGTTTGCAACCTTGTTTATGTGTGCTATATTCAAGCTACGACATCGATCAATAACCAAACACAATACGTTGATAAAGGTTTTGAAGCTAAATGAAGATATATTTTATTACAATATAACAAAGATATTATGAGATATAAAGATGAAATGATAGATGTAATAAGTATGAAATCAAATGATGGATGACAAATTGATGGAGATGGTGTGATGATGAATATGATATGAAAGCGATATGAAAATATATAATTAAATCAATTAATTATCAATACTTTACCAAACCGCTACCACATCAGACAATCTCACAGATAGGTTGCAACCATCACAGTCATACAGGCAACTAATAATTAACTAACTAACTAAACACAATCCAGACGTGTAGAAGAAAGCCAAAAGAGTGTCCTTGATATTCAACAAAAACTGTAAGGTTGTTCTAATATTGTTAATTTGTCTCTTCTTGAAATTGTTCTGATTTCACAGTATTCATAAACAGATCAATTGTTTCTCAATGTTCTGATATTAAAATAAGCAAATGGTTCTTCACAGGTAACTTATAAAACAGGCAAATGTTCAGTTTCTATTAGGGTCAAGCTATGAGTGTATAGCCTAAAGTTGGCTTGTTAAAGCCCAGCCTCCAACGGCTCATTCACTTTAAAGAAAGAAAATGATTTTGTTATAATATGATAATCATACGAATATAACTCTATCTATATTCGAACTCACTCAATATGTTTACTTTAAATGAGTAAATATTATTTTACTTTAACAAATCAATTTATTAATGTTGATTAATATTGCTTTACTTTGTAGATATGAAATAATAATGCTTTATAGCAAGAAAAGCTTATTTTCTTTACAACAAGAATATATTACACAATTAATTTCATTATCTGATTAATTAATTGAGAATCAAAATTTAAAGTGATATTTTGATATTGATATCAAAACACAATCATAATTGTAATCACAACATATTATTCAAAAATCTCACCAGAGCCGAACAGATTATTGAAATCACAAATTAAGTCTACACAAGACTTTAATCAAACTCTACACAAGAGTTATAACACAACTTGATTCAGCTCAAACTTTGAGCACCACAAAGTCTACACAAGACTTAAATCACACTCTACACAAGAGTTAACACAAAACGTGTTTCAGCTCGAACTTTGAGCACTACAAAGTCTACACAAGACTTTAATCCAACTCTACACAAGAGTTAAACAAATGAGCCTGAGAGACTCCGCTGTGGTTATCGCTTAGAGACTATGAGCCTAAAAGACTCCGCTGTCTGGTCTCTTTTGAGACAATGAGCCTAAAAGACTCCGCTGAGTGGTCTGAAGAAACTGCTCAAAACTCTGGCATTTATAGGCAAAAATCAAGCAAACGAAGCAAAATTCTACCCACACAACCGGATGTTAGTCATATCCGTAAACATCTGAAATTCCTTAAAACTCCCCCAGATTCCATAATCATGGACAACAACAACCCATCCTGATACCGGACATCCTCATATCAAGGATAAATAAATTCGTCAGCCCCATAGTTACGAGATATCAATCAAGCCATACCATAACAAAGTCACTCCCGTAGAATACAGGGATCCTACTTTGCTTATAAGTTTACGGAGAAAACAAGATTGATGCCTTTCTCACAATAACACTCACACTACGTAGTTTAATTGAAACTTCCGGGCCATAGGTGCATGATCTGATACGACCTGTATCAACAAAAGAAGGGTTGTTCCGGAGGGATTACAATAACAACAACAACTAATACTACGACGACGTACATCCTGTCGTAAACTGACGCCTACACGGAAGCATTTCGTTACAATTGTAGTTATTCAAAGTCAGTTGTTTCTATATGTATTCAATTTAGAAATCATTAATTTGCGTTTTACAACATTAACATTTGATTTTTCATGATAAGTCTTAGACAATATAAAAATATAATATAAATTATTCATACTAATATATAATTGATAGATGTTTAGTTTATGATATGATATTGTAGATAAGTGTTATTTGATACAAACTTCGTTGCTCCGGTTGATCAAACGTTTTTGGATTTGGATAATAATATAAATAAAATTGAGCTTTTATATAGCGCAATATCCACTAAACGTGCTCCAAGCGCTTTACAAAGGGTCCCTAGCGAACAGCAACACTTATGTAGAATGAGACATAACGCCTGTTAGGCGACATAACATTTTTTTCCGACATATACAACGCTGTTACCGGCCAGGTACTCATTTCACACCCGAGTACGGTGAGAAAATGTTAGTAAAGAGTCTTTTCTATGGACTCAACTATGCACCGAGCGAGGCCCGAACCCAGGACATTCCGATCCGAAAGCGAGTGTCATGCCACAAGATGACATAGCCGCACATGACGTGTACATACATGCAGGTCTGACATCCTAACCCACTTATGGGCCTAGGTTAACATTGTTGTAATGGACAATATTTTGCGTCATTTAAAAAAAATATTTCCATTATATCAATGTGCCAATAAGGAATTGAATAACAATATGAAATTGAATGTAAGATTCACAATTTGATATACGAAAACAGATAAAATGGACGTTTTGGGTTTCCCCTTTATCTACAAAACAGGATGAATGGTACACTACAGACGAATGAAATACATAATATGGTAGTGGCGATTCGTCTGTAGTGTTTCATTCATCCTGTTTAGTTGATAAAGGGGAAACCCGAAACGTCCATTTTATCTGTTGTCATATATTGAATTGAAGCTTACATTCAATTTCACATTGTTATCTATTTCTTCGAGCTTCGAGAAGCAACGTTTACATTAACTATTAAGGAATTAACCAGTAGATTTTTGACCAATCAAAACATGGAATTTGTGACACACCTTCACACGTGCTCGGACAAACATAGTTGGTTGTTTATAAGCAATAACATGAATGAAATCGACCTCTCTCTCTCTGATCATTGTTTTTGTTTTTATACCGTCAAATGGGTGACTAGTTATCACACGATTATCTCGATCAAAATATAAATATTTAAGTCTACACATAGAATTATGTGTTGATTCAATTGATCCAACGGTAGAACAGTGGGTATTTTACTTAGACACATACCATCGATTGTAAAATATGTGTAGTTCGCTATGTTTACCAATACTCTTCAAAAGTCGTAACGTCACTTCCTTCCTAATGACGCATGGTAACTTAGTAACACTGGCTCTAAACTATCGGAACAATGGCGGACGCCCCGTATGAAATCGTTCTCCGGCGAGCATAAAAGCGTATCCAAAGGAAAAAAACCCATAAATTTGATCATGTTTTGACTTTTACACATTCCGATCACAAGGCATATGAAAAGTTCTAGCCAGCATGAAGAATAAAAAGTAATGATTTTTTTTTGTTTAGAACCATGATGGCCGCCGTTGCCGGGCGGCGTGACATCAGACTATTGAATCCAATTACTCCATTGTTTACATTATGACGACTGTCCGAGGGGCGTGGTTATCTAGGTGTCTATTGGGTTATCGGACCTGCAAACGTCGGCTTATTTAGACTTCCATGTTGGAAGCAGGAAATGTTTATTTTTTTCTTACACTGCACATGTGCAACAGTCCACTGAGTAAGGTCTGCAAAGGTAAAACATTATCATTGTTCTTCAATTAGAATAGGGTTCAAGAGTCGTGACGTCACTTCCCTTGTAATGACGCATAGTAACTTAATAACTGGTTCTAAACTATCGGAGCAATGGCGGACGCCCTTATGAAATATGAAAAAGTATAAAAGTGTATCCAGCGGAGGAAAACATTATAAATCTGATAATGTTTTGAATTTTGTACATTCTGATCACATGGAATTCGAAAAAGTTCTAGCCATCATGAAGAATAAAAAGTACCGATTTTCTTTGTTTAGAACCAAGTTGCTCGTTGCTGGGCAGACGTGACATCAGACTATTGAATCCTATTTTCTGCTGCAGAGCAGAGAGACCTATCAACACTTTTTGTGGGGCTATGTCGTTGTCTTGTGGTATGACACTCGCTTTCGGATCGGAAGGTCCTGGATTCGAGCCTCGCTCGGCGTATAGTTGAGTCCTTGGAAAAGGCTATTTACTCATATTCTCTCACCGTACTCGGGTGTAAAATGAGTACCTGACCGTTAACAGCGTTTTCTCTGTCCGAAAAAAAAATTGTAATATCGCCTCGTCCTACATGTTACGTGTTGCTGTTGATCAGGGACCCCTTGTAAAGCGCTTTGAGTACGTTTAGTGGATTTTGCGCTGTATAAAAGCTCAATTTTTATTTTATTTTTTAAACATTATTTTTTAGAATATGAAGTAGAAATATACCAATGCATATTTCCAATTAGCGAGTTGTTATCCCTAACACTAACATACATAATGTTAAGTTAACAAAGCGTTATGATTCAAGCCATTAGTTAATTTCAATTTAAAACTCTTACTTTACATATGTTCTGAATTCTAATGTAATCTATGTATGTACGTACCCTTGCGTGACGCTTGAATTTAAGCACGAATCGAATTTCAACTTTTTTCTTTCGATTTTTGATTGGACATGCTTGCAATTTTTAGGACTGGTAATTTGCATATTTTGTGCATAATATTGTACTTTTTTTCTTTTTTTTTTTTTGCATGCATGCATATTCACCTAATTAATCTTGATGAATATTTTTCATTTTTAAAATACATAAAACACCGCGGGGCCTGTTTGTTTGCTTTGTATGTGCGCGCGGGGGTGTGTGTGTATTTGTGTGTCGTGCTCTGAAAAATCACGTATCTAAAAATTTAGCCAGAAAACTCGTCCTTCAAATTATATCGATCGATTTAAAAGACACTCAGCTTAAGCTCAGCTCTCAAACCTGGGACGTCGGCTAAGTCCAGCTACATAGTGGACAGGAGGTCAGAAAAAAAATTATTTCGATTTCATTTGAGATCGATCTCGCTCCTTTAGCGTGTAAAGCGAATGCTCTACCAACTGAACTATCGGGACCCCCTTTTAAAGCCAGTGGTACAATAATATAAGTTTCACTTAGTCCCTATCGATGGCCATTGAAGTTACTATTCTGCCTTATACTGGAAAAAAAAACCCAACTAAAAACCGATATTTTAAAATTTGGCCAGAAAACTCGTCCTTCAAATATCGATTGATTTAAATGACCTTCATCTTGGCAAAATAAACATTTTAAAAACTCTCAAATCTAGGACTTCGCGAATCCCAGGTTTGAGAGTTTTTTGCCAAGATGAGGGTCATTTAAATCGATCGATATTGGAAGGATGAGTTTTCGGATCGGAATATCCTGGGTTTGAGCCTCGCTCGACGCATAGTTTAGACCTTGGAGAAGGTTCTTTACTCACATTCTATCACCGTACTCAGGTGTAAAATGAGTACCTGGCCTTTAACAGCTTTGTCTCTGTCCGAAAAAATTGTAATATCGCCTAACAGGCGTCATGTCCCGTCCTACACGTTAAACGTTGCTGTTGGCCAGGTTTCCCTTGTAAAGCGCTTTGAGCACATTTAGTGGATATTGCGTTATTAAAAATCTCAATTATTTTTTCTTTTTATGTTCGTGCATTTAAGATCGAAAGATTTTTGATTCCCCAGTCGAAGGTGAACTCCTCAAGGAAAATAAAGATTAGCGGGTGATAATCTATTCTCGACTGTGGGATCAAAAATTTATCTGGCTTTCATTTTTCATTAAAAAATTTTCTGAGACTGAAACTTTCCGCTTCTTCGCTACTCAAGAAGGTCGTGTGGTGTTAGTCACCTGCTTAGTGATGGTCAAATGATCCACATAGGCATAAAGTTTTAAAGATGAGGGTCCCAATAGAGAATGAGATTAGCGGAAGAGTAGCGTCCCTTGATTGGACGTCTCCGGCGGAAAAGTTATTATGATTATTAGAGAGAACGTCATGTTGGTTGTGCGCATGCGTCTCTCGTCATCGTTTCCGGTGAAAGCGGCCTGAGACACTTCACCGAAAGCGAGGACGAGAGAGACGCATGCGCAAAACCATTTTGACGTTCTCTCTGTAAGGTGACGTCCAATCAAGGGACGCTACTCTCATTCCTTATCCCAAGTGTGTTGTACCATTTTGTATCTGCTAATTTCACCATGGACATTTGGGAGTTTTTAACTGAACACAGACAGGACGTGGGGGAAAAAAAACCAACAACCTTCTCGTACATAAAATAACAGTGTTTATTCAACAAAATAATTATTTACATATTTATAAATATACTCCTCCCCCCTCCCTCTCTCTCTCTCTCAGTTAACCCGACTACTCCCTGTTTTTACAATGCCCAATGTCAATAATTTTCTCTTTAACTTCGTTTGTTTTTAAGGGTTTTATGGCGCTTGCAACACATTAAGGTCGTATCAGTGCCAGTAAAAAGAGAGAATATGGGATAGTAAAAAGTTTTAGAATTACAATTAAAGCACCCAAGAAATGGTAAGACAAAGGGGAATGGTACAAATAGGGAATTGGTGTAGATTCCAAGAGCATACCATCAATGTACTTATTTTGAGATCACCTATAAGTCTCATCCGGACACAAGCACAAAGTCCAACAAGAAGGAATACACTCAAATGCTTACATTATACACAATACAAGAATAACAACTATAATAACACATAACGGAGAGATGATTTACAAGGGGAAAAAAAATCATCTCCCAAAACAACTTCAACCCTTCCTGCACTTTTATAAGAAGTCGGGAAGATAGTTTTAATCTAGGTCAGATGGAAAAGACTTTGTAAAAGACCAGCATCCTATCCAGAGGATAGTAATCAATCATTATTATAACCATTTACACGCCCTGTTTGAAAACAGACTAGTAACCCATTTCTTTAAAGTTAAGCTACAAAATTGGAACATATATTTCAGAATGCAGCATTTGGCTCCTATCAACATGATGGCCCTGGCTAGCTAAAAATAAAAACAAGGGATGGAACTTGACCATACACACACAGCCCGGTGTGAATTAGTTATCAATAACAGCATAATAAAAAATTACACACTTTAAATAAATCATAGACATATCAACGCCATGTCTTCTGTAAATTTAATTAAAACAAATAGTAGATTATTTTCTAACTAGGGGTCTTTCTGATGACACAGTTGGTAGAGCACTCAGTTCACACATTAAGGAATCAAGATCGATCCTGGGTGAAGCCAAGATTTTTTTCTTACCCACCCCCCCCCCCCTTGTCCACCCAGCAGTAGTCAGTGTTAGGGCTGTTGTGCGTCTATGTAGTCTTGTGGTAGACACTCGCTTTCAGATCGGTCCTGAGTTCAAGCCTTGCTTGGCGCATAGTTGAGTCCCTGAAAAAGGCTCTTTACTCACATTCTCTGACCGTACACAGGTGTAAAATGAGTACCTGGTTGTTAACAGTGTTGTCTCTGTCCAAAAAAATCATAATATCGCCTAACAGGCGATATGGCCGTCCTATGTGTTAAGTGTTGCTGTTGGCCAGGGATCCCTTGTAAAGCGCTTTGAGCATGTTTAGTGGATATTGCGCTTTATAAAAGCTCAATTTAATTAAATTTAATTTAGGGTTGAGGGAATTAATAAAAACGAATTGGTCAATGAAAAGACAGTACAGCAGTATGTGGTCTTGTGACAAAGGCAAACGGATTCAGCATGTCCATTTGACCATCCAGATGACCAGGACAGCAAACTCAACCCTGGACTTGTGTCCTTGATATAAATATAAATTGAGCTTTTATATAGAGCAATATCCACTAAATGTGCTCAAAGCGCTTTACAAGGGGTTCCTGACCAACAGCAACATGTAGAACGGCGACATTACAATTTTTTTTCCGATATGAACAACGCTGTTTACGGGCAGGTACTCATTTTCCACCTGAGTACGGTGAGAGAATGTGTGTAAAGAGCCTTTTCTGAGGACACAACTATGCTCCGAGTGAGACTCGAAACCAGGATCTTCCGATCCGAAAGCGAGTGTCATACCACAAGTCCACATAGCCGCATGGGTGGATCATTTCAAATTCAAATACATCAATTCACTAATAACTCCACAATTTTGTTTGTGGATGAGCACCTGGCTGCAGGCAGTGATGGACATTGTTCCTAAGAGTCCCATAAAAATAATTATTTTAAAATAACGGAGGTGCCTTTCAGGAGACTCGCACTGTATGAAATTTAAAAAAAATAAATTAAGGAGCAGACACCAGTGTTAGAACACGTATGAAAGGTGCCAGACAAAGCAAGAAAGAAAAATACAAGAATGGCTTTTTTTCTTGTATTTTTCTTTCTTGCTTTGTCTGGCACCTTTCATACACACTTGTTCAGTACTGTATGAAATAGAGCTTTAGTTCCAAGATGCCTGCGTGCTGGGTGAATAAAGATGAAGACTTGTGAAGCACACTGAAGGGAGGGCAAACCGTTGGACCGATGTGATAAAGGTATACTACATTTGTTTGATCACACAGGACTTTATGATGCATCATTGCAAACCAACTTCCTTCTTGGATAACAATAATAGAGCAGAGAAGTCCCACCTTCCACTCTTCCGGTTCCCATTTCCTTGGAAGTGTGTATGTAACCAGTCCTTTGGAGGACTAATAATGAATAGGTTACATAATGAATCATAAGATGGAATAACTATTTTAGTAACAGGATGTAATAGGCAGATTCTTAAGATTACGGAACGTAGAAGAGTGGGGTTGGATGATCTTTTTTGAAGACCAGCATGTATTTAGACTAGAAGATCACTCTGTACCAAGAAGATCAATTACACAAGGTATGTATATATCCAGTCCTCCAAAAGAGTGCTTTTACACTTCCAAGATAGACGACAGAGAATTTAGTAATGTATTTATGTCTTTATTGTTGGCTGACGAAGGGTTTTGAGCCTGAAACGTTCTGTGTTTGGTATTTTGTTCTTTTTTGAAGCTGTTATATTCTATTTTATTTATTACTTTTTACAGTCCACAGCTTCTAGCAGCCTAGTACCACTTTTACACTTCCAATAAGATCGGAACCAGTCTTTTGACGAACATTACACATTTGTTCCTTATTGAAGAGTTGATGTTGATGCACGGTGAACTAGCTCCATGTGTGGTCCTCCTGACCATTGGCAGAGTGGGGATAACTAAAGCTGATTGGTGAAATTGGAACGACAATGGACTGGAACAAAACAAGGAAAGAAATATTATTAATCATTTGCACTGAGAACGATTGGCCAGGAAAGAGGGAGGGGGGGGGGTATGTTCTCTATTGATGCTTTGTATTTAGGTCAATTACTTACATCCACCAGTACCAGTGATTAGTTACAGTGGTGAAAAAAGCTCAAATAATAATAATATCCATAAAAGATCACCAGTTTCAAGACTTGTTTCATTTAGAGTCGAGTTTCAATATAATCTCTAAACACACAATATGGATAAGTTAAGCGAAAAATTCGATTTGGGGAATTTAATACTTTAATCATTATCTAAACAAATCACTCTCTACTACTTTTTACTTTTGTTGATTTAAAAGATAGGATAGATGATATCGAATGTATGTGACATTGAACTATATTATGAACTATGTCACTCTCCAATATTAAAACTACATAATGCAGTTTGAATGTTTCATGATTAACAATTTTGAGGCATCAAATTATAAGAAAAAATTTTATTTTTTTTTAAAAGGAAGAAAAGGACAAAAGAAAGTAAACAAAACTTGAATACTCACATATAAATTCAGAAACTGGGTCTTTGCCATCGGAGGTGCGTAGCTTGTCTGTGACAGCCTTGTTTTCAATCAAGGGAAGTAATAGTTGAACAAATTCTACTGTGTAAGGGGGGGCTATCATGTCCAGAAGCTGGTGTGAAATTATACAAAAATTATAATGACTTGAAATGTCCAGACTGTGGGAGAAAATGAATTTTTACCAACAAAAAAAAAATCACAGACAAATGAAAATAAAATAATGAATACACTGAGGCTATTTTCCTTCCTTTTCTTTTTATTTATATAATTCTTATTTCCAAAAGAAAAAAAATATCGAAATAAGACCCAATTATTTAATACTACTGGAAAACTACAGATACAGAGAGTAGAGCACCAACAGACACAATGCTGCTTCATTTTACACCTAAGTAAGGTGAGAGGATGTGAGTAAAGAGCCTTTTCCAAGGACTCAACTATGCGCCAATCATAGCAGGACTTGAACCCCCGACCTTCCGGTCCAAAGGTGAGTGTCATATCACTAGACCACATAGCAGCACAGTACCCAGGTCCTTCTGGAGTTCGACTAATGCCTAATTCCCTCACCATCACATCCCCTAACACTTGATTACTCAGGTTACAGTGCTTAGATTTTTAAAAGAATATAAAACATGCTAGCACACAGAAATAATGAATAATAATAATAATAATAATAATAATAATAATAATAATAATAATAATAATAATGATAATAACATGACAATAATAATAATAATAATAATAATAATAATAATAATAATAATAAGATCATCATAATAATAATAATAACATGACAATAATAATAATAATAATAATAATAATAATAATAATAATAATAATAATAATAATAATAATAAGATCATCATAATAATAATAATAATAATAATAATAATAATAATAATAATAATAATAATAATAATAATAATAATAATAACAATAATAATAACATCATCATCATCATCATCATAATAATAATAATAATAAAAATAATAATAATAATAATAATAATAATAATAATAATAATAATAATAATAATATATTCATGTAGCGCCAATCCCGCGTTGCTGCAGCTCTAGGTGCATTTTGACAGGAGGGGAAATCAATGATTCTACATATAACAATTACACTTCTCAAGATATTATGGACTATTTATATACACACAGTCCCATTTATAGCATTATTAACACAAAGAAGAATTCATCAGGTGTGCTTTAAATTAAGGGCACTTTTTGAATGTCATTCAAGACGAAAATAATCTACTTCTAACATCTAATGGCAGTGGATTCCACACATTTGGGGTGGCATGAGAAAATGCCCTATAAATACCAAAGAAGGAGAAAAGAACAAGAAAGCAATGGATGACACCAGAAATTTTGGATCTCATGTCAGAACGTAAACAAATGAAGAACAAACCAGAGTATGAAGCGCTGAATAAGAAAATCCAACACAAAAGTCGCATAGCAAAAGAAAATTGGCTTAACCACAAATGCAGGATGATCGAAATATTTGGCCTAGATGGAAAAGCAGCCCACGAGGAAATAAGACAAATTTCGGGCAAAAAACGCACCACTAACAACAATAACTGTATTAAAGACAAGAATGGTAAAATATTATTTGAGAAAGAGGATATAAAAGAAAGATGGTGTCAATACATTGGCGAGTTATTTGATGATGACAGGCACCAAATACCTTTGCCAAGCAACACTGAAGCTCCTCCAATACTCGCATGTGAGATAGAAAATGCATTGAAAAATATGAAAGATGGCAAGGCTGAGGGTGAAGATGGCATTGTAACAGAAATGCTAAAAATTTTGAAAGAATTCTCAATTGTGAAACTAACAGATCTCTTTAATAGGATTTACAATACAGGCTATATTCCAGACGAACTTGCCAAATCGGTTCACATCACCCTACCGAAAAAACCAAAGGTGACAACTTGCAGTGATTTCCGCACAATAAGTCTGATGCCCCATGTAACTAAATTATTATTGAAGATCATCCTAGAAAGAATCAGGGCTGCCATCGATAATGAAGTTGGCGATGTACAGTTTGGCTTTAGAAAAAATAATGGGACAAGAGAAGCAATTTTCTGATTAAATAATATCACACAAAAATACCTTGATCATCAAAAAGAAATCTATGCATGCTTTATCGATTACGCAAAAGCATTTGATAGGGTACAGCATGGAGAATTAATGACATGTCTGGAAAAGGCAGGCATTGATGGCAAAAATATACGGCTAATAACCAATCTATATTGGCATCAAAAAGCAGCCATCAGGATTCAGGGCGATCTGTCACCTTTCACGCCAATTAAAAGAGGAGTTCGGCAAGGATGTATCCTCTCTCCATATCTATTTAACCTTCCGTAAAACCGAGCACATTCCAGGTATTGTTATTGGAGGTAGGAGGATAAATAATCTGAGATATGCAGATGATACAGTATTGTTGGCATCGAACGAGACAAATCTACAGATCCTTGCAAATCAAGTAAACCTGAACAGTACAGCAAAGGGTCTAGAGATGAATGTTCAAAAACGAAGGTAATGGTCATGTCAAAGAAGCCTGAAAAAAGCGCAAAAGTCCAAATTAATAATCAAAACATCGAACAAGTAGATTCTTTTAAATATCTTGGACAGACAATGACCAACAACGGAAAGAATGAGCTGGAAGTGAAAAACAGGATTGCTATAGCTAAGTCGAGGTTCAGTCAACTGAATAACATTCTAACTTCGCAACAAACGCAGATGAAAACGAGAATAAGAATACTCAAATGTTATGTCCACTCAACACTTCTCTACGGCTCAGAAACATGGACCTTGAACAAACAAATAGAGAAAAGAATTGAGGCCTTTGAAATGTGGACTTTCTGTCGCCTTGGAAAAATCAGTTGGAAAGAAAAGAAAACAAATCAAGAAGTCTGTGACATCCTTGATATCAGACCGACCCTAATGAAAGTAATAAAAACAAGAAAACTTAAGTATTTTGGACACCTAAGACGCCATCAAACTGTCAACAAGGACATTCTTGAGGGTAGAGTTGAGGGGAAAAGAGGAAGAGGCAGGCCAGCAAGAACTTGGATAGATGATGTGAAGACATGGACAGGATTGTCGGCAGCCGAATGCAGTCAGCAAGCTGTCAACAGGGAAGATTGGCGTGTCATTTCAAGTCGACCTCAACCCATGAGATGACACTGGAAGAAGAATAAATACCAAAGCACGGAATTGCGATGACTCACTTCTGTCACGAAATGACGAATGAGGGAAATGTCCGTGTCCTCCACACATTTCTTGATGAAAGACACGACGGGGATGACACAACCCTTGTGTAACAGATGGAGCATGCGATCCAACAACATCTTCTTCAACTCCAACTGCAGAGAGAGAGAGAGAGAGAAAGACAGAAGAAAATCTTTTATAAATTGATCTTTTTCTTTTGGTATTTGAATGAAAATGTGGGAGAAGAAAGGAATAATAAGGACATACATTAAATAGGATCAAATGTCAGGTATAGGAGACAGAGAAATAAAAAAAAAATAAAATAAAATAAAAGAGAGGAGAGAGAGAGAGAGAGAGAGAGAGAGAGAGAGAGAGAGAGAGAGAAAGATAGAAAGAAAAAGAGAGATAATGAGAGAGAGAGAGAGATAAGAGAGATAGAGAAAGAGAGAGAGAGAGAGATAGAGAAAGAGAGACAGATAGATAGATAGAGAGAGAAAGAGAGAGGGGGAGAGAGAGAGAGAATGAGAGAGACAGAGATATATATTTTATAGACATTAATTTAAAGAGGCATCACATGGTTCAGCACAGACGTTAATTTTGGAGAGACACAAAAAAAAAAGTATTTGATTAGTGTCCTCTTTCCATTTGTACGATTTCACTCAGTGTTATTTATAGGGGTTAAGACAGTGTAACCATTTGCATCATGGTCAATTTTTTAAAAAGCTAAAACAGGACACCCTAACACACAATACCGTCAATATCCAAAACAATAGTATGTTTGGATTATTATATGATATAATTATTAACAACGTCACTACCACATTATCTCATTCGTCTGTAGTGTTTAATTAATCCTGTTTTGTTGATAAAGAGGAAACCTGAAAAGTCCATTTTATCTGTTTTCGTATATTACATTGAAACTTAAATTCAATTTCACATTGTTATTTAATGTGTAAATGTAGCACAGGAATACACTAAAAATTAAGACTTACTCTAACTAGCACATCCAGCTCATCATAATTATTTTCAAACAGTCGAATAAGCAACTCCAATGCTTTCTGGTGCAGCAATACATGGTTGGAAACAATCTGGAAATGGATTACAATGACAATGATGATGATAAGGTAAAAAAATTACATGATTGATGCTCATACGAACAAAACTAGGAGCAAATGATGTTAATATTTATGACAATACTGCCGTTGTTTTAAAAAACACAGTACATGGCAATGGTAACACTAAAAGTAGTATCCAATCAAAATTCCCCAAATGTCAGCAAATATACATGAAGGCTGGTTTTCCAAAACTCTTTAACTCTTTCAGCACCAAAGCAGAATCTGTTCTACTGGCCAATGGCCGCACAGTGAGGCCAGTCTTGAAAAGGAAAAATAATAATGTAATCCAATCCTACTTTACACAAAAGTTCTATAAATTGAACCAATGGTATCATTTCTTTCATCAGATCATTCAATTATCCATAGAGGGGTATTTTAATTGGGATTTTGCGCTGAATTCGAATGTCGCTTTATCTTGGCTTGCCATTCTCATGCTGCCTAAACAGGTGTCAGAGCTCAGCACTCAAAGCGTTAATTCGATTTCTCTAACTTTTGAGATTTTCCATCCATGAGATAAATTGAAACGTAAACTTTATTTTAAGCATCAATTGACACAAGAATTTCCCTAGACATGTATGAATTGGAAGTTTAATCATGATAAAATAATAGACCGAATGAGAAATTTTAGGGGAAATAATCCTCATTATCTCAAAAATGGGAAAAAATGGAGTAAAACAGTTTTGGAAAACCACTCTTCATATCTATTTTGAAATTCTCCTTTTATGGAAAAGGTTTTAGGCCCTACTCTAATATTTGCTTACTACATCAATTCCTTTGAAATATTCTAAATGTAGAACAAACAAAATGATCCATGTAAAGATTGAACATGGAACCCACAAGGGAAACGTAAGAGAGGAAGACCAAGAAACACACGGAGACATGACTTTGATGCAGATACGAAGAGAATCCGAACAATGTAGTCCACAGCTCTTTCCCCATGAGGAGTGATGGGTTTAAGTAAGAAAGTGAGGGAGTAAGTAAGTAAATCGGTAAGTAAAAAAAATAATTGAAAGATGACAAATAAATTGTAAAGCACTTTGAGCACGTTTAGTGGATATTGCACTATATGAAAGCTCATTAAAAAAACAACTTTGAGCCTCACCTCGTCCACCAATACCAGATGTAAAGGTGTGTGATCTGTGTTGAGTTTAAAAAAGCTTGGTTCCGATACGGTCAGGTCGACCCATCGTAAAATACCCATGGCAATCACTGGAAATCTGGAATTGAATAAATAAAAAAATTGACTTTAACCTCAACTTTTTTAATACTACCTTGATAACCTTTTTTTTTTTTATCCTAGACAATTTTATTTGAATACAATATAAGGTCTTAAAAGTTTCTATTTCAAAACAAATCAAAGGTCAAAATTCAAAGTTGCTCATTTTTTGTCAAAATGACTGTGCTATGCCCTGACAATGGTTGCTAGGAGATGTCCAAACGAGTCTGGAGTGGACCGTATCACCCCCGGGTTGCTAGGAATTTCGAACACCCCTTTTGGCCAATCAGGGTTCAAACCTGGTGCTATATAAGCGAAGCGCGGGAAACTCGAGAGAGTTCTTGTAAGTTTCGTCCAGCTGAACAGAATACCGCTTTCCAGTGGTCCTGTTTTAAATCATTTTATTATCATGGTGATATTGTTTCAAATCCAAATGTCCTTGAGCAGCAGCTTGTGCTATTCTGTCCAATGTGCTGTAAAGTGTGTTGTTATCTGTATTGAGTTATGGGAAATGAGAAATGTTAAATACTTACTTGATACAGGTGAAAAGGGTGGCAACTTCAGCAATGAGATCAGATGACCCTTTGTGTGATGTGATGAGGTTGTGAGTTTTTTCAATGGACTGGATGGTGGATTTGAACTCATCCTTATTCAAACGTTTTCCTAAAGAAAGATATTTATTCATAACTATCATATGCGTTTATATTTGGATATAAGCTCATGTTTATTATATGAAATAAACATATTGCTGATTTGATCACATTAGATACCACGAGACCACATAGCCGCACAATGAAGGTATCAACAACAACAAAGATGATTTGAATCACTATCCAACAAAACCTATGATAATATTAACTCACTCAGCCCCAACACCGACTATATCCGTAGTTTTTCCGGGTAACATTTACCCCATACCTATTTATTACATTTTTATGAGACAAATTATAGGCGTAGTATCAAAGCTAATGTTTTTTAGTCTTTACATGTTAATGGTAGTTGAATAAAACTATCTGTCCAATTTTGAAAAGTAGCAAAAAATCTTCAGGATTTAGTGAGATAAGGTGAGTAAAACAAAAGCAACGACGACGATAATGATGATGATGTTGACAATGATGAAAGTAATGTAATAAATACTCGCCTTTGCCCCTGGAATGAGATTCGACAACACTGACAGAGTACGCCAACAGGTAGATGTATTTGGACAGATGGTCCGGATTGATGCGACTGGCAGGATTATATAAGGCGTCTATCAACAGATCTGGAAGAGAAGACGGGGAATGACTCGAGAGGGAAAAAAATCCCAATTTGAACAGATTTCTTTTTTTTTTTTAATTAAAAAAAAACAAACTTTATTTTGATGCATTAAATATGCACCATGTAGTTGAGCATGTTCAATATGATGATGATGTTGATGACGATAACTACGATGTTATTAGTGTGCACATGTGTGAGTGTGTATATAGGTCAATATATTATGTAATGCATGTTCTTTATAATATTGTATTGCTATAAATGTGTAACCAAATGACAAATTGCCACTATTTTGATAACAATAAAGACATATTATTATTATTATTATTATTATTATTATTATTATTATTATTATTTAGTATATTCAGTGCTATCTTAAGATTTCATTTGGAAACTCTCAGTAACCGAGAGATGGATGAGATAACAATACTGAATATTATTAAACCTGCTCATTTAATTGTTGAACCTTCGATGCACATCACAATGTTATATATTATAGACACATTTCCATTCCTTGTGAGTCTCTAGTTTTTTTGTTGTTGTTATTTTTCATTAATAAACAATTAGAACGAGTAAATCCCATGTCGAGATTTTCCATTATGGTTCACTTTGAAAACAAAAAAAGAAAAGTGCATTGCTGAACAGTAAGCAGTAGAGAATAAAGTTCTCACTTATGGTGGTGGGAGGGGGACTGGGGAAGAAGAAAAAATGCCGAAAGCATGAGTCAAGAGATAGCGTCCCCTAGGTCATTGCATCCCCTATTTTTTACCATTCAACAAATTTTTGGATGTTTTTTTTTTCTTTTATTCTTTTTTTTCAGCTTTGTCTGGCACTGTTTCATACACAGCCTTTCAGATCGTTATCTCACACCAGTGCCTGCTCCCTAATCTACTCCCTTGAGAGATGAGGAAACGAGGGTTTACTTCAAATTCTAGAATAAATGACTCCCAAACAAAAAACCTGGCCTTAATGTATCAATTTTTACAAAATAATTTCCAAACCTCAGGATGGCATTAAGTGTGTCCTTCCTAATGCAGTGGTTTGTGACTCACAATTATACAGATTTTGTAACATATTATATTAAATGACACATGCATGGTTAGATGGAGCAACTGACCTTTCAAGAGTTTAACCCTCTCCTTACCAGCCATTTTCAAGAGTTTCCCCAAAACTTAACACCCAACTAACACAAAATAGATTTTTTATCACTCAAGACACAATAGCAGTAAAATTCTTGTGATACATAATTTCTTTAGAAAAACATACTCTACAACACACTGGTCATTTTCTTTAAATTTTATGATGTACTTAAGAAATATGAATAAGAAAAATGTTGGTTGTATCGTAACGAATATGACGATTTTCCTGTAGTTGGTAAGGAAAGGGTTAATCTATATCATGGAAAACAGATGAAAAGGAGTGACTGATGATGTCAGAAATAAATTTCCTATCCACGACGGATGAAAAATGACAAAAATGAGGAGAAGAATTTTTTTTTTTTAAGTTCAATTTGACACAATAGGCAACAGATTTTGCCTTACCCAGGAACTCCGGCACTCGAATCAAAGCTACAGGAGGACAGTCCTTTTCACAATACATCTTGTACAACTGTGGATAAAAGATGAGGGAGATAGTGAAATGAAAGACCAATCATATCAAAAATTACATATACTTATAATTATATATACATTTGCTTTGTACCCGAAAGGTGCCGAGTTTGATCACCTGCTGCTGCTCTGTGTGACCTTGAGCAAGTCACCTCGACCTAACTCAATGTACGCCTCTGCACTGCGGTTGATGCCTGGGTTATTCCAGTCTTCCCCTGGGATAGACCCTAGAGATAAATTTCGCCTATGGGATGAATAAAGGGAATTTTATTTTATTTTATTTATCATTTATTTTGTTTGTCAGTGATGAGAACAAACTTTTCCCTGAGCAATTATATTGATCCACAGCACACAAAAAAAAAAACAACAAAAAAAACCCAGAAAAGTTGTAGACAGGATGTAAGATGGAGTCATGTCGTCCCGTCAATAAAACCAGTGACTTATACATACAAATAGATCGGCAAAACAAAAAAAATCATCTTTGACAATTTCATCAAATATCAAGAAATCGTAGATAATTGGAACTATCATGCCTCTTCAAGAACTGCAAGAAATGTCAACGTTTTTAAGCGAGGCACAATTCCTGTAAGGCTCTATTTTTTAAAAATTGTCGTTAGAAACAATATTGTTACTGGCAGGTACTCGTTTGAGTGCGGTGAGAGAATGTGAGTAAAGAGCTTTTTCCAAGGATTTAGCTTGCACCCACCATCAGTGGGAACTCCAATAAGGGACCTGCCAAGCTAAAGGCAAGTGTCATAGCACAAGTCCACAGAGCTGCTCTTCACGAAACCCCTTCTCAATGAGCTTGATAGCTCTAAGGGACAATTCATTTGTTCTTAATAACAGAATTTCGTTCATTCTCCTTAAACGGCTATTGTGCGACTATGTGGTATGACACTCGCTTTTGGATCGGAGGAACCTGGGTACGAACCTCGTTCGGCGCATAGTTGAGTCCTTGGAAAAGACTCTTTACTCACATTCTCTAACCGTACTCAGGTGTAAAATGAGTACCCGGCAATTAATAGCGTTGTCTATGTCGGGGAAAAAAATTGTAATATCGCCAAACAGGCGTCTGTCTCGTACTACAAATTACATGTTGCTGTTGGTCAAGGACCCCCTGTAAAACGCTTTGAGCACATTTAGTGGATATTGCGCTACATAAAAGCTCTATTTATTTTTCTGTTTTTGTTTCTAAACAAAAATATCAACTTACCACTGTAATATCAGCAGGGTTTAAGGCTTTTCGTGACAACATGGAGGAGAGAGCCTGACAGGCTCTGGGATATTCATTGGCGTGACTCAGAGCTATGGTGATAGGGGTCACATCAAGGCCTCTGGTGGAAGACAGACAATAGCATTATACAGATGATTACCTACTTCTGTTTGTATTTAGGGGTTCCATGGCACTTGCAACACTTACAAGTCATTTCCCACAAGTAAAAAGTAAAAAAAAAAAAGGGATGATAGGGGGAAAAGTTATAGATCTTATTTAAAATTGCCAAAGTAAAAGTAAAACAAAGGGTTATTGTAAAGGTCATAACTTTCAAAAGCTTTAGATGATATTCATCTTGAACATAAGCTCACCAATGAGTAAAATAAAAAAGTATTCACTCCAATTTTCCACCCATAAATAAATATGAAAATTAAAAATTTCTTTCTGAATTTGGTCTATTACAAAATCTTAATCTCTAAGTTTTATTCATGTTAGTAGCAGGACTGCTTGTGCAATCCTTTTTTTTTTACAGACTTACAGTAAATCTGACTTTGACATCTATGAACAAGTTGTAATACAACAAAACTTAAACACTTACTTTTCCACAGCAGACCTCTGTAGTTCCTGACACAGCCTTCTCATGTTGGCAGTCCCGCCGTGCTGGGGAGTTTCAGCAGCCAGATGCATCAACAACTGACTGTAAAGGTACGTGTGTTCACCATGACACACCATTTTCTGAAGAAAAAAAAAATTGAAATTGAAAACATTCCTCAGAATTCTTCTCTCTCTTTTTTTTTTAACTATTAAGAATGTCTTGCATTTTGATTTGTCTTATGATTCAAAAATTTGCATAAAAAGCCTTTGGGAAAGAAGAAAAATCATCCAAGCCAGAGAGTTTGACGATTCAATTTGGTAAAAAAAATGTTTTTTTCTGTCCATGCTTGACTAGATGATAAATGCCATGTTGGGAAATGTCAAACACTGTCTCATCTTTCTGTTATCCTCTAGATAACAATATGTATCTTCATTAGATATTTGAAGCAGCATTGACTGAGCATCTAACTGATATTCCACGATATATCAAAATGGTTTGTTTGTTGGTGTTGTTGTGTGCTTATGTCTTCTTCTGTTGTTTTTCATTTTAATGACTATTGATAAGAGATTTCATTTCTATGGCTACTTCAAGTCTTTTCCACTTTTTACCTACTCGTAGAAAGGATGAAAAAAGGTGGCTATTAACACTCTAATACCATGAACGAACAAATAAACAAATGTGTACAAAAAATAATTCAAGAACATTTTATAATAATCGTCTGCATTGTCTTTATTATTGCACACAACCAACTACTTAATCAAAAACATAAATAAATAATTTGTTTTTTTTTTAATTTTAAAAAAGAAAGTGGTTGAAAATATAAATTTTGTGATAGAAAATTTGCATAATTAATCTCTCTTTACAAGTTTATACTGTCTGGACTAAATTAGATAGAATAAGAATGACTTCACAGTTTTAACGAAATTTAACTAAAAAGAAATTAAATTACCAACAACATAGATATCATATTACATTAAATGATCCTATAGTGTCGCAAGCACAGTGATAGTGATAGAAACAAACTTAGCTCATATTCATCTTCACCCTTACAGAGAACTCTGGCAAATGCTTCTCCAGCGCTTCCTCCCCTCCTTCCAAGAAAGTAGCGACAGACGTTTTCAAAACCCGAGTAAACACTTCAATCTGGTGACAGGCTGTTGACACTGAAGTTATCTCCCCTTGGTAGCCGGCATCTGATATCATCTGTATGGATTTTTTATTATTTTAAAAAACATGAAATGGATCACTAAAAAGAAATGAAATAAATATCAATGCCATAGGCAACACAAACTGGCTTTCTACTTTCCTAAACACTACTTATCCCTGCTATGAAGGTGCATCATATTCTTTTTCCTAGTAGTAGTAGTGGTCGTAGTAGTAGTGGTCGTAGTAGTAGTAGTACTCATAGTAGAAATAATAGAAGTGGTAATTCAGATATAGCGGTATGTGAACAATAAAACAACGACAAAAAATGATAGCTCTATGAATGGAGCCAACATTGTACCATAACTCACTCAGCCCTAGCGATTTTTGGTACTTTGTAAATTGAAAAAAAAAAGATATATTATATATACTCATACATTCGATCTAAAAGAAAATTGGCATGTACAAAGTTATATCCAACTATCATTAACATGTAAATAGCATAAACAGTGGCCGTAATAATGCACTTAATATTCCTCTCAGAAAAATGTATATTATAATAATGGGGTAAAAAAAAAAAAAAAAAAGTAACCAGGACCAAATGTTGAGAGAGCCGGTCTTAGGGTTGAGATTATTAAACAATGATCTAAAAAAAAAAAAAAAAAAAAAGAAAAAAAAAAAAAAAAAAATTTTTTTGAATACAACTGGAAATAAGTTATAAGCAGACCTGCCTACCTGAAATTTCCAAAATTCGTAACAAGAGGACCATAATTTTGTAATTTTCAGTAACATAGTGAAAAAAATTAGTAACACCCCGAAACGTACTAAAAACGGAACTTACCGAAACAAACTGATAAAAATTTGTAAATTCGTAACAGGGGCCGATTTTCATGGAAAATTCGTAACATTATGAATTTTTCGCAATAGTAGGCAGGTCTGTATAAGTAGAACACTTTTTAATCACTGTACCTTGATAGTAAAGTTCAGCATAAGACAGTCGGGGTATTGCTCAGCAAGTCGATAAAACAGGGCTCTCCACGTCGGATGTTGGATCATCTCCGGTAACCACTCTGGCATCTGTAGTGAATTGACAAACAAACAACAAGCAATTTATCGTTTTCTAGGCTGTGTCCTTTCACTGCAAGAAGTGTCCAGGTCCGTCCACCAGACTTATCCATTCACCACAATCTACAGATTTTTAGTGCCAGTTTCAAACTTCAAAAATAAATCATTCCTAACAGGGATGTCAAATAATGTTTGAAATAACAAAGAAAAAAACAAACAAAAAACACCTGAAAACGAAGCGTCGCACCACATCTCTCCTAAAACAAAACTTGAGACACAAGGACGCAGGTACTCATTTTACACCAGAGTCTGGTGAGAGAGATTGTGAGTAAAGTGTCTTTTCCAAGGCATAAACTTAGTGTCACCGAGAGCAGGCTATGAACCAGGGGCCTACACATTCGAGGGTAAGTGTCATACCTCACAACCACAACAAAGCTGCCCAAATAACGACAGCAATTCAATTGTAAACAGCATTTCAAAGAGCGTGTTGATTCCTACAAGTGAACAAATTCACAAATGACACAACTCATAGAAAACAATCTACCAAAGCATGGAAAGACTAGTCTCTTAACCCTCTCCCATGGGTGCCAGCAGGAAGAAGTGCTGAAACCTGAAACTAAAATCTCGATACTTTGCCAAACCTGAAAATGTTCCTACTGAAAATGCGGCCTAAGCTTTACTCTTATTTCATCACCGTTATTATACCATTATTAAATGATTACACAGCAAACATATAGACACAATGAGGAAATTAATTTGATTTTAAAACCAGAGGTATTTGACTTTGAGATATCGCGAAACCAGAATTCCGGCATGAACCGGAAAACTGGCACCATGCCCTCTCCTTACCAGCCATTTTCAGGATTATCCCCAAAACTTCACACCCAACTAACACAAAAATATATTTTTTAATCACTCGACATAATAGCAGTAAAATTCTTGCGATACATAATTTCTTTAGCAAAACATTCTCTACAACACATTGTTCATTTTCTTTAAATGTTATGATGTACGAGAGAAATTTGAATAAGAAAAAAGTTGGTTGTATCGTAACGAATGTGACGAATTTCCTATAGTTGGTAAAGAGAGGGTTAAGTGCAGGTCCTTGTGATTATTATTTAGTCATTGATTAAGGGGAAGCAGGTAGAAAATGCATTCACTCAATAGACAATTATGACAGAGAACCAGGTTTAATGAGAGAGTGCAAATGCTGCCCTATAACAAATCCCAAAGATGAAGAAAAGCAAACAAAAAAAAAACAAACAAAAAAACAAAAAAAAAAAGAAAGACAATTACGTTTCCATCACTGTTGAAGATAGAATCTGCCTTTTTCGGGTCAAAGTGTTTGACGATCATGGTGGTCATGTGATTCTCCACCATAGTAGCCACTTCCTTGGAAGGTACTCCTGGGTAAGATAAGTCAAAGTATCATTATCATCATCACCATCAGTATGGTGTATCAACTTTACATTATTTTACATTTTCAAATCTTTTTTTTTAATTCATAAAATAAAAGAAAAATTCAATTGCTCCTTTTTGAAAAAAAAAATACTAATTCTACTGATCAGAGTACTTGATTTGGCTGAAAATTGAACAAACTGAACAAATGTCTTAACATTTTATTTTTCTCAAATATTATGTTCGATATATATATCTAATGTTAACAAGCTTTTTAACGATAGAATTAATCATAATTCACTTCATAAATGGCCAAAGTCAAAATAATTGACAGCAACCATTAGTCGGTTTATGAAATATTTGATATGATCAAGTATTGGACTTTTTATGTAGATGTCAAAAAAAACAAAAAAAAACAACAACAACAAGAACGAACAAATACAAATATATTTAATTCAAGCACAAAATGACGTAAGGAAAAAATTTTTAAGATTGATTTTAATGTTTAAAAAAGTGGACATACTAGCAACACAATGCAAGGTTGAGTGTTGTCGACATCAAAAGCAATAACAGTAGAAAGGTTGTATTTACCAAAACACTTACCTGTCTGAATAAGCCAATTGGCCATAACATTCACCATCCCAGCAACAGCTGTGAAATTTTCTGACAACAATTGGACCACAATTGTCGGAGAGCCACCGGTAGAGAGAAATCTGGAGAATGAAATAGAGAAAATTATGAAAAATAGCATTTGCACTAATATTTATGACAGGAGTGTTAAACGATATGTGACCCAAGAGTCAGTCATCCTTCCCTGTTTATGCAGTGTTTAGTTTAGCAGGTAGTAATGATTGCTTGCTACATTTTAGGTAGGATGCTAGTCATTTGCAAAGTACTTTCTGTCATAACCATCAGACCCAGTTACCCAATCAATGGTGGGTAAACATAGGGGTCAGATAAAACAATTACTGCATCCTGGACTGATGCCAGTTTCTTTTCTGCGATGCAAGTGCTATAGATAGTTCGAAGATGACGTCACTTTGGTCTTTGTTATTGTTTTTTGCCATCTGCATTTATGAGTAATGCTCATTGAACTGTATTAACCCGACTACAAACGTTCATGGATACACACAGTTTTGTGTGTTGGTTCTTATACTTCCGGATGGCAATGTCATGAGCTTCTTAGCCAAGCGCATACTAACTATACCAACTGACATATCTGGACCCCTCAACGTTTATAACAGGAGTCTTAATGTGAAACCTGTCTGTCTTCAAACAGCATTTTTTTTAAACCAATCTTTTTCATTCTGCTTATCATGATTCTCTGTACACTTTGAGCTGTTTGTGTCTGACTGTTGGTTATGATGATATTGTAGTCAAATGAATGAACTTGTGTGAAACCAGAAAGTGATTGTAAAGTGCCTCTGAGCACTATTTGTGGATTCTAGTGGAATATCAAATAATTATAATGATTTTAAAAATATAAGAAAAGACATACCAATAAAGCCTTAAGCTCTATAACTGGTGATGACTCTGTGTGTGTGTGTGTGTGTGTGTGTGTGTGTGTGTGTGTGTGTGTGTGTGTGTGTGTGTGAGAAAAATCTATTTTAATCAGTCAAAAACCTCCATGCGCCAAACTAAAACTTCCAAAAATAAAGACTAACCTCATAGAAGAAACAACAAGAAATAAAAACAAATCAGATATACAAACATTAGCAATGAAGACAGTACAAGAATACCCAGACAACTGGATACATGTTTACACAGATGGATCTGCCCACAAAGGAACTAAAAATGCTGGGTATGGGTTTGTAGTAGAATACCCAGATAAAACCTGTGATAAAATCCACAATTCTTGCGGAAGCTCCTGTTCAAACTATGAGGCAGAGGCAGTTGCAATAGAAGCCTCACTGCGACACCTCCCTTCTGTTTTCCATCTAAACCCTTCAAAACACTGTCATCTTCACAGACTCCAAATCGGTTCTCCAAGCTCTAGATTTAGATAAACTCTCCTCAACCTTCAATAGTTTAAGATCTCAACTAGATGAATTCCTTACAACACACAGAGTAGACACGTATCTCTCCAGTGGATACCGGGACATTTAAATATACCAGGAAATGACAATGCAGACAGACTAGCCAGACTCAGATCAACACTTTTACAACCATCAATTCCAGTATCCTTATACACAGCGAAACAAATAATCAAACCAAATAAGAGAGAAGAATGGATGAACAGTTGGGCAATGAGCACCACGGGTAGATGTATGTTTTCCCATATGACCACTCCTGTAAAGACTGATAGCCTAAATAAGCTCAGAAGACACCAGCAAAGCATCATCTTTCAACTAAGAACACAACACATACCGCTCAACAGCCATTTAAGCAAAATTACAAAAGACACATCCCCTTCCTGCCCCCTATGACAACACCCCAATGAAACAGTAACACACCACTTGCTTGAAGGCCAACCTCTTGAAGACCTGAGATGCACATTCCTCCCACCAAATCCAAGCATCAGTAACACACTTTATAGTCACCTGGAACAACTACAAAAGAAGTCTAACTTCTACGTCATGGCACAAGACCGAAGGGCTAGAGCTCAGGTGGTTGCTGGTTCGGATAAGTAAGTAAGTAATTAAGTGTGTATGTGTGTGTGTTTCTGCACAACACAAAGGGCTGTAGGTCCTGTGACCTCTGATGAAAAGAATTTTTTTTTAGCCATACAAAATGCGACTGACTGAACATGGAGGTGTTGTTGTTTGTTACATTTTAAAAAACATTTAGACACTAAAAATTGAATTCAAATTTTCATGCACACGCTGTCATTGAGATAAATGATCATTTTTACTTAAACTGCAAAAACTACTAGAAATTCTAAATTATGATCAGTTCGAGCTAAAACTAAAATTCAATGTCAGCATTTTGTTTGAGTTCATTGTTATGTTATTTACCAATAAATTTACTGCCTACCTTTTCAATACTGTAAGAATATTGGCCTCCATGATGAAATCTCTCTGGGCAAAATACTCCAGACATTTATTCTGGACACTTTCGAGATCTTCTGTCATGTCTGCCATGTCCTCATTTTCCTCTTCCTCTTCGTTGAACTCAGGGGACTTAAGAAAAAAAATATATATTCAAAAATAAATAATAAAATATCCTTAATTCATCCTCTGCAGAAATTTCTCCAGGATATCTTATCTCAAGGAAAGCACAAGATAGCTTAGACACAGTACAACACTCCAAGTTGAGCAAAATGGACTAAGTTTCTCACTAAAGAAAAAATGAAATGTCGACAGATGGGTTCGAACTCATGCCTTCTAGACAGAAATGCAATGCCTTGACATCCATTGGTCCATCTCCCCCATGCTCATTCCACTCAGCCATCTCACTCTCAAATAAATAACACTTTCAGTTTCAATAAAAATAATAAATGTTTATTCTGATAAATTGAAGAAACTGGTATGATTTACATTGAATAAATAAACTTTTTTTTTAATTCTTCCTCTTTTTAATTATTCATCCAGTCTCAATTAAAACAAAGGTGTTGAGTAAAAAATTTTTTCAATGTTCATGTGCTGATAATGTTAATCTTTTACGATTTATTGGTCACTTTTTTTTCCATTACCTCCACACATCCAATACGCTTCAACAGTCGTGACATGATGTCACTTCCCTCGTAATGATGCATGGTAACTTAGTAACTGGCACTAAACTATCGGAACAATGGCGGACGTCCTTAGAGAAATATTTCTCAGACTAGCATAAAAGCGTATCCAGAGGGAAAAAAACATAAATCTGATCATGTTTTGACTTTTACACATTCTGATCATAAGACATATGAAAAGTTTTAGCCAGCATGAAGAATAAAAAGGACCGATCTTCTTTGTTAATAACCACGATGGCCGCCGTTGCTGGGCGACGTGACATCAGACTACTGTATCCAATTTTCAATAGACCACCTACACTATCACTGCATTCCCTCCAAAAATCTTGCTTTATTTACCCCAAAAAAATTTTTTTAGCCATAAGCATTACATCTGAATTCTTTTTCCCCAGACACCCATTACTCAAACTCAAACGCAGTGGCTACGTTACACCACTTGAATGTTGCCTGTCTGGTAAGGCCAGGCTAGGTTTTATGGCATTCAGGCTTCCTTCATTAATGGCACTGATCTATATCACTTTGGAAGATTTTGTGTGGAGTTATTGCCATATTTTTCACGTTTCTGTCGAAATCTTTTCAAGCACTTTGTGTGTCCAAACTGTTTCTGATATCATTTCCTCAACAAAGTCCGGATTTCAAAGCCTATTTTCCCTTTGTTAACATTCACTACTTTATACATTTCCAAACTGTTATCCAATAGAATTATGTCTGTCGTCAGCAACTAGTGAGCTCCTCCTCCTCTTGCCCTCGCCCGCTGGACTCTTTTATCTCTTCTCACCCATTAGATAATCCAACACTTTTTCCCTCTAATATCTTTCCAAACATTCCTAGTACTTTAATTCATCAACAATCAAGTGCTAAGTGTGATTTTTAAATGCATTTCTCTTTAGTAGGAGGGAGACTTTTTAAAAATAATTTAGAAAGTTTCCCCCCTCCCAAACCCCCTACAAGAACATTAATACTGGGGATGTAGGAGCTTTCAGAAGGCCTCCCGGTGAGCGAGTTCTGTGAGCTTCCTGAGTGGAGAGAGTGTTTTGGATAAGTAGAACACAATTAAATGACGACAGACATAATTCAATTGGATAAATATGTATGATAGTGTATAAATAATGCATGTAAATTACAAAGGGAAAATTGGAATGAGAAGCTTTGCTGAAATATAGACAATTATGTTAAATTTAAAAATAAAACAATCTAGATGAAGGGCTTGAACAGATTACGACCGGAACTTGAAAAATGAAAATAACTCTACACAAAACCTTCCATATAGATAACTATCATAAATGAAGCAAGCTTGAATGCAGTGGGGGGAAACCTAGGGTACTACCGAAAACTCTGGGACCCAAATAATTTTGGGGTTTTGGGAGGGGGGAAACTTTTCAAAAAAATAATTTTGGGGGTTTGGGAGGGGGGGGGGAAAGTCTCTCCCCTCCCAAACCACCTACTAGACTTTATTTTAAAGATTCCCCCCCCCCTCCCAAACCCCCAAAATTATTTGGGTCCTCGAGTTTGCCGTAGTAGTAGTACCGAACCTAGCACTAGCATGGCCATGATGGGCCTGGTCGGCACGCTACCCCGTGAACATCACCGTCATTCATAGTCAAGTCATAGCCGAATTCAAAAGTCTCTAAAAGCGGATCAGAATCACCAAGCCATTTATCAGCTCACTGCTGAAGTGTCAAATAGATGTATAACAAAGTACCATATTACATGAACATTGCTGGGAACTGAGACTCGATCGAGACTGAAACAACTTGAGGAAAACGAACTTACTTTGGGATAATATTCCTGATCAGAACCATACTCATTATCAGGGTCTGCCATTGTGTCTGATGTAGGAAATGTGAAAAATCTATTCACGACACAGCCTATGAAAAAATCTGAAATAAAATTCAAATACTAAAGCCACAAGAAGGCAAACACAATCATTGAAATTGATACTTCGCCCGCTTCGTATACAAATCCTTGTTTGTTTTTATTGAAAGTTATCGGTTACTCTTTACTTTACTCTTAACTTCTTGACATTTCCTGTGATCGTAGTCGGAGATATCAAATCCTTGGAATCGATTTTCTATCAAAACATCAAGGGAATACTGGTTGCAGTTCCAGCAGTTTTTTGCATATCAACAAAAATAAATAATCATCATCAATACAAAATGGCGTCTCAAAGTGATCGAAAAATAGCAGAAGGGCTGGAACATCTTAGACTCGCAGATAAATGGTATGGTATTTCAATTCCTTTTTATTGTGTTGGACTATGTCATACGTCTATAATAGAAGTATTTATGTATGTGAATTAGCCACACCTCCGCTCCATCGTTTTTAATCGACATGAATAAATAAACAATTAAATATTCAATTCAGTCATCAGTCAATCTATCTAGACGTCTAATCCCTCCTCCTAGTAGTTTGCTGAGGCAAGTACACAGTCCACGGGCAACACCTAAAATTAAGCGCAACTAAAGCATGTTAGCTTGTCAAATATTTAATTTGTGAGTTAAGCTTAGGCTTAACAAGGTTCTGAAGTGGAACAGACTCTTGGAAGAGAACAAAACTAGACTGTTCAAATTCTAGTGCCTTTGTGTTTAGAATATAGTATTGGCATAGGAAAAGGAACCTCAAAAGATACCTCTTCTCCACACGGGCGCAATGTCATGATACGCTATGTGCCCTGATACTGATATAATATTGCAGAGTGCTCAGGCTCAAGTGTTGTCTGGATTCACCTGTGCCGCCAGACAAAACTTAAATGTTGTTAGTGTATGTGGAATTTGATTTGAATTAAAAATGTTAATTGCATCTGGCATCAGTCACACTTCAGATACCAAGATAAATCCTAATGATAATGATGATGATGATGATAATAATAATAATAATAATAATAATAATAATAATAATAATAATAATAATAATAATAATAATAATAATAATAATAATAATAACTGAGAAACTTTTTTAAAAATTAGGGGTAATTCTATTGCCCGTTGATTCAAATCATTATATATACAGAATCTGATGAGTCCTTTTGCCTTCGGATTTCCCAGATTCTGTTTTTTTAAAAGGTAACGTTTGTGATTTTCTTTATAAACAGTGTGTATGTCGCTTCACTCAGGCATTATGATAGGTCATTTAACGTTGTGAATCGCCATCTGGCTAGCTGCCCTAGTATTGCTGAATTGATTTGCAAGCACTTACACACCTTATACATAATCGATTTTTATTGTTGATGGCTCAAAAGATTTGTGATAATTTTCACAATATGGTAGTATAATAAATAAAAAAGATGAGTGCCTGTTTGTAATATAATAGCCGTTTTTAACCCGCAAATATTACGGATTCTCCACTAGTAATAATAATAATGATAAAAATAATAATAATAATCATAATGATAATAATAATGATAATAATAATAACAATAGCATTTATGATAATAATAATAGTAATAATAATAAAATTAATAATAATAATGATGTTGATAATAGTAATATGAATGAATGTATAAAATATCAGATCAAGGTAGCGTATACCTATTTACGTTCAATGCCTAGTGCGTATCATATCAGGTTATACAAAGACAAATGTAGCTATAAATATATTGTTAGTTGCCCTAGATTTTAATATTCATTTGACAGTATTGGATCATGATTTTTTAAAGAATTCTTATCAAGGGGAATAAATAATGATAATAATTGAGCTTTTATATATCGCGATATCCACTAACCGTCTCAAAGCGCTTTACAAGGGGTCCCTGGCCAACACAACACTTTACATGTAGGCTGGGACATGACGCCTGTTATGCGATATTACAATTTTTTTCGGACAGAGACAATGCTGTTAATGGCCAGGTACTCATTTTACACCTGAGTACAGTGAGAGAATGTGAGTAAAGAGCGTTTTTCAAGAAGGACTCAACTATACGCCGAGTGAGGCTCGAACCCAGGACCTTCTGATCCGAAAGCGAGTGTCATACTACTAGACCACATAGCCGCACAAAGAAGACCCCATTGTGACGATGATTTTAAGAAAATAATTGCAGAAACATGAAGTATGAAGAAAATACAAATGGCAATGTGTTTTTTATTTATTTCTATTTCCAATGTCTTACAGCATGAAGACATCTATATTTAAGTGGAAACCAGATACTGATGGAGCCGTCGAAGAATATCAGAAAGCGGGTAAGTGACCCTGGATCAAATTTTGTTTTAGTTGAAATTGAAATTTTATTTTGTTAATTGCTTTGCTTGTCTTTGTTGAATTGGGACAGAGAGAGAGAGAGAGAGAGAGAGAGAGAGAGAGAGAGAGAGAGAGAGAGAGAGAGAGAGAGAGAGAAAACTACAATTCACTTTGAGTGTCCAAGCATCGAAACAACTTAATTTCGTGACAAAGTATTCAAGGTATAGATACAACAATGCATTCAATATCTGATCCAGATTTTTTTAGTGGTTTTTGTTTTGTTTGGATTTTTTTGTTTGTATTTGTTTTTTTATTTTTGTCCTTTTCAAAGGACTCAACTATGCACTGAGCGAGGCTTGAACTCAGGACCTTCCAATCCAAAAGCGAGTGTCATACCACTAGACGACATAGCAGCACAATTTACTTGTATTTTGAATATTTGACACCAAATAGAATGCCTTTTGATATGATATTTCTTAATCTTTATTAATTTTTCTGTGAAATTTTCATTCCCTCAGCCACAGCATTCCGAAATGCAAAGGCACTTGATCAAGCTAAGGAGTCATACATCAAAGTGGGAGATTTACAGAAGGCCATAAATTCGTATCCTTAAGGCGTTTACATTATTTGTTTATTGGTCGATCTGATTATGGTTATGAACAGGCATTTATGATACAATGTTTTTGTATACTCATTTTGAACACATTTTACTTAGTTTTTATTTCTATACTGAAGTTTGTCTCTGAAACCTGTTTAAATAAATAAGTAAAATTCCCTTCATTCATCCCATTGGGGAAATTTGTCTCTAGGGAAGACTGGAATAAGCCAGGAGTCAGCCGCAGTGCAGCGCCGCAAATTGAGCTAGGGCGAGGTGACTTGCTCGAGGCCATACGCGCAGCGGCGGGTGATCGAACTCGGTACCTTTCAGGTACGAAACAAAGACAGTTACGCTGCCCCTGTGGTATTTTGGGCAATATTAGCAATTTAACAGCTTTATAACAATTTAGTGGCATAAGTAGTCGAGTTAAAATTAATTGAATTCAGCCCAAACTCATTGCTAAGTTGGCAATAAGCAGTCAGGCAGTTTTCATTACAGTAAATGAAATACGTAGTGGTCTGACGAACGTTGCAGGATGTCACGCTGTTTCCAAGATATAACGAAATAGAGTGAAAATATATATTGTAGAAAAGAAGTGTTTGTTGGACTGAAATGCCCATCCATACCTTTCTCCATAAGTTAGATGTGTTAATAATTCCAACTGCATTTTATTTAGGAAGGATTGCTTTTGTAGATGTGCATCAACTTCAAGGATTCAAAAAAATGTTTTGTCAGACCACCACACAAATGTTAAAAGATATAACTCATGTTACAAATGAGGTTATTCAAAAAGTCAGGTTTTTGGGGTTATTTTTGTTTGTTTCTTTGTTTCTTTAGGTTTGGTTTTGTCATTCAAAGTTTGCGTTTGTTTATCCCTAACTCACCTCAGACCTTTCCATGCTGCCAAGTAAGTATCCATTTCTTTTCAAAAATGGGTGCAGGTTGTCCATAACTATTTCTTAAGAGTACATTTAACCATTTTCACATTTTTGCTCTATTCTTTTTACTTGTGGCAATGAAATCACCCGTTTCTTTTCCCGTATAATCTCTCTCTCTCTCTCTCTCTCTCTCTCTCTCTCTCTCTCTCTCTCTCTCTCTCTCTCTCTGTCTCTCTCTCTGTCTCTCTCTTTCTCTCTCTCTCTCTCTCTATCTCTCTCTCACACACACACACACACACACACACACACATACAGATATACATAAAGGACATATTTCTTTTAAATATTTTTACATCTAATCATTTTTAAAAGATAAAGAATTTACTCATGTGTATTTGTGTCATTTGATAACCAGAGCTTATGAACAAGTCGGGTTACTCTGCAAGGAAAACAAGGAATATGATGAGTCTGTTCATTGGATGGAAATGGCAGCCCTCATGTTCCAAGAACACGGCACACCAGATACTGCTGCTCTATGCCTGGACAAAGCTGCCAAGTAATTCCATTGACATTATCTTTATATATATATATATATATATATATATATATATATATATATATATATATATATATATATATATATAAAACATTTAAGTATAATTATGATTATTTAACTTCTACAATATGGTATCGATCGTTAGCTCTCATCAGGAAGTGGAAGTCTACAATGTTGTAGAAGTTAAATAATCATAATTATACTTGAAATGTTTATAAATAGCTCCTTTTATCAAAAAGTTGAGCACTATTATTTCATGGTTTTCGTTTTTAGAATTTATATATATATATATATATATATATATATATATATATATAGCCCATTATCCACTAAACAACACATATGACAAGAAATTACGCCTTTTAGTTGAAATTACAATTTTTTAGACAGAGACAACCCTGTTAATAGCCAGGCACTCATTATATGCCTGAGTATGGTGAGAAAATGTGAGTAAAGAGCCTTTTCCAAAGCAGGACTCGAACCCAGGACCTTCCAATCCAAAGGCGAGTGTGTCATTCCACAAGACTACATAGCCGCACAGTTAATTATCATTATCATCACAAGTAGCCTACTCATTAGTACAAGTATTCATTTTATAACTCATTATTATGATCTCCTTGTCTCCTTTTGTCTTTGTCTTTTTTCATTGTAACTATCAATATTAAATAGTGTTCAACTGTCATGTAGAATTATAACACTTACGATTTGATCTTCTTTGGGAATGGCCAGCTAACAAAACATGTTATATGCTCAAAGCGGTATTATGTTGGGTGGTATAGAATAGTAGTCCTTCAGAGCCTTAGGCTCATTGAGCTGGAGTTTATCCCTGTTTCTGTAGCATGAAACGGACAATAGCAATTGGTTACTACCCTTTGATAGGATGCTAGTCTATTGCAGTATACATCATCTTCCAAGTTATCATGACAAAATGAAAAACTTCCTATAAACTTATATAACAATTGAGGGTTAAATAGACCAATTGTCCTTTAAACACCCTGTGAAGTTACATCAAATCAACATTGTTACCAAATATGAATCGAAGGCATAAATAATCATTATAAGCAATATAAATAATTTTCTTGTTTCATCGTATCATTATCACACTCATTGCCACCCTCTCTCTTGCGGAGGATCGTCACGTTGCCGTCGTGCAAGAGCTTGAGTACCTTAATGATCCTGAAGGTGATGCCAGTCCAGATACCATCATGCTGGAACAGCTGATGGTGGAAATGTCAGACTAAGAACGATCCAACCCAGCGTCCAGACAAGGCCTGTCTTCTCCTGGACCCATTTCTCCACAATAGCCAGACCTACTACTACTACTACTACTACTACTGCTGCTGCTGCTGCTGCTACTGCTACTACTACTACTACTACTACTACTACTGCTGCTGCTGCTACTGCTACTACTACTACTAACTACTACTACTACTACTACTACTACTACTATTACTATTACTACTACTATACTACTACTACTACTACTACTACTACTACTACTACTACTACTCTACTATACTACTACTAGTTGCTGCTTCTGCTACTGCTACTACTACTACTTACTACTACTACTACTACTACTACTACTACTACTACTACTATTACTACTACTATTATTACATTACTACTACTATTACAACTACTACTACTACTACTTACTTACTACTATACTACTACTATTACTGTACTATATACTACTACTATACTACTACTACACTACTACTAACTATACTACTACTACTACTATACTACTACTACTACTATACTACTACTACTACTACTACTATATACTATTACTACTACTACTACTAACTTACTACTACTACTACTTACTACTACTACTACTATACTACTATACTACTACTACTACTACTACTACTAACTAACTACTACTACTACTACTACTACTATACTACTACTACTATACTGTTACTAACTACTACACTACCTACTACTACTACTACTACTACTACTACTACTACTACTACTACTACTACTACTACTATACTACTACTACTACTCCTCCTCCTCCTCCTCCTACTACTACTACTACTACTACTACTACTACTACTACTACTACTACTACTACTACTACTTCCTCCTCCTCCTCCTCCTCTACTACTACATACTACTACTACTACTACTCTACTCTCACTCTCACTCTCCTCTTACTATACTACTCTATACTACTACTACTACTACTACTACTACTACTACTACTACTACTACTACTAATGGCAATTGTTAAATATCTCATTAAATTATTTTGACTTGTGACAGGATGGTGGAGCAAGAGAAACCAGAGAAAGCCATTCATCTATACACGAAGGCTGCTGATGTTGCAGAGGTGATTTGGAAAGATTCATTTAAACTTATAGTCAAGTAACAGTTTATCTCTCTCCTTACCGACCATTTTCAGTATTTTCACAAAAAGGCAGGCTTACCCAGCAGAAAATTTGATTTTTTTAAAACTCAAACAAGCTCTCTCCAAAACAACTTTATGTTCTTATTAATTAAACAAAGATCATTCTTCAAATTTTGTGAGGTTCAAAATAACTCTAGATAAGAAAAATGTATATTGTGTCGTAACAATCAAACTTGACGATAAGGAGAGGGTTAAACTTTATTTTTTAACGTTCAATCTTGGTTGTTTTGAGTAATGGCGTTTCAAGTAATCTGATCTCAGTATAATTGTCTGGCTGGTATATTGATATTGAGTCGTTAATAGCTCAAAGCTATTGTCAAAATTTACCAATTTTATAAATCAACTCAAAGTTTAGGGTCGTAGCTTCAATGTGAGAACTTAAAGGGGGGACCTGTAGTCAAAAATCCATTTTTGATTGTAATGCTAATATTAATATTGCTATTCCCTTGTTATTTTCGCGTGGTAGGAGGTCTAATTTGATGATTAACACCAAAAAAAAGCCAAAAACAAATTAATTTTTTGGGACATAGTGAGACAAAATAGGCTAAAAATAGATAGCCTCCTCCTTTTTGAGCACACTTTCAATACGATAGTGATTAATTGCGCTAGGTGAATGCTTCATGTATTTTTACACTGAATCTTAATCACTCAGCAGCTTGATTTATTTAGTAATTGTGATACAGCATTGGGAAAAGGTTACTTTCATCAACGCTTTTAGAATTATAGACTTTTAAAAAAATAAAATCTTTTTACACGTTTGCAGTGTGTCTGCCTTTTAAATTATTTATTTCTCCACCACAACAATACTCATCATTACACAATTGGCATTTTACATAGAAATATATACTCGCATTATTCAAACCTTTTGATTTAAATTTATTTTCTTTGAAATATTGTTGGGTTTTATTTTCTTATTTTAAAACTTTTATCTTGCGACTTTAAATTTAAATGTGATAAGTGAATTTTAACCCAACAAAACCAAATTCTTTTTTTTTTAAATATATTTCACATTGAATATTTCAGAATTCTTTTATATTTAAAGAGAATGTAGTTTGTATTTTAGATGAATTTAAGTTTGGGGAAAATTTCTGTGAATTTTATTTATCCCTAAGATTGAAGACAGACCTCGTCAAAGTGCTGAGTACATCGGTAAAGCAGGGAGATTGCAAGTAAAAGTTTTCAAGTAAGTACATTATATATTGTTTTCCTTTTGTATAAAATAGTAAGCGAAGTGATTTTATACGTTGTATATCAGCCTAATTAAAGTCTTATTCAAAGTTCAATACGTTAGAGCCATTCTCAAAATGTGAAAGCGAAAACGTCACACAAGATTAACAATCTGAATATCAAATAGTCACTCTAATTAAAGGGGGGAAGTGTGGCTCAGCAGAATGGTCTTTGCATTGTACCCGAAAGGTACTGAGTTCGACTACCTGCCACACTGAGTGGCCTTGAGCAAGTCACCTCATCCTACCTCACTTTGCTGCACTGCAGCTGACATCTGGATTATTTCAATTTCATTCATCTCTTCGAACAGACCCTAAAGATAAATTTCCATCAGGGGATAAATTAAAGGGATTTTTAAAAATGTGCTTCACATACAAGTAATAAACAAAAATGAATATAACAGGCTTAAAAAAAAGAACAAAATACCAAATACAGAATGTTTTATACTCAAAACACTTCTTCAGCCAACAACGAAAAATAATAAAGACATAAATACATTACTAAATTCCAGATTCTCTGTCGTCTTTCTGGAATTTAATAATCTATTTATGTCTTTATTATTCTGACATAAGGCGGAAGGGCGCAATTATTTATAAAAAATTAGAATTAATGAATTATGCAAGTCTTAGTGTTTTTTCAAATAAATCAACCAAAATTTAAATATCTGCAAGGCCCCATTTATTTTCCATTCCACCATGTCTGACTAGTATACTATCTGTCGTTTAATGTTGATTTCTACCAGATACGATGAAGCCATCAAGTCACTACAGCAGGAAATCAAATACTGGCTGGCCGCTGAAAATTACACGTACATCAAGAAAGTGGCCATGGGTATCATCCTGCTCCATCTGACACAGGAAGACTACGTGGCTGCCGACCAGTTTTTTAGGAGTTGTCTGAGGTAAACTTTTGTTGCTTTTTTTTTTACGTCAAAATGATAATTTAACTTGAAACTTTAGCAGTTTTATAACGCAATATCCATTAAGGGGGCGTGAAGTGGCCGAGTGGTTAAGGCATTGCACTGTGATGATCCGGAAGATCCTGGGTTCGAGCCTTGCTTTCATTTTTTTTCCAAATGGAGACTTGGGGACTTTTTGTCTTCGGCTGGGGAGTTTAAGTTTGAATGGCTCTGTCCCTTCATTGTTTTATAACAGACTTTAAAACTGAGGTGCCCTCCTTTTATATAATCTAAAACTTGTGGAAAAATAATAAATACGCATTAAACTAAAATTTTGTAAAAATCTATATATTTACAGGTGGAGTTGTCATACCAGTAAGGTTGCGGGTTCAAGCCCCCATCGTCGTCACCAAGTTTTTATTCTCTGTTGTCTTCTGGCACTTTCCTACTCACTTCATTTCTTGTTATTATATATTTACACCAACTGAAAACATTAATGATTTGATTTATTTTCAGCTACCCTGAGTTCGGTGCCAGTGAAGAGGCTGGGGCCTTGGAAGATCTGCTGCGTGCCTACGATGATGGGGATGAAGAGGAGGGACAATCCACCTTAGCCAAACCTTTGTTTAAATATCTAGATAATATGGTGAGTCAGTCAATGACGGGGATAGTCGGGTTGTGCGGCTATGTGGTCTTGTTGTATGACACCTGGGTTTGAGCCCTGCTCAGCGGCATAGTTCAGTGCTTGGAAAAGGCTCTTTAGTCATATTCTCTCACCGTACCAGGTGTAAAATGAGTACCTGGCCGTTAACAGCGTTGTCTTTGTCGGGAAAAAAATTGTAATATCGCCTAACATGCGTCATGTCTCGTTCTACATGTTATGTTTTGCTGTTGGACAGGGACCCTTTGTAAAGCCCATTGAGCATGTTTAGTGGATATTGATCTATATAAATGTTCAATTTTTTAAATATTTTTTTTGTCTCAGTGGGTAAGGTATGTCATATTAGGAGTCTGCGACGTGTTAAATAGTAAACAAAAATGAATATAACAGCCTCTAAAAAAAAGAACAAAATACCAAACAAGGAACGTTTCGGGCTCAAAACCTTATTCAGTCAACTACAAAAAAAAAAAAAAAACCCAATAAAAACATATAAATACATTACATAAAAAACAGATATTTTGGGGGTTTGTTTTTTTTCACCACGGTACTGATAAGCATTCAATATGGTGCTATTAAGCATTCATCATTATGGTACTGATAAGTTTCAAAGTTTATTTAATCATAGGCTTTTCCCAATAATTCATACAATTTGATGACAACGTACATGAAAGTGAGAAAAAAAAATGGTGAATGGAACCAAAAAATAAAATGATACCATTGATAACAAAAAAAAATACAACGGTAATACCACCATAATAATAAAAATATTAATAATAATAATAATAATAATAATAATAATAATAATAATAATAATAATAATAATAATAATAATAATAATAATAATAATAATAATAAGCAAGACTTCAGCTTATGATGTTAAATAGGTTTTTTAATGCCCATGTCTACTTTTTATTCCCTGGTAGTTTGCAAGATTAGCCAGAGACTTAAAGTTCCCAGGAGGCATCAGCACATCCGCCTCCAGATCAGGAGCCACGAGCAGTAACTACAGCCAGCCAGGAGATGAGGAGAAAGAGGACAGGAACGAGAAGGAGGAGAGTAAGACGGGTGATGATGAAGATGATGAGGAAGAGGATGAACTGACGGAGGACTTGTGTTGAGAGATTAATTTCCAAGCGGAGACATTAGTGCTAAAAGTGCTTTAGTCTTATAATGGTTAATGTTAGTTTTGACGAAATTAAAGTTAAAGTTTGAAATAATCTTCTAAAAATGCAACTATAAAACAACAGTGGTTCTTTTATAATGAAAAAAAAATTGTAGAGAAATGATTGGTTGAAAAATATCATAAAAGTATTTTTAGCACCAAATTCTTCAATTCCAATAATTAATGTGTAATTGCTATCAAAACCATGCAAAATATTTTTGTAATGTACATTTTCTTTAAATTATATTTGTTGCAATTTTTATTTACTTTTAAAATATAATTTTGTAGACAATAAATGTGATAACATGGTTTTTACATTTTTCAATATTTGAAGGCGCTTCAAAACGTCTTGATATGAATTTTATTATTAATATTAATATTAAAATTAAAGCTATTTATTTCTAACATGCTAAATGTTTTCGTTTGCTACATTAGCAATTTTCTTCTTCTTCACGTTCGTGATTTAGAAACACTCTATGAAGAAGGATCACTACATTATAAACAAAAATGTATATTGTGTGGGTTCTATGATATAGGTTGTAGGCTGTGTTTAGGGTGACCAGTATTAATTTGATGTTCATTCCTTAATTGGTTGTTCCTTTCTTGTTATTGTTATCCTAATGAGACGACTTTTTTTTCCTTTTAACCACACCTGGCTGGGGTCCTTTTCTGTGAGGGAGGTAGTCAGGTGACTGTGCTTGTTTTTATTAGAAAGATTTCATTTTCACCCCATCGTACTCGACTTAAGAAGGATAAGGGGGATTTACATTCGAGTGAAAGTGAAAGGTTTAAATATTGGTCTTCATCATGAAATGATATGCATATCAACTCATTTCTCATTTGCTCAAAAAAAATAAATTAAACGCAGATTGCAACTCCCCTTGTTCTAGTCAAAATCATTGCTTCCATACATGCTAATAATCTTTTTTAGATTCTTTGTAATTCAATGTTCCATTAAAAAATATATTTGAATGTTCAATTCTCGTTCAAGAGATTTATACTGGTACTAGATGTATGTATAGCTATTCCAATTATAATTGTTTTGTTGTTTTTTTTATTAATATTTGACTTAAATGCGCCATGCTCTCAAATATATCTTTGAAGTGATAAAGTGTAAATAAATCAACAAACTCAAAAAGATTTCCACAATTTTATTATTAAATTATTATTATTATTAATTATCATTAATGCAAAAATTTGAATATTAGCATTTATATACTTATTTTGATGTCTTTTGCTTAGATTATTTAGTCTACAACTTGTTTGGTGGAGTAAGAATAAGTCTTAAATTTCTGGAATGGATTGCTTTTATTCTTATCACATCCTCACATTTACTTGCCATGCCTTACAATTACAATGGAAGAGTGGGTTTCCAAAACTCCCTAACTCCGTTTTTCCCATTTTGAGATATTGACGATTATTTCCCCTAAAATTTCTCATTCGGTCTAAAAGTTTATCATTCTTTAACTTCAAATTCACACGAATCTTGGGGAATTCTTGTGTCATTTGATGCTTAAAATAAAATATACGATTCAATTTATCTCATGGATGGAAAATCTCAAAAAGTATAAAAATCAACTTAACGAGTTTTAGAAAACCAGCCTTCAATTCAAAAACAAATGTACGAGAATTTGTAAGTTCTTAAAAAAAGTTTTTAAATTTTTAATATAATTTGTGGTAGTTAGCTGCTACCATATTCATATACTGCAATTGTTCAATTTGCTTGGCTTGCCTTTGTTGTGAAGTTAAGATTCAATTCTCTGTCCCTTTCCCCCAAGTGCTAAAATTAGAATCCAAGATGTGTCAATCGTGTGCCAATCAAACTTATGATATGATGGACGGAGATTTCTTTAGATTTTGTGGATATCATAAGGTCCTTTTCACCAGTTTTATATACTTGCTTTCTGGCTGGAGGTTACAGGCTACTGTTAGGGTTTCATATTACCACTTCCTATAATAATAATGAGACAAATTTGGATTTGCCCAAACCCCAACTGGAGTTTTTATCCCTTAAAACAAAGTCTCCACTTCACCCGAAAAAGATTTGCATATGAAGTGAGTGGCCTACCAACTGAGCTATTGGGACCCCTAAATGTATCGTAGTTTGTAAATAAATAATAATGTGAAATTGAATGTAAGCTTCAATTTAATATACAAAAACAGATCAGATGATTCATCTTAACTACGCCACTACCACATCATCTCATTCATCTGTGGTGTTTCATTCATCCTGTTTTGTTGATAAAGGGGAAACCTGAAACGTCCATTTGATCTGTTTTTGTAATTAAATTGAAGCTTACATTATTCAATTTCACATTATTATTTATTTCTTCGAGCTTCAAGCAGCAACATTAACATTACGTAGTTTGTAAATAGTATTTAAGTGTATCCTTCAAAGCAGGACCCTTTGCTAATGCCTGGATGTCAAGACAATGATGTATTGCTCTTGGAATCTTGTTCCCTATTTGAACCCACACCCTTCATAGGTACTTACGCTGTGTCTGCCAGATCAGTATTTCCTTGCTTATAATATCTGTTTTCCGAACTTGCTTTCTGTCTTTGTCTTGGAATGAGATTACTTGGTTTTGGTCCTGGCGGATACCGTGGCTGAGAGGGAAACAGTCGAATGTATAGTTATAGTTTTGGGAGATGATCTTTTTTTCCTTGTAAATCATCTGTCGGTTATGCTCTGTATTATGTTTTGTTTACATATTATATATGATTTATAAACATTTGAGTATATTCTGTGAGGACCTGTGGTTGTGTCTGGATGAGACTTTTAAGTGATTTCAAACTAAGTACTTTGATAGTGTGCTCTTGAAATCGATATCTGTTTCCTATTTGTTCCCAATTCCCCTTTGTCTTACCTTTTCTTGGGTGCCTTAATTGTAATTCTAGAACTTTTTACTGTCCCATTTTCTTCCTCTTAACTGGCGCTGATATGACCTAATTGTGTTGCAAGTGCAGTAAAACCCTTAAAAACAAACTATCCCATTTTCTTCCTTTTTACTGGCGCTGATATGACCTCAATGTGTTGCAAGCACCATAAAACCCTTAAAAACAAATTATCCCATTTTCTTCCTTTTTACTGGCGCTGATATGACCTTATTGTGTTGCAAGCGCTGCAAAACCCTTAAAACAAACAACGTAACTTCAGATCTACAACTTGTCCCATATCATCTTCCTTTTTACAGATGCAGAAATGACCTAAAAGTGTCATATGTGCAGTAAAACCTCTAAAAACTAAACTCTGCCAAACCACTGGAGCCCACCTCCCCCCCCCCCCCCCCCCCCCCCCTCTTAATGAATTATAAGAAACCAAATGAGTTTCTTCCTCTATGTTGGGGATCTAGATAATGACAGAAGTTAAAGGGAGTGATACAAGATTAATTAAAATCTGGTTACTTACAATTCAATAAGCAAACCAGACTGGTACTGACAGTGACATTTCAACAACAACAAAAAATAAATGTGAGCTTTTATATAGCGTAATATCCCCTAACCATGCTCAATGCACTTCACAAGGGGGTCCTAGCCAACAGCAACATTTAACATGTAAGACGAGACACGAAACCTGTTAGGCGATATTACAATTTTTTTCTGACAGAGATGGCCAGGTACTCATTTTACTCCTGGGTAAGGTGAGAGAATGTGAGTAATGAGATGTTTCCAAGGATTCAACTATGCACCGCTGAGAGTTAGAGCGTGATTCAAACCCAGGACATTTCAATCTGAAGGCAAGTGTCATACCACAAAATCACATAGTCGCAGAACTAGAGGTGAAATAATGTAAAAATACATCCGTAGATAATACCTGCTTTAGCTTTTTGCTTGTATTTTATTGTATACGTAGTCCAATTTTATACTTAATTATGGATAATTTTGTGTAATGTATGGATAAATTTCTACCATGAATTAAATATTTAATGAAAATAAACTTCTCTCATAACATTGTTTTAAGCCTTCAATGTCAGTCGTGAAAATTTCCCCTATAGGATGAATAAAGGGAATTTTATTTATAACTATACATTTGACAGTTTCACTCCCAGCTAAGGACTTCGGCCAGGGGCAGGACAAAACATGTAATCCATTCCAAAACAAAGCAACTCAGAAAACAGATAAAGGGGGATAAAAGACACAGCAAGTGACCTCCTGCCCACCATGGGAGGTCAAAAGACCTCATCCAGATGACCTAGTTCAAATGTAAAGGAAAAAGTAAAGATTGGACCTTTCTGGCAAGCAAACAAAATGTAAACAAACTACTGTAAATACACACAACAAAATTGCAATTGGTTCATGTACAAAATGTGTATTTATTCCAAATCACTTCAATACATTGGAAGACAAGACAATCGTTGCAAGGCACGTAATGGCCATCTGTCAATTGAAGACAAAGCACAACTGAGGTAAGCTACCAATTGAATAGGGAATGGATGTAGATTCCAATGCACTTAAAATTAAAATCCTATTCTAAAAGCAATATGTCTGTATTAAGTAGTCCTTCACAGCCATTGGGCCCAAGGAGCTGGAGTTTATCCCAGTTTCTACAGCGTGAAACAGACAATAGCAATTGCTTGCTATCCTTTGGATAGGATGCTCATCTATCGCAAAGTACTTTCCACAAAATCTAACAGACTCAGCTACCTATTCACTGCTGGGCGGACAGGGGGGTCAGAAAAAATAACAACTGCAGCCGGGATCGATCTTGGTCCCCTTGTGTGCGAAGTGAGTGCTCTACCAACTGAGCTATCGGGACCCCCAATATGTCTATATAATTCAGTTATATCATTGATAACTCGAGTATAATTTGGCTGTAAACCTTATGCAGACCTGCCAACTTTAACAAAAATGCCAAATACAGACCTGCCAACTTGAAATTTCAAAAATTTGTAGCTTCCAAGGAAAAGTCACCTTAAATAGATTTAGAAATAAATTATTTTCCCCTCAGCATGATCCAAAAATGCTCCAAAGTCCATTAAAAAGGATCAAAGATGAATCATTCATCTTAACAACGCCACTATCACATAATCTCATTCGTCTGTAGTGTTTCATTCATCCTGTTTTGTTGATAAAGGGGAAACCTGAAACGTCCATTTTATCTGTTTTTGTAATTAAATTGAAGCTTACATTCAATTTCGCATTGTTATTTATTTCTTCGAGCTTCGAGCAGCACAATTTACACATACCATAAATACCATATTATAACATCAAACATAATCATGGTGATGCAACTATATCACCATATTTCTAAATTGTTATCATCATTTTATCATGTTTATCAACATTCCCTTTTAAAAATGATAAAAAATGTGAAGCTCTTATAAAAAAAAAAATTATCCTTAATCAAGATTTGGGGAACAGGGCAACCCGATAAGGAATTTCCCAATCCAATTGGGAGGGTTAGCAGATCTACACTATGTAATTTGTAATCTATACTCTTGTCTTAGCATAGCCAAGTTGGTGAGAGTGCAGGAGACCATTAAAAAAACCAGGGGATTAAGTTATACATGATAAAAATTCTGACATATTACAACTCAGCATTTTACCAAAAAGCTCATAATATGATATCAAATGAAGTATTATCAAGTGACTGATTTAAGAATATAATATATATTATGAAATGACTGCAAGTTTACATGAAGCAATATAAAAACAATTGTCGTGTCATTTAAAAACAATGATAAACATTTTTTTTAATGAAACTAAAAAAAAAAAGTTATAGCAATAATAATAATAATGGTAATATATACAAATGAATCGGGCAAATGCTTGTCATTAAAAATTTTGATTTAATGTGAACATATTTTTAAAAAGTCATTAAAATGTTTCTTCTTCGATCCACTACAAATTCAAATGTGTACAAATCCAACTCCAATACGTATCTCAATTAATGACTTTCATGATTCACAGTCAATTAACCATTATAAAAACATACAAATGCATCAGTGTCTGTCTATTTTGCTGGATCAATTTTATTTTTCACAATCCAGGGATGTTGCAAGACTTCAGCCAATCGAATACGATTCTTGGGGTCATATCGAAGCAACTGAAAAATTTAAATATTGAGAGCATAAATAAATTTTTAAATCACACATATTGATTATTAATAAGAGACAAAACTGAGGATCAATTGAGACCCCAAAAGACAAGACACTTTAAGTCAAAAATATGTTTTAACAATACAGTGGATAACACATATTCTTAGGACCACACACTTGTAAGCAAAGCGGAGATGATGGAAAAATGTGTATGTTTTAGGGATTGATGGGAATAAAGAATTACTGATTAAACAATTTTATATTTGCCCTGACTTGTTCACTATAATTGTGTTCGACTGCACATCTTTAGCCTTTGAACAATGTAATTTCTCATCATAGATAATAATTCATGTATCTAGTTAAGCCACCTGACCAAACATGAGCGATAACAACTTTATGACTTTGGCTTCATTTAAGCCTGACCAAGTCGCATTGCTGTAACTACCAAATTGATAAAAAAACAGTACGGTCTGATGGTATTAAATTCAAGACAAAATAATCTAGTCAGCATAGTCAGTATAAAGTTGCCAAATCTCACTTACTTTGCATATCAAATCTCTAGCCTCTGCTGAGACAAACGACGGATACCGAATATCCACTTTACAGATCCTGGTGTAAGTGGCCGTATTACTATCGGTCTCAAACGGCGGGTTGCCAACCAAGAACTCATAGGTGAGAACCCCAAGACTCCAAAGGTCCACGTGCTCATCGTGATATTTTCCTTCAATCATCTCAGGTGGAAGGTAGTCCAGCGTTCCACACATAGTTTTACGTCTATTCAAAGAAATTAACAAAAATAAATTATCAACGACTTAACCATAGTGGCCAACTTTTTCAAAGAGCTAAAACGGGACACCCTTATGCACAATATTGTCTTTATTACTTTTTATTTTTTTTTTGTGATTGTGTTTGTGTGTATATGTGTTTGCGGGCGTGTGCTTGTGAGTGAAATCATGCTGTGCATGGGGATATTGATATTTTTTATACATGTACATGTAATTGTAACGCGCCCAGAGCCTGCATTATATAGCGGGAAAAGCTGCGCTTAACAAATGTGCACCGTTATTATTATGACCCAAAACAGTAATATGTTTGTGGACTATGAAAAAAAATATAATCTAAATTTACAGCTTCTTTTGTTTTGTTTCGTATTTTAATTTGCTGGTCAACAAAGCATAATCCTGGAACCTACAAGGATCATTTCCAAACAAATAAACAGTCCCATTTTTTTCTTTCTTTAAACTTTTCTCAGGTTGCCAAATAAGGACAGTCCCGATTATATCGGGATAATTGGCCGCTGTGCTTAACTTATACAGGGCTACCAATTCAGGGAGGCAAACATTTACTGATCTTTGACACAAACACATGGACTGACCCCTTTCTGAACGCTTAACTCCAGTAAAAAGATATTATGTAGTTAGTTTTTTCCGTTCAGCAGGCGATTGAAAAATATACTGAGGGTTTATAATATAGTGAATTCCGTAAATATACGGAAAATTGGCAATCTTGCTTATATGTTCTAGCTTTTGAAAAAGAAAACTGCGGTTAAATTATTTTTTTTTAAACTACACTCAAATAACATTTCAACTTATAAGGGACCCCTGACAATACTGAGGCATAGCTGCCAACCCACCAAGCTTATTAAGAGGGAGTTTTGGACAGAAAATCAGGGAGAGTCAGAAAAAATCAGGGAGAGTCAGAAAAAATCAGGGAGATACATTACGCTGTGACTGACTGATTGAGACTGACTTGTTTACTTCTTTTGAATGCTTATGAGTATGGTACTCTCAATCTGAATAATTTAATTACAATCGATATCAGCCATGTAGAGCTGAATAAAGCAATGGTGATTGGCTTAATTTACTCTTCTTTCTTTTTATCTTTGGGCTATGGCTTTAAATTTGAGAGATTATTGGGTTGTATTTAAGCTGAATAACCACTATGTTTCGGTAACAAAGATATTCTAGCCTGCTTTATGAAATAAAAATCAAAACAAAACAACACTTTCTGGCCTTTTGTTTGAATAGCATTGTAGGCCATTTACATATGGAAAGGACAATTCATTAAATGTTTACAAAAAGTAGATTTATGTCTAATAATAAGAATGGATTTATACTACTTATAGTAATATATTAAATAATACTAATACAAGACTATGTTCCTGTTATTTTTACACTTTGCTTGTGTTTGATCTATAGACGGAGACATTTTCCTCCTATTTGACAAATTGCTATTATCATCATTGAATAAAAAACACTCACCAAAACCACTACATCAACATCTCTACCACCACTACTATTACAACCACCACCACCACATCATCATCCCTACCACCACCACAACTACTACAAATAACACCACATCATCCCTACCACCACGACTACTACAACTACCACCACATCATAATTCCTACCACAAATACTACAACCACCACCACATCATCAACCCCACTACAACCACCACAACAGCATCATCCCTACCACCACTACTACTACAACCACCATCACATCATCATCTCTAAGACCACACTACCACTACAATCACCACCATATCATCATCCCTACCACCACTACCACATCATCCCTACCACCACTACTATTACAACCACCACCACCACATCATCATCCCTACCACCACCACTACTACTACAAATAACACCACATCATCCCTACCACCACTACTACTACAAATAACACCACATCATCCCTACCACCACTACTACTACAACCACCACCACATCATAAACCCTACCACCACTACTACTACAACAACCACCACATCATCATTCCTACCACAGCTACTACAACCACCACCACACAATCATCCATACGACCACTACTACTACTACAATCATTACTACCACATCATCCCTATCACCACTACTACTACAACCATCACATCATCATCCCTACTACAACCACCAAATGTTTAAATTACACTTTCAACTTTAGAAATTCCACCAAGTCGTGTCAGAATTTGCTGCAAGACAAATTTTGGATCGCATCTCAGTAAATTTGAGTGAAATTCAAATTTATAGGTTATGGTCGCATGGATGGGTCATGATCTTCACGATGAAAAATTTCCACCTTTTTTGTGACCAGTCATTCTCACCCCTGCTTTTAAATTGCTTGGTAGGATTTTTTGGGGGGAGGTAGGATTTTTAAGTCTGATAATCTGCTGGACACCCTGCAGCTATTTAACTTCACTAAAGAGAACGGATTCGGTATCAGCCTTTCCGATTATAAATCTACCACAATACCAAACGACTTTAACTCACTTTTGTTTACAAAATAGAGGACTGGAATTTCACGTGCGTTACAGAAAGAACCGAAAAGACCCGCATGGTAGGCTTACATGGGTTCTAGGCCTGGGCCTACAGTCAGGCTACTGCATAATAATGTGGGAGATTGGTGTGACGGACGGGAGCACGTGAGACGAACTAAAAATGCGGGAGTCTCCCGCCATTTCCGGTAGGATTGGCAGCTATGCTGAGGGGGTCCTGATAGCTCAGTTGGTAGAGCAAGCGCTTCACACGCAGAGGGACCATGATCTATCCCGGATGCAGTCGAGATTTTTTTCTGACCTCTCCCCCTTGTCCACCCAGCAGTGAATGGGTAGCTGAGTCTGTTAGATTTGGCAGAAAGTACGATAGACTAGCTTCCTATCCAAAGGATAGCGAGCAATTGCTATAGAAATTGGGATAAACTCTGACTCCATGGGCTGCATGGCTCTGAAGGAATAGGGTTTTCCAATGAGAGGGGTGGAATAATAATATATATTATGTGTCACATACCTGGAAGACGGAGCGTGGACAGACCAACCAAAGTCAGCAATTTTCAAATTCCCAACCAGGTCCAACAACAGGTTCTCTGGCTTGATGTCACGGTGGATGACTTTTCTCTCATGGCAATAAATCAAGGCATCCGTCAATTGGCCGATGTACTGTGAACAATATTCAAATAGTGACTTAAGCTTGTCATAAATAAGCGATTTTAAAAAAGCAAGAGAAATCCATCTTATCATATTATATTAATAATAAATTTTCCCTTTATTTATCCCATATGGGAAATTTGTACTTAGGGTCTCAGTGCTGATGGTGACAAAAAGTGAAAAAGTAGGAAAATGTTGAATGATTGCCTTTAATCCCCACTAAACCCCAGTTTTAGAGCAATTGAGATGATAGACTATCATTGATACTCTAGCTAACTTCTGGAGAGTGGGAAACTACACTTGTGTGTTCCACCACACATCAACTCTCTCATTGCTAGCACATTGTTTCGAGAAAATGTAATTTTTAAAAGGAGGAAATTCCTCCTCTGGACTCCAAAATCGCGGATTTCCGCGGATCCGAGGAAAACCATCAGCACTGACTTAGGGTCTATTGCAAGGAACACGTGGAATAACAAGGAGTCAGTGCTGCAGTGCAATGCTGCAAACTGAGCTAGGGCAAAGGGACTTGCCAAGGCAGTACAGCGCAGTGGGTATTCGATCTCCTTTCATAGCTTAACTCATCCATTATGTAAGAAAGTAAGCCAGAACTTCCAATGAAACCTTTAACTACATAAAAGGAATAATAATATACTCCAAAGTAACACCCACCTTTGATGACCGGACATCATCAAATCTTGTGTTTTTCTGTAGCTCTTTGTACAGCTCTCCCTTGGCAGCGAACTCCAGGATAAGAAAAATTCTGGATTCATCGTAGAAGTAGCCGTACATCTTAAGAATATTTGGATGACTGAAAGAACAAAAAAAAAAAAAACGGTATGCAAAAGAATAAAAAGTGACCATTTGAATTAATAAAGGGAAATTGACCAAAATGTTTACTTAAATTAAGTGAGCTTTGGTTTCTTGAGGTTTCTTGCTCAGAAAAAATTTGTTTCACTATCAATGAAATCGCAATTTTTATAATAGAATAATTAAAGTTGTTGATTCAAGGAATTGTTTTAATCAAATTTTGTGGCAGTAGACTAATAGTTCTATGATACTCTGATATGATATGAAAATGATCTAAAAATTGACATATCATTTTCATTGCAAAACTATTTCATAACAATGTAGCTAGTATGGGGAAACGAAGCATGCTATAATGAAGAGAGCAAAACAATTTTTAAAAAACAAAAAGTGTAGATGATTTGTTATTTCAGTTACGAAACAGCTTAATATGCATTTCATTAATTATTGGCAAACTTTACAGAGCTTAATAAATTCACAGACAATTAGCAACCTAATTTCACAATCTTAGTCAATAATTATCAATTCAAACCTTAATTTATTTATTTATTTTTGGTTGGGGGAAGGGGGGGGGGATTTTTAATTTAAATTAAATTCTTTATAATAACAGTAAGCAGGTCTGCTTATTTGTTAAATGCAGAAGTCAGGGGCCAGACGGAAAAATAAAAGCTATTTTCTTAAGACAAAATAATATAATGGAGGCATACATGAAGGAAAAACTGAATGAAAATGATATCAAATGAAATCTGAAACTACTAATATACAATATAACTGAAAGATTGATTTGAAACTCGGTGAAATGTCAATCCCATTAAAATTCAATATCGAATATGAATAAAATATTGAATGAAATGTGAAAATTGGTCAATCAATTTAAAACTTAGTGAAATATCAATCCCATTAGAATTCAATCCATCTCAATAAGGAGTAAATTAATTTTGTTCACATTTTTAAAAGTAGAGATGTTTTACACTAAAAATCAATCCAAGACATCAAATAAATAGATTAAAAAATTACCTGAGCCTTGTTTGAATTTCTATTTCACGTCTCAACTGATGCTCAACACCAGATTTTTGTAGTTGGGATTTGAACATAAGCTGGCGAGAAATAGAGAAATATAATTGTTAAAAATTGGAGAAATACAATTGTCTTTAAAAATAATTAACAATTTTTTCCTTTATTACAAAAAGAGAGTAACAGAATGGGCCATATATAGTACACAGAAATGTATTTTATTCAATACATAATATCATCATTGTATTACAGAACCAGACCCTAATGGTGTACAGCACCCCTGAGAATGAAAATTACCCTGTATACAACAAGATAACTCTGCTAAAATGGTATGGTTCTGTGCAATAAAAATGATTACCTACCTTTATTGCTACAATGCATTTGCTTTTCCTCTCTCTAGCCACATACACATTTCCAAACTTTCCCCTTCCCAAGGGCCGTCCAATCTCAAAGCTGTCTAGAGTCCATTGTCTGTAGAAGAGTAAAAAGAAGAAATATTTAAACCTTTTACCAAAAATTGCAATGACCACCAGAGCAAAATACCATTGTACTGTTCAGGGTTGCCAATTCAAAGGGCAAAAATTTACGGAGTGCAAACACATCAACCAACCCTATTCTGAACACTGTACTCCAGTCAGGGAACATTATATATTAATAAATGATATTATAGTTAAGGACAACAAAAGGTAGAGAATGACCACAGAAAATAAGCATGTATATTATCCTAAGATTCAAGATTACTTTGTTAAAAAAATGGATTTCCCCGACTCTACCATAAATCAAACTAAAAATAAAAAATTAGTAATTGTGAGATTCATTTTGAAAACAGAACTGAATGGGTTTTCAAAATTCATATTTTTTTTAGAATTCCACTAAATTTAATTTGTTAAAACTTAAACCAGGAAATTAAAAAAAAAAAAACCCTAATAATTGTACATTACAACAATAAAGAGATGTTAATAAGCCTATGACAACTACTGCTATTGCTAACAAGTATACACATAGCAAATGTAGGAGCAGTATGTCTTTATTACTATCATAATCATATTAGCTCCAATTGTAACCAGAGAGTAGTTTTATCTAGTTGAAATAGCAAAGCTGAATACCTTGGTGTATTTTCGTCATCAGAATCTCCTTCAACAGGAGTATTTTCCTTTCCCTTATCAAGATATGATTTGGACTGCAAAAGTGCAGATGAACTTCCACTTGTTTTCAAGACTCGACTTGGCCGACGCTCCATGGCTCTTTTTCAACTGAAAAGTATATATATATATATATAATAAGATACATTTATTTCATTATTCATTAAAACAGATTCATGTCTGCTCATGCGGTGAGGAGGAAGATGTAGAGCATATACTGCAGTGATGCAGAAAATACTCAACCCATAGAGAGGAGATATGGCCCTCTGCAACTTATCTACATAAAAAACTTTTCAGCCACTAGAACTTAAAGATGAGTAACTTCATCTTCGAACGGGACTCCAGATTGAAAGGCATATGAGAATAAGAAGGGGACTCATATCTTGAACATATAAAAAAAAATTCTATCTTTTTTTTTCATGATTAAATTGAAATATATATAGATGTCTTCTCTTTATACAAGAAAATTCAAAACTATGCCAGTTTTAACTTGCCATATCTTTTTAAATAAATCTTGAATACAAAAAGTGGTTCGATTATTCTGAAAAACCCAAACTTCCCCAATTACCTCGAGACACTGGTTGGGAGGTAACAGGGAGATCACAGATTCTCTCTCTGTAAAAAAAGTGACTAAAATTGTAAACAGAAAAACTTTAATAACCTGAAATCGTTTGTTGTAGAGAAACAAACAAGGCAATCAAATTAAATCTAGTTATTTTAAGTCCCACCCAACTGCTGATTGGGTTAAATGAATGGTTCCTAAATTAATGATGTTCTGAATTTGAAAATTTTATCAAAGTGCCAACAGAAGTAAAAATGATAAAGTGAGCGGTTATCATAAATTTTATGCTAGGCACTTTGATAACTCCAGCCTAGTGGCCACCAGCTCACTGTAACGTGAAAATCGTTTTTTTTTAAACTTTTAGAAGGTGGGGTGGGGGGGGGGGGGGGAATTTCGCTGTTTTGGTTTTGGGTGACTATTCTCATCCTGGATGAGAATAGAGGTAGTGGCACATTCTCGCTATTCTTACCCCCCTAGCCCCTGCCCCTGTTTTTATTTTGTTTTTAAGGGTTTTACGGCGCTTGCAACACATTTAGGTCATATCAGCGCCAGTAAAAAGGTAGAAAATGAGAGAGTAAAAAGTTATAGAATTACAATTAAAGCACCCAAGGAAAATTAAGACATAGGGGAACTGGGAACAATTAGGGATCAGATGTAGATTCCAAGAGCATACCACCAGTGTACTTAGTTTGAGATCACCTATAAGTCTCATCCGGACACAAGCACAAAATCCAACAAAGAGGAATACACTAGACCTGTAATTGAGCTCTATAAAAATTGACTGAAACTGAAACTCTTCGTAATTCGTCGTAGCGGTAAAATCCAAAGAATCAAAATGAAAGGTAAACAGCAAGCTCACTTGAGCAAAGCAATGGCAGAAAACTAAATTGTGAGGGAATTAATTAGGCTACTTACCATTGTTCCTTGTAATTAGGTACCCAATCAGTGAAGAAACTTAGAAACAGTCAACCAGTTTGTTTACAACATGAGGTAATCGAGATGTCTTGTAGCAATCATTTAACTTTCGATTTGAAGGTGTCTACATAACGAACTTCGGGTGTTTCGAATTTTTCTTTCTCATACTTTTCCTGTCATTCAAGTAAATGTGGTCAATTTTGGCTTAGACGAAACAGTGAAATTTATCGCTCGGCGGCTCAGTTAAAATTGGCTACGACAGGTTTCGAAAGTGAAAAAATAATTTCACGAAGGCTGTGTGAAAATACACTGGGGTGTGTTCAGACACGGCAATTCTAAAAAGCGTCGCTTAGCCTTGGCAATATATATCCATCATTAATATAAACGGCCCATGAGCTATGCGTGGGGCTGTGGAACATTCCTAGTTAACTTTACAGTCAATCGACTACGATTCATGAATTCTTTCTTTATTCATTTCTTTCTTCCCTTTTAAAAAATATTTGAATTTGACGAATTGACTGATTTCAGTTAACTGACTGAGAATTTACAGGTCTAATACACTCAAATGCTTACATTATACATTCAAAATAATTCTGTGATAATCAGAATGGGATGTACAGATTCACATTTATAGTAATAGTATATAGGTGGAGGTGCAAGAGAAAGAAGAAAATACCAACAAATTAAAATGACATTAGAGAAAGACAGGGATAAAGAGAGGGGGGTTGGGGGAGAGAGCGAGAGAGATATGAAATATTGAGTGGACAAAGAAAGAAGGAAAAACAAACAATATATAATTATGTAGAGAAATAAGAGTTTGGGAGAGAGAAAGAGAGAGAGAAATACCTAATGTAGAGATTAATTGAGATGGCTAAGTCAATACAAAATAATAATATGTCCATTAAAGAAAAAGTCCAACTCTTAGAGATTGGGCGAGTCTATTTCGCTTAGCTGTGAAAGGGTGGTAAGGATATTATTAGAGAATAGACTGAATTCCTATTTTCGGTAAGTTATTTAGAAATATGAATAGTGGAAGACAAACTTATATTTATTTATTATGTATTCAAAATTTAAAAAAAAAAGAGAGAAAGAGATTAACTCCAATAGATTTCGAACAGATTCCCATATCTCAAGCAATTCAGTCTAAATTTTAAATGCATTATAACATGTATGTTCACCCTCCCCAGTACCACTAAAAGCAGTCACATGAGAGATGATGATGATCAGATGTGAAGGTGAATATTGAGAGAAAGGGGGGGGGGGGTAAGCTGACTCTACCTGTTGGTTAATACAGGGGTGAGAATAGCGAGAAGGGGCGGAGGCTAGGTTACCCTACCTGTTGGAAAATACAGGGATGAGAATACCAAGATGGTGCCACTATTCTATTATCACCCAGGATGAGAGCTTGGGCTTGACTGTTTTTCTAATCTCACCCACCCAGTCAGACTGAGTCAGGATGAGAATAGAGACAGCCTTTGGTTTTAGCTTTCTTTGTAGCCTTTATTATTGACTCATCAAAATCAAAACGTTTAATTTTGTTCGTTTTAATTAACATTATTACTTTTTTTATAATGATGATAACAATGTTCTCTTTACTTTACTTTGACTCAAAGTTTGAGTTGAGACTGGGACATCTCTCTCGTCTAAGAAGTCGAAAGTCTCAGTCACAGCCGACTAGAGTTAGGCACTGACCATCAAAATAAAAAATTACGATCGAGACTGAATGTTAAAACAAGGCAAAAACAAACCTTTCAGTCTAGTAAATCTCAGAAAGGTATTTTTTCACTCTGTTTATCTAGATATCAATGTCTTTTGATAAGAACTGATATTGCTCATGTCACAGTTCTATTTTTTTGTAATTCGCGGTGGACCAGGAGCCAAGGATTCTTCTTTTGATCTTGCCAATTTGCTGGATTTGCAGTAAAATAAATTGGATGGATTTTTAAAAAAATTATTATGATTTAAGTGGAATTTTTCATTCACATTCCTTGGATACTCCGTGATACTCTAGATACAAATATAGTAAAGATAAAGAGAAAAGGGTGAATCAATTACGCTTCAAAAACAATAATTTTGAATTTTTTTATGACTTTTTGTTTGTTTGTTTTAATTTCTCATATTTTTTTTTCCAATCTGGCAGCTACTTTTTCATAAGAGTCGATTTCTTTCTTTATCAAGATGAATCGATCCTTCAATTTAAACTGAAACGGAAGTAAACATCAGATGATTGTACAATTGTTGTTTTCATCACTAAATGAGCACCGGTCACTAATGTGTTGACAAAAATAATGTTTGTTGTGATTAAAAATAGTTAAAATCAATCATTCTCATGACACGAAACTCCAGATTTAAATACTCATTTCATACCTACGACCTCTGGCTTTGCTAACATCAAAAGGTAGGAGCTATTCAGTGAGTATTGAAGTCAAGGAAAACGTTTTAAGTTGTTTCATTTCTGAGTTACATTTTCTATTGTCTCTTCTGTGCACTGGTGGGGTTAAGAAGAGTCTGAGTACTATTTAATACCTTGATACCTGATACCTCTTCTTCGGGTTGAAGGCTATGCCTGTAATACCCGTTCTGCACTATCTCTGATATATCTACGCGCACCTGCATGGTTGGGGCGGAGCTGGTAACGCTTGTAATGCCAGTGTTTGTCTAACTTGTCTGTGAACTCATTCACTGTCCTCGCTTTAATTACATCTTCTGGAAGGCTGTTCCAGTTATCTGTCACTCTGAGTCCAAAGGAGCATTTTCTTACATTTAATCTGGCCTGTCTTTTTTTTAATTTGTCGCTATGTCCTCTCGTTCTATTAAATGTGCTCTCTGGTAGTATTTGCTCTCTATCTACTCTATCTTTCTCGTTTATTATCTTATATACTTGTATCATGTCTCCTCTTTGTCTTCTGTGGTACAATGATGGTAGTTTGAGATGCCTCAGTCTATCTTCATATGGTAGATGCTTCAAATCTGAACAAAGCTTCGTTGCTCTCCTTTGTACCCTTTCAATTTTATCCATGTCACCGACATGCTGTGATATCCTCGGTGCATTACCATATATTCAAGTGATGGTCGTACCAGAGCAGTGTAGAGCCGCCTAATAATATCATTATTTCTGCTGGTGAATGTCCTTTTAATAATTCCTAGAGTTCTGTTTGCTCTATTTATTGCACAGTTGACATGATGGTGGAAGGATAGTCTGTTGTCTACATGCACTCCTAAATCCTTTTCTACTTCTGTTTCCCCTAGCTGCTGGTACACTCCGTTATCGTCTCTCATTCTGTATGTGTGCTTTGGATTTTTGTAACCAAGATGCATTACGCTGCATTTGCTTGCATTAAACTTTAACAGCCTTTAACAGTCTGACCAGTCTGATAATTTGTCGATATCATCTTGTGTAGTATGTCGGTCACTTTCTGTTCTTACAGGTCCAAACAACTTTGTATCGTCAGCAAATATTCTGATCACGTTTTTTACAACATCAGGTAGATCATTGATGAATACCACGAATAATACTGGACCCAGAACACTCCCCTGTGGAATGCCGCTGGTGACATCCGACCACTGTGATGTGTGCCCGTTCAGTGAGACTCTCTGTTTTCTGTCGTGCAGGAAGTTAGATATCCATTCGTTTATCTTTCCTCTTATCTTGCCATAGCTATGTAGTTTTTGAATGAGCCTTTCATGGGGTACAGTGTCAAATGCCTTTTTAAAGTCGAGGTATACCGCATCCATCGGTTCTCCCCTATCCAAGGCGTCTGTCCATTCATCAATGCAGGTAATAAGTTGTGTTATGCATGATCTCCGAGGCACGAAGCCATGTTGCTCATCACAGAACAGATTGTTTGTGACCATATGCTCCATCACATGTTCCTTAATTATTGCCTCCATCACTTTGCACGGAATTGCTGTCAGACTCACAGGTCGATAATTGCCAGGAGTGTTTCTATCGCCTTTTTTAAATATTGGAGTAACCTGTCCAAGTTTCCATTGTTGTGGCAAGTTCCCGTTGTGTAACGACGTTGTGAATATGATTTGAAGCGGTGTGGCAATTTCATTCGCAATTTCCCTTAGCACTCGAGGGTGATTTGCCTGGGTTAAGCTTCATAATATTTTTCAGTATGTCTTCTTTCTTTATAACTATACTGACAAGTGCCTCGCTGTAATGTCTTGTCTCCAATGCTGGCACATGGTTAGTGTCCTCATGTGTAAATACACCACAGAAGAATTTGTTCATTATTTCTGCTTTTATAATGTCCTCGTTTTGCAGGTCTCCATTACTGTCCCGCAGATCACCTACCCCGCTTCTTATTGTTGTTCTCGATTGGGTGTATTTCCAAAAGGCTTTTGGGTTTTCTTGGATCTCATTTGAAATACTCTCCTCAAAATCGCTCTTAAGCTTCCTTGTGTAACTTCTCAGTGTATTTCTGGCGTCACAATACAACCTGTAATCAAGGCTATTTCTGGTCTGAAGGTATCTTTGCCATGATCTGTCTAAATCCTTCTTTGTTCATATATAGATTTCTTTTTCTCTTTCTTTTAGTGTCGTTAGCCTTGTGCACAGGTATGAATTGCTTCATCGCGGATTCTAATATATTCTGGAAAGTGTCCCAATCCTCTTGCTCACTGCATTCATTAAGTGTATGGGCCCAGTCTATGCCACCAAGATATTGTCTCATTCCTCTGTAGTCCCCTTTGTCATATTTGTACTTCACGGTTTTACTTTCAATTGCCTGTGTTTGACATGTATAATCGAGTATGATGGTACAATGATCACTGGGGCCAGATACTGGGTGTTATTCACAACATTCTCCTCGGATGTTAACACTAAATCTAGTACTGATGGTTGTTGGTCCCCCCTATATCGTGTTGGTCTTTCGATATGTTGTGTTAAGAAAGTCCATGAGGCATTCTGTAAATAAATCACTGTCTGAACCTTCAACTGTAGCTGCACATTCCTCCCAGTTTATATGGGGATAATTAAAGTCCCCAACAATTACTAGGCGCTCTGGGATCATATCTACTATGGCACGTAACATATTTTCCAGGTTTCTATTATTTTCATAGGTGCTTGACGGACTACGATATATGCATCCAAACAGAAGTTTATGATTGTTTCCAAGAGAAACGTTAGCCCAAACACATTCAGAAAAGTATTGTGTACTTGTACATTTGAATTCCGCCACGCTAAGTTTAGTGGAAAAATATATACAGATTCCTCTCCCATCCATTTCTAAATTATGAATTGGGGTGTGATAACCCTCAATACATATCTCTGCCTCTGTGAGGGTGGTTTTACTGTACTTCGGTTTTACTTCTGTCAAGGCAACAATGTCAGGTTCATGATCTTCAATAAGCTGCAGCAAATCGGGCATCTTTGTGGTTATTACACCTACATTAGTTAATAAAATCCTTAACCCACCTCGAACAAAACTTTGGTTAATTCTAACAATATTTACAGGTGAATAACAATTTAAATTAGGTTTATGTACAATTTGTCTGTTCTCCAGTGGTTTCTGAGCTAGAGATGATCCTGAGGCTTCCCTTGGACAACTCTGTTGTTGCGGATGACCCAGTTTTCCTCTTTGCCTTCTGCTCTTGATTCTTGGTTTTTCTCTTTCCGCTCTACTAGTAGTTTCTTCCATTCCTCTCGTTCTAAAGGGGTCCTGTCCTTTTTTACATAGATTGTATTGAGAGTTTCAATCTCCCTGAGTTTCCTCCCGATCCTTAAGATTCTAGTGGCATCTTCTTCACTTGTTGTTTGTATCCTGAGGGGTCTTGCCGATGTCGATTCCTTCTTTCCTAGGCGAGTGGGATTGGTAAAGGGAACTTTAATGCCCACTTGGTCCAGTATATCACTCTGTCCTGAGGTCATCGCTTTTCACCTGCTTTGGGTCCTCGGCAGAGCTTTCGGCCAAATTGTTTAGCCTTCTTTCTTGCCTATCCTGCACCTCTTTGACTGTTAGCTCTACATATTCAGAAGGATGTTTGACTACTCTCTCCTCCAAGGATTGCACCTTCTTACCTAGGTCTTCGTTTGATTCATCCACCTCCTTAAGTTTCTCTGAAACTCGTGCTTCGAGTGCGCCAAAATTTTCTTCTAGGGCGTCTTGTCTGGCCGATAGGCGCTGTAGCCCTGACATAAATCCACTGGCAAACCTATTACATTTCTTGCAGTACCAGTGTAGGCCCTGTGTTTTGTCGGCTTCTGCATCCTGTATTGCTTTGTATAGTGAGTCACTAACTCCTTCACAAGAAGTGTGGTGCCACAGCTCACACATGTCACATTTAGCATGCCTAAAGAGGGTATTTTATAATTAATATCGGAGGGAAGACCCCCTCCCCCCGAACCCCCTTGATCTAACTAAAGATACTATATAACCCAATGAAACTGAAACATAATGATCTGATAAGGTTTGTCATCACTTGCAATATCAAAACGAAGTGGTTATTCAGAGTCGACTCTGGATAACTGTAGGCAGTTATTCAGAGTCGACTCTGGATAACTGTAGATGGTTATTCAGAGTCGACCCTGGATAACCATGTGTACAGATATTTAGAGCCGAGAAGCCTATCGAATTATATCGAGTTGAGTTCTTGCGAGATGAGTTTCTTTCAATTTGATACCAGTTTACTACGGTTATTTTGTGACTTTGGCAATTTTAGTGCCAAATTCTTAAAACTTGGCGATTTTTCAACTTCAGTCGCTAAAAATAAGAATCTTTAATCAATTGCAAAACATATTCCATCAACAAAGCAAATTTAAATTAGCTTATAAACAACCATTTCTTAAATCGATCAGCCTAACTTATTATCTCTCTATTACCAAATGATATCTATAAACATAATATGTAGATAGAAGGGTGGCTGAGAGAGAGAGAGAGAGAGAGAGAGAGAGAGAGAGAGAGAGAGAGAGAGAGAGAGAGAGAGAGAGAGAATTAATGAATTGATTTTTATTTTTTTTAAATTATTTTTAATTAGACACAAGTTGTAATGAATTCCATTAACAAATTCAGAACAATCAAACAAAAACAAAACAGAACTTTAAAAGGAAGAAAAAAAAAAAGACACGCTTATAAACCTTATAAAATCTTCAAATGAATGTATTATCTGTTACAGCTAAAAAGTACACAAATATTTACACCCATTTGCTCCATCCCCTTCCCTTTCGATCATCTTCTCATTCATGGCCACCATGTGTCTTGTGCTGCCTTTGACATTTGGCGCCAGCGTGTCTAGACTAACGTCATAAATAAAGGAGTGTCACCAAAATTCATGCAACTGAGCAGAGGTGTCAAAAAATGATAAAAGGCATATTATTGTTCCCCCCCCCCCCCCCCCCCCCCCCTGAACTACCACTGAGCAGAAAATGTTTGACATGACAAAAAACAACGGAACATTTATGAACAAATCCTAAAATCCCAGAAATCCGCGGAAGATTATCATCACTGGTCCCCACTATATTTTTTAAAATATTTCTTTTTTTTTTTTTTGTTTGTTTTTTTTTTTTTTTGTTTTTTTTTTTTTTTGTTGCAAAATCTCGACAATTTGCAAAAAAATTGCAAATTTTGCGGCCGCAATGCAAATCACCGATGCAAAAAACTGCCATGACAGAAGAGACAAGAAAATACGAAAAAATAAAGCGATTTTTTCCCGTAGGGTTAAACAGAGGTGGGAGAGAAGAAAAAAAACAAACAGAAAAACCGTGTGGTTGGTAACTGGAAGTTCATCACTCATCTGTCTACAGTTATTCAGAGTGGACTCCCCGACTCTGAATAACTGTAGACAGTTATTCAGAGTCAACTGTCTACAGTTATTCAGAGTGGACTCCCCGACTCTGAATAACTGTAGACAGTTATTCAGAGTCAACTGTCTACAGTTATTCAGAGTGGACTCCCCGACTCTGAATAACCGTAGACAGTTATTCAGAGTCGACTCTGAATAACCGGAGAAAGTTATTCAGAGTCGACTCTGAATAACCGCAGCCTATCAAAACCGATGACACTGACACGGTCACGAAAGTAATAATGGCATCGACCGGAGTCATAAACGACAACAGGCTCAGCCAATTGTTTATGAAATTAGAAAAATCACACCACTTATAAGAATGAAATTTATCTTAAATAGTATGATTGGACTTTAAGTTTAAGTCCATTAATACAATAATAAAAAAGTGCGAATCTGCTAAAGTCCTCCCTCTTTCAACTCCTAATTGATTCTATGCTTAATCACAACCTATATTAAGCCATTTCTGTGATGAAATATTTGATTGGATTAGCAATATGCTAATGAATTCAACCCAATTCTAATAATAAATGTTTATACTTCACTAATTAGGCAGTTTAGTGAGCAGCAGCAGTGGCAGTCAAATTGTGACCCAACTCGCCCAAAGGGAGGTTGTGACTGGAAATTGCCGTTCGCGTTTTGGGGGGTTCAATTAAAGATGCATAACATAAAGAGGAATATCGCAGATATTTTGGTATCATTATTTTCGTCTTTCAATTTCCTTTTAAATGGTGCCAATTAAGGAAAAATCCATTAATAATTCCAGAAGTTATTCACAAATGATATTCCATACTCCTAGATAAAATTTTGAATCTGATTTTTAATGTTTGGTCATGCAGGTTGTTATATGACACAAGCTTAACTGAACTGTCCATTCAATTATCGCCGGCAGTTCAATGAATTTGATGAGCCGATCACCTCAAAATGTATCATTCAAGTTGCGTTATAATTTGAACTCGATTTCTATTTCTTCTATAGTCTATACTATAGCATTCAAATACATCTTGAAATGTAAAACATCAAGATGCCTCGTCTACATTTGCGACAATACACCAGAGGTGGTTTGCAAATTAAGAGAAGAAAGAAAGACTTTTTCGACTTTGTAAGAGAATTCCATGGAGCTTGTTATTTGGGCCGAGATATTTTCTGCATTTAATTGTATTTTTAATTCAATTTATTGTAGAATTCCTTCCCAATGTTAAGAACTGATAACAGTTCAAATAAATTTTAAGAAATTGATTGTAATCAAAATAATGAGAGGAACCACTAAATGGTATCAACTCACCTCATTCATATTCACTAAATGGGAGGTTGAAACACAACCTGCATACTAAAAACGATGGCGTCTCTTTTTGATAGGATTTTGATTTTTAGATAAAATCATCACGATGTCTAATCAATCTCGTAATCCACGCAAAACATCTTCATGTTACTTGTAAACACCATGCAAAATTTGCTGACGATTGGTCCAGTGGTTACGGAGCCTTAGTATTGCAAAAAAAAAATACCATTTCCAATGACCGTTCAAAATCAGCTGTCAAATGGTTGTCATCAAATAAAACATCTACATCTATCTCTCCATTTTATTTGCTAATTTCTCAATACGAAATAAGTTACATTTTTTTCTTGTTAGGTACCATGGCAGAAAATATTGGTGTGGCAGCAACAGATGACATCAATGGTCACTGTGGAGACAAAGAAGAAGAAAGTATGGATACATCATCTAAGGAAAATCAGCAGGTGGTTGCTGAATCATCCGAAGGTTGCATGTTACAGTATAGAATTGACCCGGAGCCCAAAACAGACAGTGACGAAAATGGCTTTGTGAATGTTCATCATAGAGACAAAGAAGAAGAAGGAAGTATGGATACAACATCTAAGGATGAACCAGAAAGTCGGGAAGTGGCTGCTGAATCATCTGAAGGTTGCATGTTACGGCATAGAATTGACCCGGAGCAAAAATCAGACAGTGACAAAAATGGCTTTGTGAATGTTCATCATGGAGACAAAGAAGGAAGTATGGATACATCATCTAAGGCTGAACCAGAAAGTCAAGGAGTAGTTGCTGAATCATCTGAAGGTTGCATGTTACGGCATAGAATTGACCCGGAGCCTAAAAAAGCCAGTGACGAAAATGGCTTTTTGACGTATGAAGAAAGCAGTCCAAGAACTACCAAAGATAGAAGGAAAATTTCAGAAATCCGCAAAGCACTCCAAGCAGATCCAGTCGACATTACAGAATTGAGAAGACTCGCCATTAGTCCAGGGGGTTTATTGAATAAATCATTGAGACAGAAGGTGTGGCCTCTTCTGATTGGTGCTCACACCAATAATATGACTCCAAAACCTTGTAAGTTGATCTCGGGAGATGCTTCTTTTAAAAATAATTTGAAAAATTCCCTTTATTCATTCCATAGGGGAAATTTGTCTTTAGAGTCGATTCCAAGGGAAGACTGGAATCACCCAGGCGTCAGCCGCAATGCAGCGCCTCAAACTGAGTTGGGTCGAGGTGACTTGCTCAAGGACATACAAGGCAGCAGGTATTTGAACTCGGTACCTTTCGGGTAAAAAGCAAAGGCCGTACCACTGAGCCACACTGCCTTTTTTTTTTGTTTGTTTAAATACTCGATTTAAGATATTCCCATATTTGGTTTTAGGCAGTTTTTGAACTGTACATTAATGAGAAGAGTGATTTTATGTCATGGGTACGAAATTATGATAGTACGAGAAAAGAACATTTGTTTATGCGTGTGTGTGAAGGAGGGGGAGAGAGAGAGAATTCTGGAGGTATGAGATTTTTTTTTTTAATGCGTTTAGTTTTGTTAAGCTTTTTATTGGTTTACTGCTATGTCATTGTATTTCCTTTTTTATTTGCTAAGTTATTTTTAGAAATTCATTTGTCATGGCATGGCAATACACATTGTATATTTCCAGAAGTGGATAAATAAAGTTCATCTTATCTTATCTTACGTGTTGATGGACCCCTAAAGTAAAGCACTTTGAGCATGTTTGGCGGGTATTGCTCTACATAAAAGCTCCAGTATTTTGGGGGGGTTTTTTGCGGGGGGGGGGGGGGGGGGGGGTTGTTTTTTGTTTTGTCTTTTTTTTAATGTTGGTGCTTTTTCCTAGTTTGATCAGTTGTAATGAATGAAGATTAAACTTAAAATGTTACTTTGTAAAGCATTTGTGAAAGTTATCTATAATTTATCTCCTTAGATCTGTTAGAATGTTGAAAAGTTATCAAACCTCTTAGATATTTTTTGTAACTGACCGATATCCTCTTTGTCCTTAAAGCCCAAGAAGAAATGGAAGAGTACACCAAGACCTATAGCCAAGTGGTGATGGATGTCAACAGGTCAAGCAGTCGATTCCCCCCTGGTAAGCCTCAGAACTCATTTTGTCAATATTTTTTAGTGCACGAATTGAACAAATGGTTCTAATAATTACCACCCTGTTTTAGGTCAAGATTCAAGTGGATATACAACAAAACAAAAGTTAAAAATCAAGTGAGTGGTTGTTGAATCATCTGAAGGTTGTATGTTACAGTATTGATTCGACCCAGAACCCAAAAAAAGCCACTGACGCAAATGGCTTTGTGAAGGTTTTAATTACTTCCATAATGTTCCAGTTTGAGAGTTTTTGACAAGATCCGTCATTTTGATTGATCGATATTTCAAGGAAGTTTTCTGGCAATAATTTTAAATATGTGGGTTGTTTTTTTTTAAAGTTTAGCAGATTTGTGTAAAGCTTATATTTTTCATTTATGGATAAGCTTCCTAAAGCACAAATTTCAATTTCCTATTCAAAAATAAATATAAAGGTGGGGGGGGGGGGGGGGTTGATCTATTGCCCCCAAAACATTATTTTTAAAATGTTCTCATTTACTTTTTACTGTATTTTCTCTTTTCCTCAGGCATTGATGATCACGTGAGGATGTCCATGAAGGATAAATTAGTAGACCTGGTTATGCGAGTACTTCTCAAACACAAACAGCTTTGTTATTACCAGGCAAGTCTTTTTATCAAATCTGGTTACAGATATATATAAATAACAAATGGGAATCATTTTTGTCATCATTTCCAATTTAACTTTCCATTTAATGTTGATCTTTTATGCATCTCCTTTGAGTGGGGCTTTCAGGGGAACTCTTGTGTCTGAATTTGATTATCAGTCAACATTTATTTTTAAAGAATTAAAGTTTATTTTGCAAGTTTTTGAGTTCCTATTTCATCTGGTTCAACTTTTAATAAGTGGGATGGGATGGACAGGGGGTGAAAAGCTGTTTTAGAGGCAAAATTTATTTGTTTTAATGTTTGGATTATATAACTAATACTTGAGAATTTACTGATGTTTTTGTCATCATTTCCAATTTAACTTTCCATTTAATGTTGATCTTTTATGCATCTCCTTTGAGTGGGGCTTTCAGGGGAACTCTTTTAACTACCAAGCCCGTCTAAATAAACAAAATGTACCCTTTTTTCCCCCAGGGCTTTCACGATGTTTGCATCACTTTCTTGTTGTGTATGGATGAGGAACTGGCTTTTGCCATGGTGGAGAAATTAGCCCTTGGACACATGAGGTAATTGAAAGAGTTGAAATCTTAACACTGTCAATGAAAGCGCAAACGTAACCTTAAAGAGCCACAATGTCTATGGCAATGATGATTATTATTTCAGTTCGTGTCATCCAACAATGAAATTGTCACAAATTATGGAGCAGGCACTGGTGTGAGATAAAGATCTGAAAAAGTGCGTGAAACAGTGCCAGACAAAGCAGAAAGAAAAATACAAGAAAAAACTTCCCCGAACATCAGCCTGCATAGATTCTAAGTCAAGGCAGATGTATTTTTTTTTCTTTCTTCTATTTTTCTTTCTACGTTGTCTGACACGGTTTATATACACGCTTTTTCAAATCTTCAAAGAAGCTATTGTTTGCTGCCATTTGAGCAAGGCACTTATGCCTTATCACATAAAAATTACTAATACTACTACAAAACCCAACAGTCGGTTGGCAGGGAGGCTAACAAGTGACACAAGTCTTCGATAAAGCAATTTGATACAATGCATTAGGCACTCTTCAGATTGAGCTAAGCTATAACTAAAAGACTCCCTTTTTAAGAGTCAGCACTTAGCTTTATCGCTTTTCTTGTTAATGATAAAGATTTATCTTAATTTGTTTTGTTTTTTAATTTTTAACGAATCTGTTGGTTTTATATGTTTTAAAAAATGTTTTAGTTTTGTTTTTTTGTTTGTTTTGTTTTTGTTTTTTTTTGTTTTTTTTTTTTTTTTTTTTTTTTTTTTGGGGGGGGGGGGGGGGGGGGGGGGTTGATGACACTTGTTTTAGAGAATTTCTAAATCCTATGTAAACAAATTGTGGATTTTGTCACTGAGGGTATAACCCTGATAATTAAGAATTTTATTCTAGTAAAATCCATCAGCAAATCTGACATATTTACATAAACTTTATCATTTCAGGGAATATCTAGACGATTCTATGGAGAGGACATCCCTTTTGCTGAACTATGTGTATCCTCTTATCAATCGCTGTAACCCCGAGTTGTGTCAGCACATGCAGAAGTAAGACTGATACCGATAAATAAATATCTAACCATTCATGGAAAATAACATTGTGATACTGTTATCTTTCAGTGAAACTTACATAAGGCGGGATATGCATTTTAACACATACTTACAATTATTTCAGTGTGTCTGAGTTACCATTTCTATCTATGTCACGTTATTTTATGTTGTTGATACCTTATCCTTTATTATAAATGTTGCTGCTCGAAGGTCGAAGAAATAAATAATGATATGAAATTGAATGTAAGCTTCAATTTAATTACAATAAGAGGTCAAATGAACATTTCGGGTTTCCCCTTTATCAACAAAACAGGATGAATTAAACACTACGGACGAATGTGGTAGTGGCGTTGTTAACAATGCCACTACCACAATACCTCATTCATCTGTTGTTTCATTCATCTGTTGTTTCATTCATCCTGTTTTGTTGATAAAGGAGAAACCCAAAACGTTCATTTGATCTGTTATTGTAATTAAATTGAAGCTTCCATTCGATTTCACATTATTTATTTATTTCTTATCCTATAATGATGCCAACTTCTCTAAATATTGGAAGTGTAAGTGTAGACAGGCATAAAGGATTTTCAAAGAGTATTTAAAAGAATGCGCCAATAATCAAGGAATGAATGTTTATATGGTAAGACTGAATAATTATTTCATCAAAATTGTCACGAAAAGATTGACAAACTTATATATAAGATAATGAAGTTGCGATTAAAAATAAAATTGTTTTAATTTGTGACAAGATGCAAATAAGAAATGTGCCTTACAAATTTTCATGTTTTTTTAAAAAACTTTTTTTTGTTTTTATTTTTGAAAATAACCCTGGACACCCAACTGTTTTGTGGTAACGCAACACATTTAAAAAATGGAAGGTTGGGGGGGGGACTTTCTCACTGCAAACATTTATTTGACACCGTTCTTGTTCTATTCGGTAAGGTGACTGGATTATTACTCATAATAATAATGACAGCAATGAAGTTGCATAATTAATTGGCCAAGACAAATGGGACATTTCTTATTTCCCCTTTAGTAATAAAGTGAATGATAATTTTAGACTTTTAATAAAGAATTAATGCCATTTGCCTTTAACTATTTAAGTGGAACTTACATTTAACTTTTTCTCTGTTTTCTTTTAGTATGTTATTTTTTTCTTCCTTTTTTTTTTTAAAATTTTGTTTTAGGTATTTTTCCTCTTTTTTTTTTTGTTTTCTTTGCCTTTTAATTCCTATGGCAGCAAGATTTACACCGCAATGTATCTTTTTTTGTCTTCCAGCCAAGAATTGGGTACTATCTTTGCTTTATCCTGGGTGATTACCTGGTTCAGTCATGTCTTGGGAGATATACGGAGAATCCTTCGGGTTTTCGACTTCTTCCTAGCATCTCACAGGCTTATGCCTGTCTACCTATCAGCTGCTGTGAGTTATTTTCTTCTATCTTTTTGTTTAACGTTAAATATGTGGAAAAAACAAGTAAGCCATATTACAAATCTTACAGTGAAAATATATTTTGTCTTGTAAATTATCTCTATGTTATGCATTGTATTATTTTTGTTTGTTTTACATTCACAATATATGATTTGTTAACATTTGAGTGTAGTAGAGACCTGTGCTTGTATCAGGATGAGACATTTAGGTGATCTCAAACTTAGTACACCGGTGGTGTTCTCTTGGAATTAACATCTGTTTCCTATTTGAACCAATTCCCCTTTGTCTCACTTGTTCTTTGGTGCTTTAATTGTAATTCTAGAACTTTTTACTATCCCATTTTCTTCCTTTTTATTGATACTGATATGACCTTAATGTGTTTCAAGCGTCGTATAACCCTTAAAAACATACTTTTTTTTTCTAATCAAATATACTAATTTCCTTTTTTTTAAATTTATTACGTTAAAATAAAATTATTGATTGGAAGTCTGGTATTCAATGTAGAGCAATTATGTTTTGATTTATGTTTTATTTAAAAATGCATTGCATTCCAGTTTGTGTTACATCGTGAGCAAGACATTTATGATGTGGGTGAGGAAATGGGCTACATCCACAAATGTCTTTCCACCATACCCAGTGACATCCCCTTGGAATCGTTGCTGGAACGGGCTGGAGACCTCTACCTGCAGTACCCTCCCCTGGAAATGTCCGACGATTCCATGCTGAAGAAGATGAATCAGTAAGACAATTTATCGCACTTTCTGTTATTTATATTGTATTAAATCACTCAGCCCTAACACTGACTATATCCGTAGTTTGCCCGGGTTACTTTTACCCCATGCCTATTTGTTACATTTTTCTGAGACAAATTATAAGCGTAGTATCAAAGCTAATGTTTTTGCATGTTAATGATAGTTGAATAAAACTATCTATGCTCATTTTCAACCATTTTTTTTTTCCAATTTTGAAAAGTAGCAAAAATCTCTAGGATTGAGTGAGTTAATATGAAGTTGTCTGATTTTGATTACTGCTCTGACTCTTTCATTCCTTATTTACTTATTTATTTCCACTCAAGGTTGACAATTTTCCGTATATTTACGGAATTCTGTCCCTATTTGAACCAATTCCCCTTTGTCTCACCTTTTCTTTTGTGCTTTAATTGTAATTCTAGAACTTTATAATTTACCCATTTTCTTCCTTTTTTACTGGCGCTTATATGACCTTAATGTGTTGCAAGCACCGTAAAACCCTTAAAAACGACAAACAACGGATTTCAGTATATTATAAACCCTCAGCATATTTTCCAATCACCTGCTAAACTGAAAAAAAAGTATGTACTTAATGTCTTTTTACTGGAGTTCAGGACTCAGAAAGGGTTCTGTTTATTTGATAACGTAAAAGTTCAGTAAATTTTTGCCCCTTGAATTGGCAACCCTGTACCTTTCTTACATTTGATTTTCTTTTTTCTTTTTTTCTTTAAAAAATTAATCTTCTTTCTTTGTCTTTTTTTTTTAAGTAGCTAAGGAAGGTTGCTTTTTATCTTTGTGAAAACCTAAAAGAAAATGTTCATTTAATAGTTTTGATTAATTCAGAGACACTATTCCCTCTGCAATGCTCTAACTAAATTCCATATTTTACTCTCTGTGACTGGTGGGCGTAGATGCTTAAGTAGCCAAAGAGAATGGCAAAGACTGATAAGATCTGTAAATGCATTTTTAATAACAATTTCATGATATTTTTTTTTCAGTCTTGCATGATTAGAAACCCTGCATTTTATAGTTTGTTATTCTTTTTTTTTTTTTTTTTTAAATGAAAGCTACGTCTATAGAATCTTTAAAATCTGTTTATTATTGTAATTTATTGGAGTTGATAATTACATATCAGTAATATTAAACACTTAATCTGAAGTTTATACTTTTTCTTCTCATGAACTTTCAAAAAGATTAACTTGGATTCGATATAAATTAGCACAAATGAGAAAACGTGAGTGTCCGTTGCACATTTGATATATGTCTTAACTTTCATGTTTCATGCCTTAACCAGAGGTGGATTTTGTGTTCAATGTCGTTTCTAACCCAAGGCGGTGGTGGTTAGGGTGGTTTGCACACATTTTGTTTCTTAATGAATTAGACAGATACTCGAGAATATCTAGATTTATGTGATAATCAGATGGAATATGGCAGCGTGGCTCAGTGATAGTCTTTGCTTCATACCCGAAAGGTAATGAGTTCGATCACCAGCCACTGTGCTGTGTAGCCTTGAGCAAGTCACCTCGCCCTAGCTCACTTTGCGGCGCTGCACTGCAGCTGCCTGGGTTATTCCAGTCTTCTCTTGGAATAGACCATTAAGACAAATTTCCCCATGGGGATGAATGAAGGGAATTTTTTTTTTTTACATTTTATTTTATAAGCCGAGCTTTTCACTCGTCACATGTGGTGTATGTAAAGAATCTTTATTCCATGGTTTCATTATTGGGGTTGTTTGAACATGCTGAAAAGGTGGAGACTGGTGACTTGGATTCCAGAATCAACGAGAGAGAATTTGTGAATTAATTAGTATGGGAATCCATAAGAATAATCGAAGTTTCAATAATTTGAATTTAAGGATCCTTTGTCTTCCTCTTCACAGTTGACATTGTTAAATTATTTTTTTAATTTACCAAATTTTATGCTTTAATTAAAAAATTTCTCCATGTCTTGTCCATTGAAAAACAAACAAAAAAGCACTAGGTGATCATAATATATGAACAAGTTTCTTTTTAATCAATAATCATGCAATCAAAATCTCATTTTGTTACGCTCTATCACATTGGAAGGCTGGGACATATTTTAGTAATGGCAAGTAAAACTTCAAAAACATTCCTATCAATGCCCTAAAGAAACAATTTAGTAGCGAAATTAGATCAAAAGACTGACACTGACAGTGACAAATTTGGTAGAGAAATTTCTATCATGAGAAAAACGAACTTGCAAATGGCGTGTACTCTAATTTAAGGAATTTGGGGATTCCAATAACATTTTTTATAATTCGGAAATAATTTTATAATCTATATTGATATACTATAGGATCTCGAAATAACTTAATAACAAAATGATTAAATACAAACGATAGTAATTTAATGAAACTTGAATGATAATAAAAGGGAAAAGTTTGATCAGAAGTCTTAGCTTGTTGTTGTTATCAGTTCATGATTCGTGAGAGAGCGGAAGACTTCGCTCGCTTCGTCCAAAGCTCCATTCGTCTTTTTCGCTCCCTACATTACCCCCCTCCCAGCTGTATACCACATAGTTTACAGCACTAGTCTTGATATCGAGGAGGGAGCCTTGACTGTCTACCGGACCTGGTGGTAATTGTAACGTCTCTATTTGGGCGTGTTTTGTCCGATACCGCCTCTTCCAATGTAGCAGGTTTTGTATCTGAACCTGGTCCTAATTGGGGCTTCCTTGTTTGCTGTATTGTTGTTGGAGCGATGTGTGCTGCTTTCAGGCGATCTACAGTTACCTTCTCTTTTTTTCCTTTAATGTCTAATACAAAATATTTGTCATTTGTCTCTAAAATTCGATAAGGGCCGTCATAGTGCCGTTGTAAAGGGGAACGGTGAGAGTCAATGCGAACGTAAACGTAACCGGTAGAAGTTAGATTGGTAGGCATGTAAACAGGCTGATTCCCATGAAAGTTGGGTGGAGTTGAAGCCAGTGATTGCATGGTTAATTTGAGTTGCTTCACGAAATCTGAACTAGGCTCTATGTGCGGAGTGTTTTTGAGTTGCAGTATTTCTCCTGGAAGACATAGTGTTGAACCGTAAACCATTTCGGCAGGTGAGCAATCGGCCTCAAGTCTCCAAGAAGAACGAATTCCAAGAAGAACCAATGGGAGTTCTGAGTACCAATTTGGAGAAGTTGTTCTCGCCTTCAATGCACTTTTGAGTTGTCTGTGAAAGCGCTCGACCATCCCGTTTGCTTGTGGGTGGTATGCCGTCGTGTTGTTGGTCTTGATGCCAAGCAACTTCCCAAATTCTGACCAAAGCGTCGAGGTGAATTGTCTACCTCGGTCAGAGGTAATGTCTGTTGGCACACCAAACCGCGATATCCAATGTTGTAGAACAGCTTGTGCGCATGTTGTAGCATGTGCATCTGGTAGTGGAATTGCTTCGGGCCAACGAGTAAAACGGTCTATTATGGTGAAAATGTATGACATGCCTTGACTTGTTGGTAAAGGGCCAACAAGATCAACGTGTAGGCTAGAAAATCGTGTGTCTGGTTGTGGTAAGCGAATTGATAACGGTGATTTGGTATGTCGACTGATCTTTGATGCTTGGCAGGCATGGCACTCTTTACACCAGCGACGAATATCTCGTTTCATACTCTCCCAAACAAAACGCTGACAAATGAGTTTTTGTGTGGGTCTTGGGCCAGAGTGTGATAGGCCGTGCAATTGGTCGAAAATCAGATGTGTCCACGATTTGGGTAGAATGGGCCTTAGTCTTCCAGTTGACGTGTCACAGAGGATGACATGGGTGTCGAAGTCGACATATTGGAGATTTAAACCTGTTGTTTTCGACATGTAGCTCTCCATCTCTCCTGAATCACGTTGGTCTTTTGATAAACGTGCAAAATCTCCCGGGGATAGGTTGTGATCTCCCTTGGACGATGCATTGATTGTTAAACGGGAGAGGGCATCAGCGACGACGTTGAACTTTCCTCGGAGATGTTGTATATCTGTAGTAAATTCGGCTATGTAGGAGAGGTGTCTCGTCTGCCGCGGCGATCTATCCGTTTGACTTCTGATCGCTGTAACTAATGGTTGGTGGTCAGTGTAAATTGTAAACGACTGGCCTTCCAGATAATGTCTGAAGTGTTTGATTGCGGAATAGGCGGCGAGGAGTTCTCGATCAAATGCACTGTATTTCTTCTCTGTTTCAGACAATTTCCGTGAGTAGAAAGCAAGGGGAATCCACGATTTACCATCCTGTAGTTGCTCTATTTGCGCACCAACAGCTACGTTTGAAGCATCGACAGTGAGGCTCGTTGGCACATTTTGACGAGGATGATGGAGGAGGACGATGTTTTTGAGAGAGTTTTTGGCTTGTTCAAAAGCCTTTTGACAGTCTGTGGACCATTCGATGCGTTGGCCTTTGCCGCTTGCCTGAGCATGCAGTGGAGCAAGTGTGTCAGCGATGTGTGGCATGAACCGATGATAGTAATTGATCATGCCGAGAAATCGTTGGAGCCCGGTGCGGTCAGTTGGTGGTTCACTGTTGACTAATGCGGAAACTCGGTCAGGATGTGGAAGAATACCTTGCGATGTGATACGGTGGCCAAGAAAGTCAAGTTCGCTAGCCCCAAATACACACTTGCCTTTGTTGATAACCAACCCGTTGTCAGAAAGAAGCTGAAACAGCTGGTGAAGGTGTTCACGGTGTTCTTCATGGGAGTGGCTGGCTATTAGAATATCATCGATGTAGCCGAATGCAAAAGGAGCGTTTCTCAGGATTCCATCCATAAGCCTCTGGAATGTCTGGGCCGCATTCTTAAGGCCGAATGGCATACGTACAAACTCCCAGAGGCCAAATGGAGTAGTTATTGCGGTTTTTGGAATGGATGTAGTTGCGACGGGTATTTGGTGATAACTCCTAACAAGATCGACTTTAGAGAAAACTTTGCACCCTGCAAGTCGTCTATTGAAGTCCTGAATGTGCGGTAAAGGATATCTGTCATCTTTTGTTTGTGTGTTGAGGTGGCGATAGTCACCGCAAGGTCGGAGTTGCCCGTCAGCTTTCGGAACAACATGAAGAGGTGAAGACCATGGAGAGTTAGAGCGTCGAATGATCCCCATTTCTTCCATAGCCAGAAATTCTTGTCGAGCTGCTGTCAGTTTATCCTCGGTAAGACGACGAACTCTGGCGTGAACTGGCGGTCCGTCTGTAACTATATGCAGCTCCACACCATGCTTGTTGACAGGTGAACTGAATCTTGGAGTAAGCAATTGTGGAAATTCTGACAACATGCATGAGTATGAGGTTTTCTCTGCGAAGGAAAGTCCCGAAACCGAGTGGGAGGTTCTAGTTGGCTGAAGCGAGGCTAAAACACTGCCAAGTGACATAAGGCGTCTACCTTTTAAGTCAATGAGGAGTTCATGTTGAATAAAAAAATCTGCTCCGAGTATAGGTCTCGTGACGTCTGCCAGAACGAACTCATGTGTAAGAAGTTTTTTTTTGTCCAAAGTGGAGCGTGAACGTTCGTTTTCCCCATGAACGGATAGAGGTACCGTTAGCTGCTAATAAGGGTGAGGAGGGGGAGTTGCATTTTCTCTCGTGGACAGATGCTGGAAAAACTGAAACGTCCGCTCTGGTATCTATTAGGAAATGTATTCCTGATCGTCTGTCCGTGATTGAAAATGTGTTCGTGGCTGTGTCTGGTGTGCCAGCAGTCGCCACTTCTAACTGCTGGCCTTGTCGTTTCCCAAAGGAGTAAAACACACCCTGGCTGACACCGTTGAGCTTTGAATCCAAACTTAGTGTGGTAAAAACACACAAACCGTCTCTGTTGACCAAATGATCTGTTGCCACGTGACTGTTGTGCCCGATTGGGTTTGAAACTCGCGGCGTCGATGTGGGTTTGTCCATTGTTTTCAATAGGTGTGAAACCGCCACTGGATTCTTGTCTTGTCGACGAAGCTACGGCATTGTTTGTGTTTCGTAGATCCATAGTGCCATCAGCAAGTCTTGCGGTTGCTTTCGTCTCCCAAATCCTGTCAGCAGCCTCAGCTAGAAGTTCTACGTCAACGATATTCTGACTAGCTAAAATGCATTGGATGTCAGGAGGGAGGTTTGACAGGAAAAGTGCCCGTTTCAATGTTTGGGGGTAATCATTCAATGAGTTGATTTTCCTCAGCAGCGCTGTTGGTCGTTTGTCACCCATTCCGTTGAGATTAAGCAGTTCGAAATCCTTTTGGGCTTGAGACTTGCCGAATGTCTTGATAAGTGATTTTTTAAGCGTCTCATATTTATTTTCATGTGGAGGGTTTGTGAGTACTGCCTGCATTTCTTCTGCAGTGTTTACATCTAGAGTGCTAACAACATAGTCGTATTTTGTTTGGTCTTCTGTGATACCGCGAGTGTTAAATTGTGCTTCAATTCTTGCAAACCAAACGTCTGGTGACTTTGTCCAGAATTCTGGCAGTTTTAGTGAGACTGCCCCAACCGTGCTTTGACTTTGTTGGGAGGATTGGAGGACAAGGAGTTGTTGCAAAAGGTCAGAAAGTTCGTTTTTATGTTCTGCCATGTTCAGCGTCGGGGTCACCAGTATAGGATCTCGAAATAACTTAATAACAAAATGATTAAATACAAACGATAGTAATTTAATGAAACTTGAATGATAATAAAAGGGAAAAGTTTGATCAGAAGTCTTAGCTTGTTGTTGTTATCAGTTCATGATTCGTGAGAGAGCGGAAGACTTCGCTCGCTTCGTCCAAAGCTCCATTCGTCTTTTTCGCTCCCTACAATACAATTGTTCTGTCTTTTTTGAATATTGAATCATTTAGTAGAAATGTTTTTAACCCTGAAAATGCCATATTGCTGAGTAAGAGTAACATCATTTTTTTTTTACAAATCACTTAAATCTTTGTTTTTCAGATTTTTCACTACGATTTTGTGCTTGTTGAGAATCTGGACTAATAAACAATGTGTTTCACATTTTTTGTATAGATGTTCTTTTCATAAGCATTTAATATAATGTCTAATTTCACAAGTCAATTGCATATCAACTGTTCAAATCAATGTTTTGTAAGTAATTTTAATTATCGTGCATTTAATGTCGAACAGCATAATTCAACATTATTACAGCTTTTAAAATGGTTATCTCAGAATATTGTGTTCACACATTTATACGTCCACATTTCTCTGTAATGTCATCAATTCTTTTTGCTATCTTCCAGGCAAACGTATGCGCATTTTGACCTCATCAATAAGCGCAAGTCGGCAAGGATTAATCAGCAGCAGAGGGATCCGCGGGGTCGAATGTTCGTGAGAGCCACCATGTGGACCGTGACGGCTGTCATCGGCGTGGCTGCTTTTGTCGTGTACCACACCTACAGTAACGGAGGGGAGTGGGTGCTGGCAAATTGGAGCTTGTCATAGCATGTACTAAATACAAAGTGATATTGATATATATGATACAGTGTGTGGAATTTAATGATGAGACTTGAGAGTTTAAATGCAAACTGCCTTGGAGCAATGTTGTAAATGAAATTTTTATTTTGGTGATTGAATAATGTACTGTGATACTATGCTGCTGGAATCTGTGGACTGTAAAAAGTAATGAACAAAAATAAATACGACAGCTTCGAAAAAGAACAAAATATCAAACTTTAAACGTTTCAGGCTCAGAATCCTTCTTTTTTTTTTTTTTGGCCAATACCAAAAATCAGTAAATACTTTTAACACATCACTTGATTCTCTCGAGTTCACCCTCATGGAAAATCGAACACATTTGTTTGATTTCACATGAACTCGAGATTTAAAATCCAGACATACGGCAGGAAAGTATTGGACATGTCGTATGCGGCTATGTGGTATTGTGATAGGACACTTGCTTTCAGATTGGTTAAGTCTTTGGAAAAGGCTTTTTACTCATATTCTCTCACTGAACTCGGGTGTAAAATTAGTACCTGGCCGTTACCAGCGTTGTCTCTGTCGGGGGGGGGGGGAGGTAATATCGCCTAACAGACATGTCTCGTTCTACATGTTACATGTTGCTGTTGGTCAGGGTCCCTTTGTAAAGCACTTTGAGCACATTTAATGGATATTGCACTATATAAAAGCTCAATTATTATTTATATTGGCAAATTTGATCTTGAAATATTTTGAGACCGTACTTGCCGACAAGACTTTTGCCAAATACAGTTTTATGTCTGTCTGGATTTTAAGTGATGTGTTGATATTTTTACTGTTTTGTTTTTTTATTGGCTTAAAAGGGGTTTTGAGTCAGAAACGTTCCATGATTTGCTTATTTTGTTGTTTTTTGGGGGTTTTTTTCGAAGCTGTTATATTCATTTTTTGTTCGTTACTTTTTGAAGAATGTCCTGGTTAGTTTTATTGTTCTTTCTGTTCGGGGGTTTCTGAATTTGTTTACAGGATCATGGCAGCAGAAGCATTTCTTTTCTTTTTTAAATCTATAGAACCCAAGATTTTATTGTCTCCATGATAATCATAAAAAGTTTTATTAGGAAAGATAGCTCCAAAATATTCTTCAATTTTCATCTAAAAGAAATTGTCTGATGCTTTGGAGTCAAAAAGTATTGAACAGAAATGAATAAAACGACTTCAAAAAAGGAAAGAAGAGAAGAAAGAAATATATATATATATAACATAAAATTTGTAGGCTCAAAACCAATTATTATAATGGACAATACAGTTGATAAAATTTCTGAGAGACAAATAAGTATCTTGTAAAATGTAAAACTGCTTTTAGAATGTAATTACAGTTCACTCCGGATAATCGCAACTCGGTTAATCGCAACAATTCCCAAGAAACAGAATTAATTCTATATAAAAGTCACTGGTTAATTGCAACAAACTTTGGTTAATCGCAACAAATTTTCGTCCTCAATAAGTGGTAAATTCAAGAAATCAATCAAACAAAATATTATGATTAAATTTCATTGTGGAAGAAATCGGGACAGGTTGAAAAATCGAGAGTGAGCGGGATTTAATGCTATATTAGTTTGTCACAGAGAGGGTGGGGATTTTCAGTATGGATTCGTGATGTCATCTGTGGCCACTAAATAGGAGGCAAAGGGCCTGGGCGTAGTCTTGACAACAGGTAGACAATGACAGTTGTCAAAAGAGACTGAGCGATATCCTTTGTTTTGGGATTGACAATTGTGCATTGTGACCAATGAGTTTGGTGAGAGCTTATTGTCTCTCATCATGGCTCATCTTACTTACTTTTGAGAACAAAAGAGTGAAATTTAATAAAATCTGAATAAGATGTCGACTTGATCAAATATTCAGGGCTGCCATATGTTTTTATTTCAATCTTATTGCTCAGTTTGTGGTGGACTAAGAGCAATGTTTACAACTGGTTTGATTTTGAGTTTACCATATATGTGTAAAATTAAAATGTTGCGATAGTGGACTGGAAACTCAATTTCGGTTAATTGCAACTTCGGTTAATCACAACATTTTCGCTGATCCCAAGGTGTTGCGATTATCCGGAGTGGACTATACCATTCAACCATTTTAACTCTTTGACTGTGGGCTGAAGAAGGCTTTGAGCCGTGGGTGGGGTCTTTGACCTCCAGTGGTGGACAGGAGATCATGCTGTGTCTTCTATCCCCTTATATCTGTTTTCCGAGTTACTTTCTGTCTGTCTTGAAATGAGATTACTTAGTTTTGTCCTAGCTCTGGTCGGATTCCTTGGTTGGCAGGGAAACAGTCATATGTATAGTCATTTATAGTTTTGGGAGATATTTTTTCCCTTGTAAATCATCTCTCTGTTATCTACTGTTACATTCTTTTATTTTCCTATGAATATATGTTGGTTTGTAATCATTTGAGTGTATTCCTCTGACTGGAGACCTGGTATTTGTGTCTGGATGAGACTTTTAGGTGATCTCAAACGAAGTGCACTGAGACTGCGTTCTTGGAATCTTCATCTATTCTTTATTTGAACCAGTCCCCTTCATCTCACCAGATAAGATTACTGCCCACCGTTGGACACGAGCTGATGCATTTTCCTTCCACAAACAACCCAAGTAGTGGTTTGTGATCTGTGTAAATCTTAAATTTACGACCTGACAGAAACTTATACCATTTCCGGACAGCGAAAATTATTCCAAGTGCCTCTCTGTCTAACTGCAAATAATTGCATTCGGCCACTTGCAATGTTCGACTTGCAAACGCAACTGGGCGTTCCCCGTCCTCATGAATTTGGCTAAGTATTGCCCCAACACCCACATTATAATGTGCTTTCAAATTGTAAATCTAGAATTTTTGACTGTCCCATTTTATTCCTGTTAACTGGCGCTGAAATGACCTAAATATGTCGCAAGCATGGTAAAACCCTTAAAACAAAAACAATGCTTGTAGTTCGAGCCCTACACTTTCCTTGTTTTGTCCTTCATTTAAAAAAAAAAGATTTTGTGTTCAATCTTGTTCAATACTTTGTCAATTTTTATCTGAGCATGTACTCATAATGATTCATATTATTAATGTATATTTTTAGCCAGCCTTTTATCTGCAAGTTTCTGGGAATCAGGAAATGACTTGAATGAAATAGAATGTTATTTGATTTACTCATTTTATGATGAATTGTAAATAGATCTTAAAAAAGGATTTTAAATATTTGTGCGGTGGTCTGACGAATTGCCTTATGCTGAAAAATAAAAATGTAAATGTACAGAGCAATCCCATTTGAGTAAATTACAGAGCAATCCCATTTGAGTAGAGCAATCCCATTTGAGTAGAGCAATCCCATTTGAGTAAATTACAGAGCAATCCCATTTGAGTAGAGCAATCCCATTTGAGTAAATTACAGAGCAATCCCATTTGAGTAGAGCAATCCCATTTGAGTAGAGCAATCCCATTTGAGTAGAGCAATCCCATTTGAGTAAATTACAGAGCAATCCCATTTGAGTAGAGCAATCCCATTTGAGTAGAGCAATCCCATTTGAGTAAATTACAGAGCAATCCCATTTGAGTAAATTACAGAGCAATCCCATTTGAGTAAATTACAGAGCAATCCCATTTGAGTAGAGCAATCCCATTTGAGTAGAGCAATCCCATTTGAGTAAATTACAGAGCAATCCCATTTGAGTAGAGCAATCCCATTTGAGTAAATTACAGAGCAATCCCATTTGAGTAAATTACAGAGCAATCCCATTTGAGTAAATTACAGAGCAATCCCATTTGAGTAGAGCAATCCCATTTGAGTAGAGCAATCCCATTTGAGGAGAGCAATCCCATTTGAGTAGAGCAATCCCATTTGAGTAGAGCAATCCCATTTGAGTAGAGCAATCCCATTTGAGTAGAGCAATCCCATTTGAGTAAATTACAGAGCAATCCCATTTGAGTAGAGCAATCCCATTTGAGTAGAGCAATCCATTTGAGTAGAGCAATCCCATTTGAGTAAATTACAGAGCAATCCCATTTGAGTAGAGCAATCTCATTTGAGTAGAGCAATCCCATTTGAGTAAATTACAGAGCAATCCCATTTGAGTAGAGCAATCCCATTTGAGTAAATTACAGAGCAATCCCACTTGAGTAGAGCAATCCCATTTGAGTAAATTACAGTAAAATAATGTGTTTTTTTAATATATTAATTAGGGACAAAGTTATGTTGTGTTTTAGTACAGCACTCGCTGGATTCTAGCATCACTCGGGAGAATCCAAAAAGCATGCTAGAATCTGAACGAGCCGAAATCCACTGCTTATGGGAGGTAATGACTCATTATGATAGACAAAATTCAGTCACCCAGCTCTAGCGTGCTGTATTGCAGAGTATTCCGGAATTCGTCATTCTAATATGCAGTGAGAACTGTACATCAAATCCTTTTTTTTTTATCAGGTCCTATTTTTACATGTTTTGTTCATATCTAGAAGAGTCAGTGCAATGTCCGTCACCTTTTATCAGACCATTGCGCAATAAAGTTATTTAATTTGGTTTCAACTGCAATGATTTTGGGTTGTGGGTTTGAATTAGTTGCTGCATCATCACCTCATCATTCATTGTTATTTTATATTTTAATGCCTTCATTTTACTTAAAAGACTGATCGTATGTCATTTCTGTTGCAATTGATAGTGTGCCATAACAAATAGTTTGGAAGCTCATTTTAACTTATAATCTCTTATAATTATTTAGATATACCGTCGTTTTTAGTTGTTGAACAATCTGTCCTTGTTGATATTTATTTTGAGTCATTACTGTGTTACTGATTTGTGTGAATGAATATAAAAAATAAAATAAAATATGCTCACAAAATTTTTAAAATGTGATGAACCATGTTCCTGGCACTTAACTGACAGATGCATGTGTCAGATCTCAAATTACAAAAACAAAAGTAATACAAGTGCTCAATATAGTAAAATACAAATGAACATTTCACTGGGTTTTTTTTTCCAATTGTTTTGTGATTCAATTTTAATCCTTTCACATCGAAACTGTTTCTTCTGGGTGGGGATCCTGACCTCCCATAGTGGGCAGGGAGGTACATGCTGTGTCTTCTATCCCCCCATACCTGTTTTCCAATTGTTTCCTGTCATTGTCTTGGAATGAGATTACTTAGTTTTGTCCTGATCCTTGCCGGAGTTCCTTGACTGGGAGGGAAACAGTCGAATGTATAGTTATAGTTTTGGGAGATATTTTTTTTCCTTGTAAATCACAGGCGTTTATTGCTTTCAGTTTAGTTCGCCAGGTAAATCTAGCCAGTCTAGTGATGATGAGTCATAGCTTTACACTGAGAGAGGGAGACAATTTTTTCGCCGTTTTGATCGATTTTTTCTGAATTTCAAACTAATGTAGTATTACCGTTATTAAGTGTAGCAAAAATATTTTTATACTACCAAACAGTTTATTAACAGAGTTTTCATTGATTTTATAATCATAATTATGATGCTGTTAAAAATCAAGAGGGATAACCCATGAAATTGATACATAAATTTAAGTGAATTAAAATTTTTAAGAGAATATTTTAACATGTTCAACACTTAAGATTTTAAAATGAAAGTAATGGAAATAATGTTGAATATCTGTAGAATGTAGACATATAAATTTTATACCAGTAGATTGAGGCGTTTTTGAGATATCAGTTCACCTGTACGTAAAAGTAATAATTTTGAGTAAGGTAAAATTGAAATCCAATCACAGCATTGTCTTAATAGAAATTTTTTAATAAACCAGTAACATAGTCAAATGTGATTCACTTATATTTATCCCAGAATCAACGAATTATAAGAATTCCATTAAAAATTGTTATATAATGACATTCATTTAAAGACAATCAAAACCACTAAGAAAATCTGAAGAGTTCTTATAATTTTCATAACCTTATTTTTGAGATATCCATGCCCATTACTTTTTTTCATGTACTAGACATGCACCTCTTTTAATTTTGTGTGTCATATAGACTGCATATAGCACATCACTGGTGAAAGATTAGGATCATATTCACCTCATTAAGTATTGTTTCTTGTTCATTGAACCAAAGGTACCAATACCTGCATCGCATTTCTTTAAATTATGTATCAGTGAGATACATTTCTCGCAAATTGAAATATTTAAATATGTCAGAATTTCACATTTATATTTATAGCAATTGTTGATAACGTCTAGAGTCTTTTAATCCTCTCAGCACGGCTCTGTACTCTTTCACAACAAATTCGACATATTTCATTTGTACTGGTGTGATGACCGTCTTCAGTGTGTCTCTCCATAACCTGAACAGAACTTAAATAAGTAAATTTAAGAAATATCTAAAATTTCCGCTTAAATTCAATGAAATCAAATTAAATAAATGTCTCTTATCATCACTAGACTATCTAGTTGTATTATTGGGTTTCTAAAATATCATGAAATATTCTCTTTGTTGGTAACAAAAATAATTATTGAGATTCCTTTCCACACCCTCTATTCTTAAATCCCTGAATCTACATAATAAAGTATATATCATATGAAAGATAATTTTATCTACTTTTCTCTGATCCCTCACACTTGATGGTAAAAAGTGTTGGTTTGATATTTTGAATTTTTAAATTTTTCTTAAACTTATAATTTTAATATTTATTTCATAAAAAACTCTGAATATTCAAAAGAGCAAAACACAAACTTATCATTTAATGATGTAAATAAAAATAATTGCGTCTTGTAGAGGAAAAATTGGCCTTTCCATCCATATGTTTGAAAATTATGAAAAAGATGCTGCGTCCACAACGGGCTGAGAAAATTGAGTATTTTGATGAAATTTCTACTACTCTCTGCCTGAGAGAAATTCAAAGCGATGAGATTTACCTGCAGACATAATTTATTGCCAATGCACGCCGTCTTGACAACTGTTATCATTGTGGTTGACGGTGGATTGTTTACATTACTTGACGGTAGCCAGTGAGGGAAGAAGTAACTAAAGTGAAAGTTTGGGCCCTATTTAAACGGCTGTGAAATCATCTCTCTGTTATGCATTGTATTATGTTTAGTTTACATATTATATTATATGATTGGTAAACATTTGAGTGTATTCCTCTTAGTTGGGACCTGTGCTTGTGTCTGGATGAGACTTTTAGGTGATCTCAAACTAAGTACTTTAACGGTGTGCTCTTGGAATCTACATCTGTTCCCTATTTGAACCCGTTCCCCTTTGTCTTACCTTTTCTTTTGTGCTTTAATTGTAATTCTAGAACTTTTTACTATCCTATTCTCTTCCTTTTTACTGGCGCTGATATGACCTTAATGTGTTGCAAGCGCCGTAAAACCCTTAAAAACAAAACAAAACAAACTGTTTCTTTTTATAATATACCATGTTTCCTTCATCTATCACAATTCAGTTTTATGTTGGGGTGTGGGGATCCTGGTGCTGAAAATTGGATTTACAAAGTTAGTTTAAACTAAGCCCTAATACGCGGGTGGTTGGATGGGAGCATCACCCTTGAATCATTTACCTATGATGTTCGCATGGGTGTACGATCCGATAGTGATGTCGTTTCTTCTTCTCTTTACTAGCCTATCCTGCTTCTTTGGTTTGTGATTGTATTTTTGACAGGGGATTTTTTTTTCCTGTAAATCTTCTGCCTGTTTGTTCTTGGTTATTTATAATTTAGCTTATGATATCTTTAGGTTATGATTTTGATTTACATTTGTACTATTTTTGTTAGATTGCTTGTTTTTTTGTTTCAGCGGTCTCTCATATAACCTCAATTGTGTTGGAAGAGACCTAAAGCAACAAACAAACAACAAACAAAGCCCTAATACGCTTCAACAGTCATAACATCACTTCCCTCGTAATGACGCATGGTAACTTAGTAACTGGCTCTAAACTATCGGAACAATGGCGGACGCCCTTATAAAATATTTCTCCGACGAGCATAAAAGCATATCCAGAGGGGAAAAAAAAATAAAATCTGATCATGTTTTGACTTTTACACATTCTGATGACAAGACATGAAAAGTTTTTGCCAGCATGAAAAATAAAAAGTAACGATTTTCTTTGTTTAGAACCACGATGGCTGCTGTTGCTGGGCGACATGACATCAGACTATTGAATCCAATTAACCAGTAGATTTTTGACGAATCAAAAAGTGGAATTTGTGACACACCTTCACACGTGCTCGGACAAACGAAGTTGGTTATTTATAAACAATAACGTGAATGAAATTGTCTTCTATCTGATCATTGTTATTGTTGTCAAATCGCCAAATGAGTGACTAGTTATAACACGATTTTCTCAAGCAGATTATAAACGTTTAAGTTGGTTTTATTCATCAAGTGGTAGAACAGTGGGTATTTTACTTAGATGCATACCATCGGTAGTAAAAGCTGTCGAGTTTGCTATGTTTACCAATCACTGCATTGTTTATATTGTGACAGACAGACGTCAGAGAGGCATGGTTATCTAAGTGTCTATTGAAGACAATAAATGTGATTTCCTGAATAGCAAAAGATTTAAATTTTGAAACTTTAAATTATTGTGCTTTAAACTCAGTTTTATCGGTTTAGCTCTTGTCGGCATATTGTGCTTTAAACTCAGATTTATCGGTTTAGCTCTTGTCGGCATATTGTGCTTTAAACTAAATTGATCCACCTGGGTTGCATGTGAAAAATGTGTGCATTTATTTGTGCATTTCCCCTAGTCACAACAAACACTTTCAACATTGTATATTCCCGTGTTCACACTTTATTTTAATTTGGCATCAAAGTAGCTCTTTCTGTGTGTTGATAATCAATCAAAACTAAGGTACACAAACAACTCTGTCACGTATGTTGTATAATATGTTTCTTCTTGGTGGTCACCTGGTGGGGTTCCTGACCTCTGGGCAGGGAGGTCACTTACTGTGTCTTCTATCCCTTAACATCTGCCTTCCGCTTGCTTTTTGTCATTGTCTTGAAATGAGATTACTTTGTCCCTTTCCTTGGCTGGGAGAGAAACGGTCAAATGTATTGTTTAAGTTTAGGGAGATTATATTTTTTTCCCCTTATAAATCATCTCTTTATTATATTTGTTGTTTTGAATGTATAATTTGCCCTGGTCATGGCTGGGATCTCTAATTGAGAGACTTGCGTTGGAGTTGAGACTCGGGTACATTTCCACAGAGATCACCTTCTTCTTTTTGTTCATTACATTTTGTCCGACTACCCTTTTCTAATGCCCTTAAGAGTCGAGAGCAGTGGAGTGCTGATAAGTTATATAAATCTACTTAGATCTTAGATAAAATATGAATATAACGAGAATATACAATGAAATATATACGAGTCATTATCATTCATTTTTATAACTTATTCATCTCTAATGCAATCCTGTACCCGTGTTATTTATTTGACACTATTGACTTTGCAATATAAAAAGAATTTCATTACCATAACGAATGATTGTAATAAAACACGCTGATAATGCTCACTTGCTCTTGTGTTTGTTTCTTTTTCCTTTAAAAAAAAAAAATCCATTTGAAGAACATAACAAAGTTGTTTGAATCTAATTTTGAATGGTGGGTTTTTAAAATTATTTATTTCGACGATTGGAATTCCCTGAAGGGTGTAGTGTTTTGGACTCGCCTGGGATTTAATCCTTGACTACTCCCTGTATCTTTTACACCATTTCAAGTGGCTTTGTGGCCATTACATTTTGCTCTGGAACTGTCTTTCTCTAGGAGAAAGACCGTTAAAAAAATGTATCTTCAGTGATAGGTTTTTAAAATTTCCTTAAAATATTTTTCTTGGGCACTTAGTCGCATAAATAATCCCAATAAATCGTCCTTCAGAGCCCTAAGACCCATGGATCCAGTTTTCTTTAGCATTTTACATACAATAGTAATTGCTTGCTACCCATTGGATAGGATGCTAACAAAGTACTTTTCACCAAAATCATACAATGCCAGCAACCCAATTATGACTAGAAACATCCATACTGCACTAAGGAATTACATCGATCATTTTGCTTGTAACGCAAGAGCTCTACCACTGGGCTATCCAGACCCCTTAAATAATCTCTAAATTGAAAAAATTACGTCCTTTTGGACAACATTACTAGATGCCATCGCCTTGACTTTCCATAAAGAATTATAGATAATCCATCGCCTGATATCAACAGAAAACACCCATGTTGTCCTAAATTACATAGTAAATTGGGGATTAATAATCTTGCTTAAGGGGAAAAAAACAAAAGTGCCTGCAGCAGGGCTCGAACTCGGGACCTTCCTGGTCACAAGTGTAATGCCCTTAGCACTCGGCTATCTTGTCTCTAGCTTTTGTTTGTTTGTTGCTTTAGGTCTCTTCCAACACAATTGAGGTTATATGAGAGACGGCTGAAACAAAAAAACAAGCAATCTAACAAAAATAGTACAAATGTAAATCAAAATCATAACCTAAAGATATCATAAGCTAAATTATAAATAACCAAGAACAAACAGGCAGAAGATTTACAGAAAAAAAAATATCCCCTGTCAAAAATACAATCACAAACCAAAGAAGCAGGATAGGCTAGTAAAGAGAAGAAGAAACGACATCACTATCGGATCGTACACCCATGCGAACATCATAGGTATATGATTCAAGGGTGATGCTCCCATCCAACCACCCGCTTGTCTCTAGCTAGACTTATAATCTTTTGGACTATTTCATCATCTTCCTTTTTCCATAAAATCAATCATAAAGGGGGCACCTTCAACAACAAGACTCAAATCGAGAAGACCTTTCCACCTTACAAAAATGGTAGACTTCAGTGTGGAGGAAAACTGGAGAGAAATGTGGAACAGGGAAACACCAAAAGGAGGAAACATTAAAGATCCAACCAAAAGAGTGCCTGCATTCAATAACGCCAGGAAATACTGGATTTCGTCAAACCGCCTCTTAACTGGACATGGCAGAACTGCATCAAATATGTGCAGATGGAAACTTGGAAACAGCGATACCTGCCAGAAATGTCAGGCAGCCCCAGAGACCAGCGATCACATCGTCCTCCACTGTCCAGTCACTAAACTTGAAGTGTGACTACGAAACCATCCTTAGGGCGGAGGAAGACTTTAGAAGCTGGGTTGACGAAATACATTTGGAGGTGTAGCCATACGCTACTACTACTACTACTACTTCCTTTTCACTTGTGCTGAAATAATTGAAAGGTGTCACAAGTTCAATTAAACCATTTAAAGACTTTTCTATGCTTTGAACTCCATATGTTCAATTGGGACAGGAGGAAGAGTTTCAAAGAAGAGGGTTGGGGGGGGGGGGGGGGGCTATCAAAGTATTTGAATTACTGAGATCCAAATGAAAAAGAAATTGCATTTTCTGACTCATCGAAGGAATCCCGCCATGGCAAGGGCAAAACAGAGTTGTCTCATTTCAGACAATGATAGTGATAGAAACCTGAACACAATAGATATAGGGGGATATAGTTGACCACACAACACCTGTTGGTCAATGACAAATCATCCAGGTGTTACTGTTACATTTGATAGTACAGCTTGGACAACTTCAATTCTTTTCCACAGTGCGAAAGCAAAACTCTAGAATTATAATTACAACACCAGTAAAAAATGTCATATATGCCGAAACCCATGCACCCTAATGATAGATGTGGTACAGAGGAAAATGGAGGCCAAATGAAGAGGGGAAAGACCTAGGCCTAGTTGTATAAAAAACATTTTAGAATGGACAGAGATGAAAGGAAGAGAGTTATATGATACCGTTGTTAACAGACGAAAGGAATGGGCAGACTTTTGTCATAGCAGAATGCGGGCAGCCAACGTCAATGAGGACGACGCTGGATAGTGAGTGAGTAAAAATTTATACTTAATATTGGATGAAAGAAGGAACAGTTTGTAAGCTTTCTCAGACGTAATCGTGTCAACGCTTATGGCCAAAAGAAAACAAAATTGTAGTCTTGTCTTTGATCAATCAGCTTCCTAGTCCAAGGAGCATCATAAGCGTTGGTAAGCCGGTGTTAACCAGTTAACTTTGTTACTCTGGAAAAACGTGCATTTAAAAATTTGCCAGAAAACTCGTCCTTCAAACAGACCCTCATCTTCATAAGGTCTCAGGTTTGAGAGTTTTTGCCAAGATGAGGGTCATTTTAATCAATCGATATTTGAAGGACGAGTTTTCTGGCCAAAATTTTAAAATATGTGTTTTTCCAGAGTTCGGCAATTAACTGATGAATACAAAGAGTTTTCATTGCAGCTGAGCGGGGTAGGATTTGTTCCAATTTAATTTGACACAATCTGTAAAAGCTAAGTCATGTTTATATTATTTGTTATCATGTTTTATTTATCTCTTTGCTATTGTAAATATCAAAATAATTTATAAACAATAAAAAAAAAATAAAAAATGAAACAAAATATAAATAAATAAATAAATGTAACAAAAATAAAAATAAAAAACAATATTATTATAAGCTTACAAAGGAATGATATGAATGGCATGTTTTGAATTATGGAGCAGTTGTAAGATGGAAGAAAGAGAAAAGATGGAGGGGGTGGTGGAGGGGATAGAGAATGTGAGTTTAAGAATGCAATACATAACTGATTGTTTTCTTTTCTTCTCTCTCTTTCTTTTTTTTTTTTTTTTCTTTTTTTTTTTTAGTTTTATGGCAATAACCACATTCTTAAGTTATATAAGTAGCCGAGAAATAAAACGAGGATAGGATTAGTTAAAAGTTAAAGAGAAATATGAAGTGGATCCAAGTACATTAGGATGTAAATAAATACCCAATGTAAAATAAAACGACAGGGGGGCAAAGCCCAGCCAGGCTCCTAAAAAGAACAGCCAAATTCTATAATACAGGATGATTAACGACACAGATAGGAATGTGTTATAATACAGAGAAATGGAAACCCTCTGACGGTCAGATTGAATTCATTTTTTTTTTTAGATCATTATTTCTCCTATTAATTAGCTGATGATAATGATAATTAAGATCACAGGGAAAAGACTTATGTTACATTGACTCTGTTTTGAGAAAACTCAAATTATAAATTTTAAGTCTTTTACTCTCCATTGCTTTGGGGTTTGTTTTTTTTCCTTTTCTCCTCTCTTTATTGGGATATCTGTGCCCTTTTTCAGTAAATTCATAAATCCATAATATTCCATCTTGACAAATGAACAACATTCTAATTCTAAGGGGCATAACTCATAAAATTTGATTTTGTGACACATGCCGTTTTTTCCCTGTGGTCTTCATTTAATTTGCTTTCATCAAAAGACAGGAAACAGCATTGAAATCCATTAACGAAGCCCAATTCACATTGCTGTTCACAATCTTTAGATGAAAAACGTTAAGATCTGGTTTCAGAGCTAAGTGTCAAAATCAAACCCTAAACTAAAATGGGTTAAAATCAAACATGTTACACAGCAGTTTGTTGTTTTTGTTTGTTTTTAAGGGTTTTACGGCGCTTGCAACACATTCAGGTTATATCAGCGCCAGTAAAAAGGAAGAAAATGGGATAGTAAAAAGTTCTAGAATTACAATTAAAGCACCCAAGAAAAAGTAAGACAAAGGGGAACTGAGAACAAATAGGGATCAGATGTAGATTCCAAGAGCATACCACCAATGTACTTAGTTTGAAATCACCTACAAGTCTCATCCAGGCACAAGCACAAAATCCAACAAAGAGGAATACACTCAAATGCTTACATTATACATTCAAAATAAAAATAATAATACATAACAGAGAGATGATTTACAAGGAAAAAAATATCATCTCCCAAAACAATAACTATGCATTTGACTGTTTCCCTCCCAGCTAGGACTCCGGCCAGAGCCAGGACAAAACCAAGTAATCCCATTCCAAGACAAAGACAGAAAGCATGTTGGAAAACAGATATAAGGGGATAGAAGACGCAGTATGTACCTCCCTGCCCGCTATGAGAGGTCAGGATCCCCACCCAGACACAGCAGTTTGACACGGATAGTAAAATGTTTCCATTTAGAGACAGTGACAATTTATTGATCCGTCAATTAACAATTACTTTCCTTTGCCAAATGTTTTGCGTCATCTAAATTTCTATTGATTTTGAATTCAGAAAAGTGAGTGGAGCAGGCACTTATGTTGATAATAACAAGAAATTAAGTGATTAAGAATAGGGAAAGTGCCAGAAGACAGATCTCTGATCTCTGTTGTCTTCTGGAACTTTCCTACTCACTTCATTTCTTGTTATTGATTTTTAATGAGACGGTGCTACTGATTTTTCTTCTCGTGACCCTCTCTCTGCCTTGATCTCGTTCTCTGCCAGGATGAACTCTGACATTGGGTTTAACCAGTTTACTGCCGTACTCTGGAAAGTCATGTGTTTAAAAATTTGGCCAGAAAATTCGTCCTTCAAATTCGACTAATTTAATAATAAAAATAATAATAAATAATTAATTTATATAGCGCCTAACCATCCATGTTAATCGTGCTCTGCTGCGCTTTACATAATATAAAAAAATAAAATAAATAAAAATCACGACACTACATAATAAGCATGAATACAGAAACAAAATCTAAGCAACATCTATTTCATTAAAAAATAAGCCTTACAGAACAACTCAGTCTTCAGACATTTCCTGAAAGATGATAAATTTTCACAGGACTTGGTCCGAGGACTGAGTGCGTTCCATAGGCATGGAACAATGGATAAATTTAAACAACCTTCACCTTGGCAACAACTCAAAAACCTGGGATTTCAAGAAAGACCTCGCGAGGTCCCAGGTTTTGAGAGTTATTGCCAAGATGAGGGTTGTTTAAATTGATCAATATTTGAAGGACGAGTTTTCTGGCCAAAATTTTAAATACAAGTTTTTCCAGAAATAATGGCAGGGCAAAGAAATGTTGAGTTTTTCTGTTGTGTGAGCAATCATATTAATTGTCCTCCTTCAAGACATATTAATCAAATTCACACGTCACGTGTGTAAGAATGTAAATTCCATGTTCAGTGTCAGTGACACAACAACATAATACCACACAGAGGTAGTGGGTAACAAATAAATCTATCTGTGCCAAGGCACTAACATTGTCACAAATCTGTGTAGCTTGAAAAAAAAAGTTGGATTTTTTATTTTACCTAATAATGTTCAGAACGCCTTTCCATAATTATTTGAGAATCCTAGGTGCAATTGAATAGCACATTTTAACAACATATATGACAGATATTGTTAGGGTTTGGTTTGTTTTTGTGTGTGTGGGGGGGGGGGGGGGGGGGGGGGGGTCTCTTCTGTAAAATTTTGTCAAATCAGTTCCACAGTTACAGAATGACGCAATCGATATTTATAGTTCCAATAAGTATTTGGTTTAACTTAAAACTTTACGCGTCGGTTTACAGCATGCTTTGATGATTTATAAAATGGAGTGACAGATGAAAAGATGTAAATGAAATTTTAATGGAATGTAAGTCGGTGATGCTGTTTAAAGCATTGCATAAAATTAAAAAACATAATAATAATAATAATAATAATATTAACAATGTAATTATATAGATTCTTTACAAGGTGATAAATTAAATACTAAAGCAAAGCGTGGGATATATTATTATTATTGATTAAAAAATACTATCATCATCATAATTATCATACATATCTTCATGTAAATTAATAAAATAATAATTTTGTTTTTGTAATTGAGCTTTGAACTCTCACCCCATTAGTTTTCATGTCAAAATTTCACCATTTTTCACAAGCACACCTTTACTTCACCAATGAGACATTGATAGTTCCTATGCTGCTCTGCCAAATGTTTCCCCAGCTCTGGCTGGCAAAATAATAACAAAACAAAAGTTACCCATGCACATAATATGAATCTGTAACCTTGTTTACAGTCGGTACCAGAAACATTATAATAATTGATCATCTCAGTGGCTGGCTTTAAAAAAATAAAAAATCCGAGTAAAAACAAAACAAACAAAAAAAAAAAACAGTAGAATATAATGAACAAAAATGAATGTAACAGCTTAAAAAACAACAAAAAACCAAACACGGAACTCTTCGGGCTCAAAACCCTTCTTCAGCTAAAAACAAAAATAATAAAGACATCACTTAATTCCAGACTTACAGCAGAAATGTATTTGCAAAATAGTTTTCCGACATCTGTCTGGAATTTAAGTGATGTTTGTCTTTATTGTTTTTATTATTAACTGAAGAAGGGTTTTGAGCCCGAAATGTTCAGTGTTTGGTATTTTGCTCTTTTTCGAAAGATTTTATATTCAATTTAGTTCATTATCTTCGACAGTCCACAACTACTAGCGGCTTAGTATCACTTTATCAAAAAAAAGGTATGACACAAACTGCTGCGTTATTTGTTTTTAAGGATTTTACAGTGCTTGCGACACATTTAGGTCCTTTCAGCGACAGTAAAAAGGAAGAAAATAGGATAGTCAAAAAATTGTATATTGACAATTGAAAAAAAAGTAAAACAAAGGGAAAGGATTCAAATAGGGAACAGATGTGCACACTATCAGTGTTCTTAGTTTGAGATCGCCTACAAGTCTCATCCAGACATAAGCACATGTTCCAACTAAGAGGAACACACTCAAATGTTTACAAATCATTATATATGTGAAAGAAAAAAATAATACAGTACATAACAAAGAGATGATTTACAATGAAAAAAATATCATCTCCATAAACTAACTATACATTTAACTGTTTCCCTCCCAGCCAGGGTATCCGGCCAGGGCCAGGACAAAACCAAGTAATCTCATTCCAAGACAAAGACAAAAAGCAAGTTGAAAAAACAGATATAGGAGGATAGAAGACACATTAAATACCTCCCTGCCAATTATGGGAGGTCAGGAACCCCACCCAGCAAACCTCTTCCGATCTCTATCATAACAATCTGCAAAGTGAATGACACTCATCTAAAGATTCTGTAAGGATCACATATAGTACACAGGATCAATGCGTCGCAGGCTTACACAATTCATACAGTAATACAATTATTATTCTCATCTGTTAAACTGAGCATTCATGACAAATTTGTAAATATTATACTTTAACAATCAATGACAAAAGGCAAAATTACAAGCAGTATAAATATACCTTTTTCAACAACAACAATAATAATGATAATAATAATAATAATAATAATAATAATAATAATAATAATAATAATAATAATAATAAAAATAATAATAATAATAATAATAATCATAATAATAATAATCATAATAATAATACTAATAATAATAATAATAATAATAATAATAATAATAAAAATGAAAATAATATCTATACAGGAATATTACCGCTTTCATTATCATCACGACTGTACAGCAATTGCATATCAATCCTATACAATAACAATTAACAAAATAACAGTAACAAAACAAAGTAAAAATACAATAACAGCCTTATAAATGAGTAGTGGAATTAACAACAAATGATAAAAAATTTGAAATGACATCATTCCATCATAAGTAAAAATAAAATTTTTTGCTCTGTTTCAATGCAATATTAAGACATTAAGAACTGCGAGTCTTTAAAAATGAAGAATATGAATGTGCTACAAACAGCACTTAAGACTATCAATTCGTCATACAATACTACAGGTCGTAAACAAAACATCACCAAAAAAGAAAAAGAAAAAATCAAGGAAAAACGTGATTTTAGAATTTCTGCCAAGACTTATTATGTTTTAGAATATTTTTTTTTTTTAAACCCGGGGAAAATCCTGATAAAAAACTGGAGTTGGCAGCTCAAGAAATGCCTTCAAATTAGCTATTCTGACATTGTTCCACCTAATACTAATAAATAATAATGTGAAATTGAATGTAAGCTTCAATTTAATTACAAAAACAGATCAAATGAACGTTTCGGGTTTCCCCGTTATCAACGAAACAGGATGAATGAAACACCACAGATGAATGAGATGATGTGGTAGTGGCGTAGTTAAGATGAATTTTTTAAAAATAATTTTTATTCATCTTAACTACGCCACTACCACATCATCTCATTCATCTGTGGTGTTTCATTCATCCTGTTTTGTTGATATTCGGGGAAACCCGAAACGTTCATTTTACCCGTTTTCGTATATGAAATTGAAGCTTACATTCAATTTCACATTATTATTTATTTCTTCGAGCTTCAAGCAGCACCATTTACATCGCCTAATACTAATGAGACTGAGAAAAAAATAAAATAATCAAATCGCCAAACAAGTATTCTGACCACGTAACTCTCTAGTTATATTTCACAAAACCTAAACCACAATTTAGTAAAATTTTACAAGAGATCCTGAAAAGTGTCATTTTTTTCCCCCAACACTACTCTTATTATTTCATTATTTTTTTTAGTGGACTCAACATCCAAAGAAAGAACACCAGGTCATCATGTGGTAGGTTGAGTTTAAAAAACTATGGAGAATCCAATGAAAAATAAATAATTGTTTTCATTTTGTGTTGCCCAATACATTCAAAAATTTATACCAAAAAGAAAATAAAAATTATAAGTTCCATGACCCCAAATACTTGCTAAAGACAACAAATTCCAGAAAAGAGCCTTTAAAAAACAAAATGGATAAAAGTAGTGTCTACGCTGAGATTCAAATTTCAAACTCATTTTGATCTTATACAGGTGAGTGGCTTTACACCTACAACCATCCAAACCCTCTCCAAATTTACAGATTAAAAAAAAAACAACTTTGTCCTGAGTTACAATAACTTTAATGTAAGTTAAAAGAGTTTCATTTCATTTTTTTGATTCTGTAATGTAAGTTGTAGGACATGAATGAAGGGTCTTAAATTATGAACACACACTTAGATGAAATATTCTTGCAAAACAACCGTTCATTTTAAACAAAATTCAACCTCGGATTAAAAATACCATGGCTATGAGTGGAATGCTAAATGACACACAAAATCAATTATAGAACAGACACGGGTGACCAAACTCCATGTATCAAGTATTACGCCTGGTCAACTCCACAACAAATTATAAATCAGACAGCCATACAATCTTCAGCCTGAAGCTTTGGCCTTAATGGAAGAAGAAAATCTAAATTCAAAATGGTCAGGATTTTAAAATTTTCATTTTTCCTTGCAGTAAATTTTACATTTTTCTTTTCGTAAATAAAGTCGAGTCAAGTTAGATAAAAAATTCATAACATAGACTCGAACTCCCATTTCAGTGCCAAGTATATAATACTTGACTGGGGCAATTCCGTCACACCATTTAACAAGACCACTGAACTCAAAAGGGAAGTGCTCAAATGTTGTGTACTCACAAAAATGTATTCTCTCCCATGACATCTTTGGCTAAGTATTATACATATTATCATAATCAAATTGATTATTGAAATTGATAAGTGGTAATAAAAAATAAAAAAAAAAAAATAATAAAAATAATAATAATAATAATAATAATAAAATAATAATAATAATAATAATAATAATAATAATAATAATAATAATAATAATAATAATAATAATAATAATTATATAATAAAAATTTATACAAGGCAAACATATTTTTCTTTATTTTCATGGTATTACAAAATTGTAAACGGCACTACTGTGATGATTATGATTGTAATTTAAGTTAATAGTGATTTGCACACACCACCAAAACTTTGTGAAAGTTATTCATGCAATAATGACAACAACTATCACTCCCAGACAAGCCTGCATTGGCATCGACATCTAATAAATAAATAACTTTGCTTTTCTTTTTTTATTTTTAAAAATACAAAAATACCAGAATTTAAATCTAAAAATCTGTATCAATCTCAAATGTGAGGTTCCCGCATTTTATTTCTTAAAAATAAATATATTAATAAATAATAATTCTAAATGTTTAGATTAGATGTATGACAGTGCAATTTGGAAGTATTCATTGGTGTGTCAAATAAAAAACACGTTCCATCAATTTTCCAAACATGCACTGGAGAGATAAAAATGGAGAAAAGAAGAAAAAAATCACAAGTTTTGGCCTTCTAAATATAAAAGCTGTTGTTTTAAATTTTATTATTCGTACAAGGCAGGCCTTCACTCATACACTTCCAAACAATCAAAATTTCAATACCAATAGTTATAAATACTACGTAAGTACATAAACGGTGGAAAAGTGAGTGGCTGTGACGAAAAAGATCTAAAGGGTAGATAGATGATACAGGCTAAATGAGCCCATTTGTTTGTTTTGTTAAAAGGGTTTTATAGAGCTTGTGCCGAAAAGGTAATATCAGTACATGGGTTAACTTTATCGATTTGAAATTCGGCTTTTATGCCCGAAGAAAAAGTACAATAAAAAGACCTGCAGATCTGGTTTGAAAAAGTTATAGAAAATTATTAGAAGATCCACGATTCTTTGTCTTATAAACTTGCAATGCCAAGTCTTGCCTAGCCAGATCCCCTTCAAAAGGGATTTTTAATGCAGTACTATGAAATGTTATTGAAACGTACAGACATACATCAATGTTCATTGATTCATTTCTTTGTTCGTTCATTCATTCATTTATATATTCTATTCTGAGGACTCTCTACACTCCGAGTGAGGGTGCAGATGTATGACCTTCGTGTCAGTTTAGATCATATTTTTGGGTCTCACATTAGGAGTTAAACCCCTAAATACCTAGAAATTACCCCTAAATACCTAGAAATTACCCCTAAATACCTAGAAATTACATTTATTATATAAAAAATTTTCTCTGAAAAAAAAAAAAATACCATTTGGAAGCCATCTTTCTTGTCATAGCCACTCAACAATTCCAGTCAAAATTGAGGCATCTGCCTCTTTGTTTTGTATGCATGGGATATGAGAAGAGGAGAAGCAGTGAAGGAGAAAGGGGGGGGGGGGGGGGAAGGGATGGGGAGTGTATGAGGAAAGATGTAGGAAATGATGAAAGAGAACATGAAACAATACTGAATGTAGAGAGAACGATTGGGTTGGCAGAATAGTGTATAATGAACCAGACTGCTGTTTACTGATATCAATACTGATATTACTTTTGTGTTGTCCAAAGGCACCTAAAGATATGTAGTAAACAGAAGAGAGAGAGAGAGAGGGAGAGAGAGAGAGAGAGAGAGAGAGAGAGGAGAGAGAGAGAGGAGAGAGAGGGAGAGAGAGGGAGAGAGAGAGAGAGAGAGAGAGAGAGAGAGAGAGAGAGAGAGAATAATATAATCTCAGTGAATCATTTTGTTACCAGCAATACAGCAATATCTGCATTGAAAGAACATAATTCAATAAAATAAGAAAAAAATTAAATGCTCTAAAATATCTACGGTCACTTGAAAGAGAATTTTTTTTTTAATTATAGTTTTTCGTTTCCTTGTTTTTAATAATATCAGTGATCTTACCTTAGTAAGTAAAATTAGTACTTTCTTAAATCAAGCGGTAATTTCATTGTTCTCGCAGCAGTGGAGTGCAATTTTAATTTGATTGAAAATGTTACAACAAATCACCTTATAACCGGGATAAAAAAAGAAGACAAAATTCTTACTCAGGTGTTCCAATGCAGATCCAATGTATGAAAGTCTCCTCAAAAAATATATAGACTTTATTAAAGACAAATAAATTATCCCATAATTTTCAAAACTCATCTGTTCACTTTTTCTCACTTTTTAAAAAAATGTCCAAACCAAGTTTCGATTAACATACAAAGTCACTGTTTCGTGTAGGGCCCTTTAATCTTAACTTTAAAAATTAATTATTTTAAAACACAAAGAGATCTTATATACAGTGGAATCCCGATAAAGCCAATGTTGTCAAATCAGAAAGATGGGTTGACTTTAAGCAAGGTTGACTTTATCCACTATCAACTGAACATACTTAGATAGAGAACAGAAACTTTGGATTCAACAAGAGAGATGGACGTTAAGCAGAAGTTCACTTTAAGAGTGTTGACTTTATGTGAATTCCACTGTAATAAAAGAATACTTCTGTCTCAGCAACTTTTAGAAAAACCTGTTTATAAAAGAAGATACTATATGTCTTGAGATTTGTTGCTTTTATTTGTTTTTGTTAATTTATAAAATTATCATTTAAATACCATCCTCATAACAGACATAATTTGTATAAAGGTTGTATCGGATACAATGCATACCAAGTACGTTTGTATATCTTTTACTTCCTTTATCTGGTCCTATATTTTGCCTGGCAAGAATAGATATCCGATCTTGGCAAGAAGCTTCATGGCTAAAGAACCCAAGAAAGGAGATAAAGGGTGGCTGCGAACAGACTTTACGCAACAAAATGGAGAATGATTGCTTACATCGCACAAGCAGGAAGTATCATCATCACAAGCTGTCTCTGCTAACAATGAAACTTACACAAATCTCTCTTTGCATATTTTGTAAAACAAGCTGTAATAAAAAGGCTTCAAGCCATAGGAACAGAAGATTAACCCTTAGCACCTATTTCTTTCAACCCAACTTATGCTGTTGTAACTAGTAAAAAGATACTTTTTGTTTGTTTGTTGCTTTAGGTCTCTTCCAACACAATTGAGGTTATATGAGAGACCGCTGAAACAAAAAAACAAGCAATCTAACAAAAATAGTACAAATGTAAATCAAAATCATAACTTAAAGACACCATAAGCTAAATTATAAATAACCAAGAACAAACAGGCAGAAGATTTACAGAAAAAAAAATATCCCCTGTCAAAAATACAATCACAAACCAAAGAAGCAGGATAGGCTAGTAAAGAGAAGAAGAAACGACATCACTATCGGATCGTACACCCATGCGAACATCATAGGTATATGATTCAAGGGTGATGCTCCCATCCAACCACCCGCAAAAAAGATACTTGGAAAGGCTTGAGGGTGACAGATAGAAAACAGGAAAGAGAAGAAGGAATGATATAGCTGCTCAAAACAATTTGTTTTAAAAATATCACAATATAACACAACATTTTTCCTTATCATCATCCTCTCCTCCCACTACTGGGGCTGATGGGGGCGCCACAAACCGTCTCAGCTGTCCGTCCCGGTTGCTGTACTGGACCCCAGGTTGATTGGAAGCGTTGTTGTTGTTGTGTCCGTTTTTCTTCTCCATCATCGGAGGGGGTGGGTGGAACTGACGCCCACCACCACCACCCTGGTTTGTAGAGCGACGGTTATTATTATTAGGCAAGCTTTCTAAAAACATGTTTTGGAAATGGGCGTCCAGCGCTTGTTTTTTCTCTTCTTTTACCCTGTCCTCCGGAGATACGACTTTATTGTTTAAACTATTAGAATCTCGACTCCCATTGCCACCGTTACCAGGGCGGGGAGAGGAAGAGGAGGTAGTGGAAGATGGTGTTCCGACCGTGCTCCTTGGAGAACGTACTGGCCGATTAACAACGACGGCATTGTTTGGAATATTATTGCTTTCGTTTGTTTTTTGGGACACACTGTAACGTTGTTGGGGATCAGATCTAGTACTAGAGTCTGTTGACAGTAAATGAGATTGTTGTTTTTGTTGTTGACAGCGTTGATCTTTTTCCAGATTGTTTGTCCAGGACGAGTTGATGATTTGACGATTATCGCCGCTGCCGCCGTCGTGATCCACATCCTCTATGGATATTGTGACATCATCGATATTTGTGGCGGGTAATTCTCTTTCCTCATCCACTTCCTGAAAAGCACATGTGAAATAGTTGAGAAAATGGAAAATCATGGTTCAAAAATTAGTTCAAGTTCAAAAATTTAATCCAAGGCTTTTCTGGTCAATAGCTATAATATTTCTCTGAACAAATTGCATTAACGACAATAACAACAACAGCAACAATAAAATAATGATAGTAATAAAAATAATAATAATAATAATAATAATAATAATAATAATAATAATAATAATAATAATAATAATAATAATAATAATAAAATAATAATAATAATGATAGTAATAATAATAATAATAATAATAATAATAATAATAATAATAATAATAATAATAATAATAATAATAATAATAATAATAATAATAATAATCAATAACAATAATAACAATAATAATAATAATAATAATAATAATAATAATAATAATAATAATAATAATAATAATAATAATAATAATAATAACAACAACAATAATAATAACAACAACAATAATAATAACAAATATGACATCAGCTGATGATCTAAAGGAGATTATCATTACTCATGACACAAATTACAAGAATTGTATGTTTGAAACTTATCACTGTTCTATTCTTGTAAGGATATAGATTTTTTTTTTTAAAGGACTATATAGAGCTTAAATCACTCGAATACAAAACTTACAGCAAGTTCATCATCGTCGTCCTGAAGCATTCGAAGACCAAAGTGCAAGGCTTCTTCGTGAGCTTCTTTCTTGAACAGATTACTCTTCTCTCCTCTGACACTGCTACGTCTCATCGATGTGCTGGCAGAATTCAAACAGAATACAAAGAAAATAATAATAATAATAATAATAATAATAATAATAATAATAATAAGAATAATAATAATAATAATAATAATAATAATAATAATAATAATAATAATAATAATAATAATAATAATAATAATAATAATAATAATAAAATTTTAAAAATATTGTTCCATTTTTTAAATTAGCCATTCATGAGTAGATTTGTAATCAAAGATTGGTTATACATTTTTGGCGTTAAGTCTGGCTATGATGATTAGTTAGCAAATTTAATATTTTTTTATGAGAACTGCAATGTGTTAATTCATGTCTATAAAGCAACTACTTGAAAATCGAAAAATTCGTTGTTTTTTTTGTTGTTTTTTTTTTTTTTTTGAGCTTTTTTTTCATCCCTACCAAACACAAATTGAATTTTTAAACTCCAATTTAAGCGTACAAAGTGCATGATATACATAATTTTGTAGATCAAAACAAGCGTTACAAAATAGTATTAAGTTCTTGTAAATATAACAACACCTTTTTTTTTAATATTATGATTTAAAAAACAAATCTGAGTCAGAAAAATGTTGGTTGTATCGTAACGAATGTGACGATTTTCCTATAGTTGGTATGGAGAGGGTTAAGATCCTCATGAAATTCTGAAATGGGAGCCAAAATTTAGTAATTCCACGAATTTTTCGTAGCAGTAGGCAGGTGTGTTATCGATGTGTTAATCTGTGTTGAAACATTTTAAGAATGACGATGGCTTCAAGCAAGTTATCTCCAACAAAGAGATTATGTCAGTATCGGAATAAGATTTTTCTTTTCTCACTCCCAGTATTAAAACATTTCAGTTTATCTTTGAAACACAAACACACTTTGTAAGAGTCAATAGCTATTGTAATCACTTTGTCATGACGGATGTTGGTAGACAAATCAAAATTGATATGCAAGTTTTTAATATTTTTATTTGCGTGCGGCTATGTGGTCTAGTGGTATGACACTCGCTTTCAGATCGGAAGGTCCTGTGTTCAAGCCTCGCTCGGCGCATAGTTGAGTCCTTGGAGAAGGCTCTTTACTCACATTCTCTCACCGTACTCAGGTGTAAAATGAGTACCTGGCCGTTAACAGCTTTGTCTCTGTCCCAAAATTTTAAAAAAAATTTTGGTGCTTTTTTAAAATAAACCTTATCAGATAAACATAACATCTTATTAGTAAATAGAATGTGCACAACTTCTTACATGAACAATTAGCTCGTGAGTGGATTTGACTGTGAACATTTACAAATTTATTGCGTTGAAAATGCCCTTTCTCTCTTTTTTAAAGAAATCGTAATTAATATAATAATTAATTAAGACCCTTTCCAGATGCAACAAAGAGAAGAAAGAATAAATAAATAAATAAATAAAATCATAGACATATATTTGCCAGATTTTATGATTTTACCTTTCATTAGTGTTTTGATAAAACCCAATAGATTAAAGAATTTTTTTTTAAAATAATAATTATCTATTATATATTGTTTGAAGTTAAAAAAAAAATAATCTATATTTTTTTACGAAAATAAATGATTATTGCATGCAAGGTTTCGTGCTAGAAAATTGAAATATTCCTGAGGTCTAGGAGATTTTTATAGAAAAGCACTTTGTTTGAAAAAAAGTAGATACCTCTAATGAATTAAACTGTCTTTCTAACAAAGATATAAATGAAGCTTATGTCGAAATTGGCATGTTACAATACAATCAAGGAAAAATTTAATCTTAACATGCAGGGTTGGGTTTTACCCTAACTAGACTTGATTACTTTTCTGGGCCCACTGTCTACCCATAGGTGACTGGGAAATGGGTCGGTTAGATCTGGCAGCATATTTTGTGATAAACTAGTGTCCTATCAAAAGGGTAATGAGCAACTGTTACTTTCTTTTTAATGCAATGAGAATCAAGATAAACTACAGCTTTGTGGGCCTTTCGACTCTAGCATAGTTTTTTTTCACCGACAAAGGAATATCAGTGATGCAACACAGGCTTTAAAGACTCAATTTTCATTGAAGCCCCTTGTCGTTTATGTTAAAGTAGTTTGTGCCATAGCTCTCTTGGTGGAGGGGGTCCCGTTAGCTCAGTCTGTAGAGTATGTGCTTCACATGAAAAGGAGCTGAGATAGATCCCCGGTGAAGTCGAGATATTTTTTTCTCACTCTCCTGTCCACCCAGCAGGGATTGGGTAGTGGAGTCTGTTAGATCCAATGGAAAGTACTTTGCAATAATAGTCCTATCTGAAGGGTAACAAGCAATTGTTATTGTCCTTTTCACGCTATCTGAAAGACTACATATTTCTCTTTGTGGAAACAGTAAAATATCATTTATGATTAGAGTAAAATCAACTGCCGAAGGTGCTTTAAAATTTACTAGTAGGTCCTATAAGAGTGATATGATTAATAATGAGTATATTTGAATCATCAGACAGATATCTAAGTCTAGGACTTTCCGTTTCCCATTGAAAATAATGCCTAATTGTTTTTAGTAGCCATTTTGCTCAATTTCATGACACATCATTTTAATATCAGTGAATAGCATTAAGATAAAGATACAGGGACAACACTGAAAAAAAGACGTGATAGATGAATTGACATCTTGTATATTTTTTTTCTTCCTATCTTTAATTTTTCTGTTATACAATTATACAAAATAGTGAAAACAGCTAACACCGAGATCCCTGAGAGAAAAAAAAAATGTGAGTTTCATTGGACACATATTGTATTAATATTGTATTAATCATACATAACATTCCAAAATGTAAGTAAAATTCCATCAAAGTGAGAGTTAAATTGGCGCCAACACAACAACATTAATTCTGATATATTTCTTCCATCCTCGATATAAGATAAATCTTACAGTACTTCACATTCAATCCTCATTTCTTTTTTAAGTTGTCTCCTTTTCACTCCTTTTCTAACTTCCCTCTCTTTCTTTCTTTTCTTCTTCATTGTCTCCCTCTCCCCCCCCCCCCCTCTCCCTCTCTCTCTCTCTCTCTCTCTCTCTCTAGCATCTCTCTCTCTTCTCTCTCTCTTCTCTCTTCCCCCCCCCCCCCCCCCCCTCTTCCACTCAAAACAATTTTATAAGGAAACCTAACAGCTTCCATTGTGTAATTTATTTGAGAGGGAAAAAAAATGTGAAATCAAAACTCATTTTAATGAGAAAGAACATGGATTGCACTGTTAGAGAGTCTTTTCGTGAAGGAGGAGTGGGTATTCCTTAAATCAAGGTTTTCTATCTAGCCACGATAAGAGACTTTGATAAAAAGGCATTATATATAACGTAATCAATGAATGCATGATCTCAATGTCAAAGCTTTATCAATGATAGAATACAGTTGTGAAAAACCCATCAATACATTTATAAAGCATTCTTGGAGTTGGGATATCGATATAATAAGTAACTAGATGGAGATCAGGTGGAGATCATAAAATCAGTATTGTTGTTGTTGTTATTGTTGTGGTTATGGTTGTGGTTAATGTTTTCCTTTGTTTTGTTTTTGTTGGGGTTTCTTTTGTTTTTTTTTTGTTATTCTTTTTCACTCTTTGTTACGTGTTTTAAAAATTCAATTCAAAAATAGTAATATATATAATTATATCTAAACTTTATATTTTTACTTCCCCTTTTATCTTTTCTTTTCCTTTTGATTTTTTTTTAAGGATAGGGTGGGGGGGGGGGGTACAAAAACAAAACAGGATATTTGTGATTAAGCGTTAACAATAGTGAACTTAAATAATTGAATTAAACATCAAATCATTTCAGAATTTGTTGTTATACTACTAATAAAGCCAGTCTTAGAAAGGACCTGTAGTTATAAAGTCACATTTCATCGCATTTTTTGTTTATCTGATGAATCAAATTGAAATTGATGAATGAAAATTTTGCTCCCATGTAATGTGTACCGAAGGCAAATTCATTATAACCTGACAATTAACTCATGAAAAATAACAATGCTACCAAGATCCATCATGACCATTTGTCAACCCCTCCCCCCCCCCCCCCCCCCCCTATTTTTTTTTTTCTGATTTGATTGTTTAAATTTCAGGTCAATTCCTTCTATGCCAGGTCATCTTCATTCAGTATTCCATCTGTTTCAATTTATATTTCTTTTTTTTTTTAGTTACAAATCCCATTGTCAAGTAAACACTCCTGACGAATAAAAAGTAACTCAGTTAGTTAGGGTTTTTTTTTAATTGAACCAAAACAATTAAAGATTTACCACCACTTATATGACACTCCATTATTTGATATGTAACACATAACTGAAATCACCACACAGGGACAAAACCATTTCTCGTTTTTCCTTTCCTTATAAAAACAATTTAAAAAAAGAAAATCATTCAAAAAATTTGCTAAATCAAAAGAAAAACGTGTATATCTTTTCCCATGTCAGTCTGTTATGTCGGACACTCCAGTTAACCAGATAATTTGCTGGGATCTTTATTAATAAATCAGATAAGTGAGGTAAGACAGTTTCAAAAATTCAAAAGATGAGAAAAGAGCCAGGGTTACAAGTTTAATACAGAGATTGTTATTGGGTGATTAATCACTGGATAATGAAAATAAATGGACAAAGAACAGCGCACAAACCAAAAAAGAGAGAAAACATGAGATCAAAACAAACAAACAAAAAAAACATATTAATGTGACGAAACCAAAACACGACAGAAAAATAAATACATGGAAAACAAAAATTGCATTCAACTTTAAACGACGTGATGCGAGGAGAGGAGAGGGGTTGGGGTGGGGTGGAGGTCGTGGCAGTGACGAGGACAAAACCAATGTAAAGTATCCAATCGGCAATGTTATTCCCTTTTTTCAATAATAATTGTAAATAAAATGAATACATTTTCTTTTTATCAAGTCCCTTTTTCTTTCTTTTATTTCAATTTATTATAAACCTCACCATCTGTCTTCATCTATCCGCATGGAACTAATGTTTAAAAGTAAATTTCCAGGAATTCGTTTGACAATACGAGAAATAATCTTTATTTTGTTTCAATGGTTTTTAAAATAAAATGCATGGTTGGGTTTGGCAATTTGTTTGTTAATGAGTTGGATTTTTTCCTTCTGTGAATAATTAATAAAATAATACAAGCTTTTGACACCAGACATTTTTAATAGCCAAAAGAATTTATATAGCATTAATAAATTTCTCTTTGATTGCCTCTAAGATAAATCAGTAAGCCTGTCCTGTGAGGAAGAAAATAGCGATAGCAATGGGTGGTATGGAATGGAAATGGGGGGAGGGGGGAGAGTGGTATGAGCTCAGACCTGGCCAGATTAGATTTGTTGAGAGAGGAGTTTGAGCTATACACGGAATCTTGCCAGACACCAAGGCTGCATGGGGGAAGGAGGGGTTGGGAGGTGGAGAGAAAAACAAAAAACAAAACAAAACAATGCACCACTTAATAATTAAACAAAAGGGGAGATGGGAGGGGGGGGGGGGAGAGAGGAGGAGGAGGTGGATGAAGGAGATGATGCGATTCTGTGTGACACAAATAAATTTCTCTATGATAATTAATTTTTACAATGTTAAAGTTACCATACTGAAATTTGATCTATTGCCAAAAAAATATCAGACATATTTTAATTGAAGAATGTCTATCTTTACCATACACACCTTGATGTGTATCTTTATACATAATTATGAAATTCAGACTTGGCAAAAATTATGAGTCGTACATATAACTGTAAGCGTTGCAATGATTCCACGCATGACTTTAGGCGGTTTCATGGAGGAAAGTTCAGGGGGATCAATTTGCCTGAAAGATAGATCAACAAAGCCAGGTTGCCTGAAACAGATGCTTGTACCCGCCAAACCTTAAACATAAATGACATAAAGAGTCAAAATGCCAGCGATCGATTATTATTATATCCAAAATACCAGCAGAATATGCCGGAATATGCCAATCAACTTTCACCCATGGGTAGTTTAGAAGTTTCCACTTTTGGTACTGGTAAAACAAATTCCTGGTTTTTATTTATTACCTTTCTCTATTCATTTGAATTTTCAAGCACATTTCTCCTTCTTCCATAAATGATTGATATTTTTATTCTTTTAACACGTTCATCACAACTAGCGTGTTATGTCTCTATAAGGTTTTCACACAAAGCGTTTTCCTACACGTGTCACCCTGTATCGCCATCAGCACGGTCATCAACATAATGAATCGGGTCTATGCCAGATAACAGCTCTGATCTGACACGATGACCAGACCATCTCTTGGGGAAAGACAACAAATGAATTGATTCCATTTTTAATCTCTTATGATGGCCGCCACCATTAATTAAAACTCAAAACTTATAATAAGCACGTTGTAGTAATCAAAAACTTCTAAATGGTGAAGAATCAAGAGATATAAAACATCCTCATTAGTAACGCTTTTTTTTTTTTCAATGGCATAAAACGCATTTTATTATTAGTGATTTTTTAAAATCTTTTTTTCTTTTTTATAATTGTTAATATAATTTCAAAAACAAAGAGAAAATAAATTATTCATTTGTTGTCTTTTGAGGATTAAGGAGGAAGTACGGGCTATATCCACAGACCTGTCCATTCTGCTTTGACAAGAAAAAAAAACAAAAAACAAAAAAACAAAAAAAAAAAACAGAAAAAAAACAACAAATTTTTAAAAATTTACAATTCATAATCGAGCTTCAATTCTACTTCTGTCACCATTTTCACAACAACAAAAAACAGCAATAATGGTGAAGCTACTCAGGCTTCCTAAGTCACACAATGTTACTGTTAACTTGAAAATTGCAAGGTCCACGGTTAAAAGCATATAAACCATAGGAAAAAAAGATTATGATATAAGGAATAATAAGAAATTCAATAACGATATTAAAGGATTGAGATGTGTTTTTGAAGCGTGTATCGGTATCGAAGTTCAAAAATGACTAACGCGGACATACAATTATTCAAATATACCAGATAATTATTATGACAATGATACTCTTTGAATAATATGCCAAACAAAAATGTTCAAATCACAAATTATTTTTTTTAATGCAGCAGACTGGCTGGTCTATGAAGGTAATAGGGGGGTGGGGGGAAGGGGGAACAATAAAGATAATAATGGCAGAGAGAAATGTGTGGATTTATAATAATGTTGATAAAAAGGAAGGGTGATGGTTAAAGAGGATGGAAAATAAAAAAATTACTAAATGAAATGGTCACACAAAAGACGTACTAAAATCAAACATTTCTTACTCTATTCAATTCATTCAAAACAAACATGCATGCATACCAAACAATTTTTAAAACTAACATTTTGACGACTTTTGCTGTACAAAATTACCAAAAAAAAACAAACTTAGAAGAAAAATTTTCAATTAATTTTAACAATTTGGTGGTGGGGGATACTCTTATTTCTTGATTCTTATACAAAACAACTTAAAATCAGAAATCGAAAACCTCTGACCGAACCAACGCACTTGAAAATGATTACCATAAAGTAGCAAATTATCCGAGAGTCCATGAGATACAAAATATATTCTTAATTCAATTGTCCATTAAAATGAAAGACAATAATCATTACTTTGAATTCAATACTAAAACAGAGAATCGTATACTTAAGTGCTATACAATGACAAAACGCACGTCTTGTTTATTTTGACCAGAGACCAATCACCATGTACCAACAGTAAACAAACCAAACTCTTCCAAAAGTCTTAAACTTGAGACTTATTTGGAAA
>NC_088366.1:12255836-12258336 GCF_034508935.2 Berghia stephanieae | reverse complement strand
GGGAAAAAAAATGTTGAAAGCAATCTCACAACTAAAACGAATGAAGAATTTGAAGAAAGAAAACTAAAATAATGGCAAGTCAACACACAATCTTAATATCAAACCACAACATTTATCATTTGGAAAGAACAGAAGAAATAATTATGAAATAAATCGTAAATTTCATTGTGATTATAAACTGTGCAAGCTGGTAAATGAGAGAAGATTGTTAAATAGAAAAAGCTGTCCTATTGACAAGAAAGAGTATTGGACTGATTATCTTCTTTAAAACAAAAACCCGCAAATTACAGATAGCCAGTGACAAAGAATAGGCTACTGAATTGAAAATTGGGATCCATGACATTATTAGTCTGTGATATAACTTTACAATTGTGTCAACTTTTTGCCTTATGACCAAACTTAAGAGCCACGATGTCAGTACGACTAGCTGCAAACATTTAAAGGTGGAAAACAAAAGGTAGCTGTGAGACAAACTTGAGCTTTATTGGAGCAGCTTTAAGTAATATAATTTACCTCTGCTTCAAGTATGACAAAAGACATGGCCCTACAAATTATATCATGGACATCACTCCCGTTATAAATCTGATTTTGGCCGATATGACTTACCTCTTTTGGCCATTTCTGTTTCAATGTAATCTAACGTAACTTCATCCTCACAAATGTCATAAGGCATGTTCCCATCCGCATTGACAGCCAAGAGCTCTGCCCCTCTGGTGAAACAAGTGATACAATTGATTATATATATATATATATTTATAACAACGGAGCCCTGCGGTTCAACTTACAAATGAACCCAAGTTCCATTTCGTAAGAGCCTGAACTTTTTAAAGACACTACCTCCATATTTCACCCAGCTTTGAATGAGTGGCTTGATATAATTAAGACAGACAGAAAGTACTTCAATGTAAACTCTACGATCTTGTCCAAATGGTAACAGGTAATTCAAAAGTAATAATCATTTTTTTTTAAATAATTTTTAAATGAGTGAACTGGCCCACATATAAAATGAAGTCATTTTTGTCAACCACCAGCCAGTGGATAATATCAAACTGAGAAATTAGGGTGCAGGTACCAGTGTAAGATAATTTTAAAAAACAAACAATTATGTTATTTCACCACAACATCAGATATCGTCGCATAGGCAATCCACGAAGGAATATAGATAATTCATCAAACAAGATGTCTGATGTCAACAGGAATCACCCATGTTGTCCAAGTGAGCAAATTGGGGGTTAATAATCTTGCCCAAGGAAAAAAACGAAAGTGCCTGAAGCGGGGCTCGATCCCTGGACCTTCCGGGTCACAATGCAATGCCTTGACCACTCGGCCACTTCGCCTCCCAGTGTAAGATAAAGATCTGAAAAAAGTGTGTATGGAACAGTGCTAGACAAATCAAAAAATACAAATACTAGAGAGAAAAAAAACATCCCCCAAAAAATGTCTTCCTCGACCGGGGATCGAACCTCAGACCTACTGATTAGCCGGGTCTATATAGATCAGGGCGAAGTGAAGATGATGTGGAGATGAATTGGGCCAACTTACCAATGCTTTGACTTTGAAACAATGACATAACCCACAAACAGGACAATTGAGCTTTAAAAAAAAAGTTAGCTTTTATAGCGCAATATCCACTAAACATGCTCAAAGCGGTTTACGTGGGGTCCCTGGCCAATAGCAACATTTAACATGAAGGACGGGACATGACACCTGTTAGGTGATATTACAATTTTTTCGGACAGAGAAAACGCTGTTAACGCCCAGGTACTCATTTTACACCTGAGTACGGTGAGAGAATGTGAGTAAAGAGCCTTCTCCAAGGACTCATCTATGCTCCGAGTGAGACTCGAACCCAGGACCTTCTGATCCGAAAGTGAGATTCATACCATAAGACCACATAGCCAGGATAATAAACCCTAACAGTTGGTATGTGCAGATAGTTTAACTCACCTGTCAATAAGATGTTTGCATAGAGTGACATGACCACAGGTGGCAGCAGCGTGCAGGGGTGTCCACATTTCACTATCACAGGCATTGACATTAGCCCCAAACTCCAGCAAGAGCTTCAGCATCTCTTCATTGTCATCGATGCAGCACTGGGATAGAAGAAAGAAATTGGAGATGTGTGATTTACATTTCAATAACATATTATTATATATTTGGCAAATTGGATTTTTTTAAAATAAATAAATTCCCTTTATTCATCCCTAAGGGGAAATTTTTCTTTAGGATCTATTCCAAGGGAAGACTGGGATAACCCAGGCGTCAGCCGCAGTGCAGCACCGCAAAGTGAGCTAAGGCAAGGTGACTTGCTCAAGGCCACACAATGTGGCGGGTAGTGGAACTCGGTACCTTTCAGGTACGAAGCAAAGACCATACCGCTGAGCCACGCTGTCCCATAACACTAAGGCTCCAAAACCACTGGAACAAATTTTGCATGGTGTTTACAAGTGGGATGAAGATAGTTTGCATGTATTATGAGATTGATTTGATCAAAAAATGA
>NC_088366.1:12248336-12250836 GCF_034508935.2 Berghia stephanieae | reverse complement strand
ACACACACACACACACACACACAATTCTTAAATCATGTATCTAGATACTCACCTTCTTCTAAGTCATTCCTGGCCGCCGACTCCAACAAGGCAACGTTGGCAACGAACCGGATTCTCTCGCCATTTCGACGTTTGCCCTTCTTCAACAATTCGCTGTCCTTGTCCCCCCGCTGAAAGTCCTGCTTCCTCTTCTTCTTGCTCGTCTCCTTCTCCAGCTGCTTCTCGTACTGGCCGTACTTCTTCAGCTGCTGCAGACGACGCTTCCGGGCGTGTTTCAGCCTGTCCTGTGTCGCCATCCGTTCAATGGACGGCATCTCCTGCACCAACTCATGGTGCTCCATGGTGCTAGCGATGAGAATGCTAGACCGGACAAACCTCTCCAGCTGGTGTTACAGACAATGAAACGACCTTGACCTGCCTGACGCGTTAAACTTTAAATCCCAAATTTCCGGCATGGAAGACCGCATAAGGAACAAGATTTGTATAGTTCTTTTTCTTGAAAAAGGCACAGAAATATTCTAATATCTATATCTTTTTTTCGTATCTATGACACGTATGTCATTTTCAGCGTTGATTGGACCTGTCCAATGTTTTAAGCCTACACATTATCGGAAGAAAAGCCCATATCAGTAAAAACAAAAACCTTTGCCTGAATCCTGGAACCGAACCCTTTGTTTAACACACACACACACACACCTCCAGGACTAGAATTAATCCTTATATCATTATATCACATTTGAAAGGAATACAAACGTGGCTTAAATGTAATCCGAATGTGAATCCACACCGCGATAAAATGGAACGGCGTCAGGTCGACGAGAAGATTACATTATGGCTTCTACATTGTGGTTTCTTCTTGCTGCAAAGGCAACCTGGGGAATAGATGATAAAAATAAACACAAGTAAGTAAAATAATTAAGTACAGAATAAATAATGTTTTTGATTGTCTTTAAGGGTTTTCCGGCACTTGCAACACATTAAGGTCATATCAGTGTCAATAAAAATGAATAAAATGGGATTGTAAATAGTTCTAAAATTCCAATTAAAGCACCAAAGAAAAAGTAAGACTCCCTGACCACTATGGTAGGTCAGGAACCCCACCCAGGGGCGATAGAAGACAAAGAAAGTACCTCCCTGCCCACTATGGGAGGTCAGGAACCCCACCCAGGGGCGATAGAAGACACAGAAAGAGCCTCCCTGCCCACTATGGGAAATCAAGAATCCCACCCAGACTTAATGCATAAGTTCAACCTGAAGAATAGATGATAAAAATAGACGTTAGCAAAGAGGAAAGAAGTAAATAAGTACTAAACAAATCAGTATTTTTTAGAAGAGAGAGAGAGAGAGAGAGAGAGAGAGAGAGAGAGAGAGAGAGAGAGAGAGGCGGGGGGGAGGGGGAGAGAGAGAGAGAGAGAGAGAGAGAGAGAGAGAGAGAGAGAGAGAGAGAGAGAGAGAGAGAGGGAGAGAGAGAGAGAGAAAAGACGGAGAGAGGATGAGAGGTAGAAATAACCCACCAAGAATGAAAAAAAAATAATAATAATAAAAGTAAGAATGATGATGATCGTGACTCTGCATAGTGAGAAAGAGAAATAAAAATACAGTACCCTTCATCGTATTTCCCTTATATGTTTAATGATGCAAGCTGATGATGGCCCTCCGTGCTCATGATTTAGTCATGAGCTCTCATCTTACTTCGATGATGATGGCTCTCTACTGTGTTCATTTTGTAGGTCAGCAACCAACATCCCCCCCCCCCCCCACCCCCTCCAATGAATCAGCCACACACATACACAAACACACAAACACACACACACACACACACACACACACACACACATAAACCATCACCAATACCGTCTGCTGACGTTTGTTTATTTAGGGTTGTTAAATTAACGGTCTTTTCGAATACCACATCGATTATTTCAACAACACTGCTAGCCAGATAAATCTCTTTATAATTTATAAATGGATAACTTTACCAAAGGGATTTCATACTTCTTTATTCTTCCAGCTTACGTAGTCCGATTTCAATGCATTCCATTGACAAAAGCGAAACCCAACATCATATATTATTATCTTTTTTTTAAAAACCATGCATATATAAAACTCCAGGAAATATGACCGTACTCAGTTTGCCGTAGCCTTTTTCTTTCTTTTTTATCTTTTTTTTTTTCTTTTCTTTTTTTTAAATTTATGAGAAGGTGTGGGGGATGGGGTGGAGGACTCTCAAACAGACATATTTGTTTGTAGAATCATCATCATCATCATCATCATTATTATTATTATTATTATTATTATTATTATTATTATTATTATTATTATTATTATTATTATTATTATTATTATCATCATCATCACCATCATCATCATCATTATCATCATTATTATCATTTCCTTTTATTCGTTTGATTCTATTTCTCTGTACGTTACATTTTTTTTTTAATTTCAGATTTTAATCTTGCCCAACAACTGTCTGCTCCCTACTTTTTTTTTTTCACCT
>NC_088366.1:12233336-12243336 GCF_034508935.2 Berghia stephanieae | reverse complement strand
CAAATCGTGAGTTGTATTCAGCAGTTCAACCAATGGGATCACTTGCTTCCTTGGCCACTACTAAAGACAACTCACTAGACGGTCACAACCCTAAAAATGACGTCAAAATATGGGTCTTAGTGGGGTTTTAGTGTCAGCTAAGTTAACGATGGCTACAATCCAATGCGCCCACCATATCTAAATTAATCCATGTTGTGGGCGCTAAAATTAATTTGTTGACATATATACACACTCACAAACACACACACTTTCATTTACGTAGACACAGGGAGGTGATTTAATGAATTCTCAACAGTATTAACGATCTAGGCTGTACTAATCAATGACTGAACAGCTGGTATCTGGGAAAAAAAAAAAACGTGTTTGAAATTTTGGCCAGAAAATTCGACCTTCAAATATCGATCGACTGAAATGACCCTCATCTTAGCAAAACTCTCAAACCTGGGACTTCAGTAAAGTCTCAGGTTTGAGATTTTTTGCCAAGATGAGCGTCATTTCAATCGATTTATATTTGAAGGACGAGATTTCTGGCCAAAATTTTTTAATACGTGTTTTTTTGGGTTTTTTTTCCATCGAGCGACAGTGTTGTCAATCCATTCTGATGACTGATGATATTGCCACCGAGAGAAACAACCCATAATACATACCCGAGGGCAGGAATTGCAAGTATAAGGCAGCTACGTCATAATAAATTATCAACGTCGTCAACGGTTATAAAGAAGCTTTTAAATGGTACAACATCCATTACGTGTGCTCAAAGCGCTTTACAATCACTCCCAGCCAACTGCAATACTTAAAATGTAGGACAAGACGCGGCACGTGTTAAGGCGCTTTTCCGATGACTATTACTTCTCTGAATAGTAAAGGAATGGCACGTTAGACTCTTTTTATAAAATAATGTGTTTACATATTAGTATCAAACATATTTTGTTATGCATTTTTGTTTTCAACTAAAAGATGACGGACAACTGGGCTCCATGACACATTTATTATAATCTCTTTTTTTAATATGTATATAATAGAAATTTAAAGGGCCAAGAGGTTCGCAAATAAATATGCACTGCAGATGAGGTACTTCAGTAATGCTCTGGTCATATATATGCGCCGACTAAATTTAAATTATTTCTAGATAAATAATATGATAAAAAAGAAGTGGTTGACGATGAAGCGAAGCCGAGAAGGGAATGGAGGAGAGATGAAGAAAAACAAAGGTCATTCAGAGCAATTAGGCCCATGGAACCAGAGTTCATCTCGGTTTCTATAGCGCGAAACGGACAATAACTCTTGCTACTCTTTGGACAGGACACTAGTCTATCACAAAGTAATGTCCATCAGATCCATGAATACTTCTTCGCTAAGTTTGAGAGGTTTTGTTGTTTTGGTTTTGTTTGTTTTTTTTTTGTTGTTTTTTTGTTTTGTATTTTGAGCTAAGATGAGGGTCACTGAAATCGATCTAGATTTGAAGGACGAGTTTTCTGATCACTTTTTTTAAATACGAGGTTTTTTTTTCCAGAGTACGACAGTCAACTGGTAAATGTACCTGGTCATCTTATTATAGTAGAATGGCCCTCTCCAAATCGACCAAAAATACCATTGGTTGCAAGGGTGGTTGAACCTTACCCTGGTAAATTATGTACCCAATCCCCGCCTATTACGGTAAGTGGCGGTTTTTTTTGTTTTTGTTTTTTTTTTGCCCCGTGAACTATGGGCTTCAAATTCCAGATTTACAATGACGCGTGATGAGTTAAAAGAGTGAGAGCTGAGACCGGTTCCTATGGAATGTCGTTGTGACAGCATGCCCGGCGGTAGTAGTGCATCCAGCTTTCGATATAATCTAAATATGACACAGTGTTAGTGCGAGTTTGTAAATGAGAGAGAGAGAGAGAGAGAGAGAGAGAGAGAGAGAGAGAGAGAGAGAGAGAGAGAGAGAGAGAGAGAGAGAATTTTTCTGTGAGGTCATAATCACCTTCCGGTCACAGAGGTGTGTACGCATATTATGTGTGTTTTTGTAAGATCATAGACACTACCGGGTCAAAGGCCACGGTCAACATCGCTTGAATCAATTGGATTCAATAGTCTTGATGTCACGTCGTCCAGCAACGGCGAGCAGCTTGGTTCTAAACAAAGAAAACCGATAATTTTTATTCTTCTGGCTGGCTAGAATATGTCATGTGATCAGAATATATTTTTTAAAAGTCCCCCCCCCCCCCCCAAAAAAAAAAAAAAAACATGATCATATTTATAATGTTTTTCTCCTCTGGATACACTTTTATGCTCGTCGGAGAAACATTTCATAAGGGCGTCCGCCATTGTTCCGATAGTTTAGAGCCAGTTACTAAGTTACTATGCGTCGTTACGAGGGAAGTGACGACATGACTGTTGAAGGCTATTTAGGAAGTAGAGGCATGTGAAGCTCAAACGCCGACTTGCCTTTGTCTTATCGCAACTCCCGTACTTCGAAGATAATCGCGACTGTGAGTATGTGAGGACAAATGGACGCCCAAGGCTTTTCGAAGATAATCGCGACTGTGAGTATGTGAGGACAAATGGACGCCCAAGGCTTTTCGAAGATAATCGCGACTGTGAGTATGTGAGGACAAATGGACGCCCAAGGCTTTTCGAAGATAATCGCGACTGTGAGTATGTGAGGACAGATGGACGCCCAAGGCTTTTCGAAGATAATCGCGACTGTGAGTATGTGAGGACAAATGGACGCCCAAGGCTTTTCGAAGATAATCGCGACTGTGAGTATGTGAGGACAAATGGACGCCCAAGGCTTTTCGAAGATAATCGCGACTGTGAGTATGTGAGGACAAATGGACGCCCAAGGCTTTTCGAAGATAATCGCGACTGTGAGTATGTGAGGACAAATGGACGCCCAAGGCTTTTACTTTTTTTTTATTTTATAAATTTCTCTGCCAAATTCAATTTAGCCATTAATTATTTTTTTTTAAAATATTATCAGCCAAAAAAATCCATATTCGGATGGTGCTTGGAAAAAAAAACGAGATGAGATGAGCATTAACTCGTGACTGCGGGTGACTTGGAGCAATGTAAATTAAAAAAATTTTTAAACTGAGCTTTATATTGCGTAATATCCACTATATGTGCTCAAAGCGCTCTACAAGGGGTCCCTGGTCAACAGCAACATTTAACACGTAGGACGGGACATGCCGCCTGTTAGGCGATATTACAATTTTTCGGACAAAGACACCGCCGTTAACAGCCAGGTACTCATTTTACACCTGAGTACGGTGAGAGAATGTGAGTAAAGAGCCTATTCCAAGGACTCAACTATGCGCCGAGCGCGAGGCTCGACCCCAGGACCTTCCGATCCGAAAGCGAGTGTCATACCACTAGACCACATAGCCGCAAATACCGTAATAGCTTCCTCCTTTTCACTCCATTATGGTGAGCTGGTTACATACTTATTCTAATGTTTATAACCAAACACCAAAAATAATAATAATAATAATAATAATAATAATAATAATAATAATAATAATAAAATAATAATAATAATAATAATAATAATAATAATAATAATAATAATAATATAATAATAATAATAATGATAATAATAATAATGATAATAATAATAATAATATATAATAATAAATAATATAATGATGATGATGATGATGATGATGATGATGATGATGATGATGATAATAATAATAATAATAATAATAATAATATAATAAAAAAGCGTATCTACACACTAATATAATTCCATGCTCAAGTATTTGGAAATCCAAATCTATATTTATAGATTTATACTCGTCTTATGTCAAGCAAAAATGACATACAATAGACATCATCGGACGGATCCGATCTAAACAAGGATCCCGGATCTTTGTGTGTAGTCGAGGCCAAACAAAACCCCCAAAAAGTGGAACTTTTATATAGAACAATATCCACTATAAACGTACTCAAAAGCGCTTTACACGGGGTCCTGACCGTGCTCAAAGCGCTTTACAAGGGGTCCTTGGCCGTCCTCAAAGCGCTTTACAAGGGGTCCCTGACCAACAGCAACACTTAACACGTACGACAAGACATGACACAAAGCTATGTGTAACCTTGAACGTTTATTTATAGTCTGGTTAATACAGTTTAGTGAGCATTACAAACGCGGATGGCAAAAAGCAATAACAAAGACCTGAGTGGCGTCAACTTCATTCTATCTATAATTTTTCACTGTTGCGGGTCATCTTGCCCCCTTGCGTGTCAACGCGTTGAAATGTTATATTAGAATTACAGACTGTTCCAGGAAGAAAAACAAAACAAAGGGGCACCTTAAAAACGATTTGTGTTGGTCGGTGATTATGTTGAAACGGTTCACAACGATAAACGAAGCTTTCAATTCTATGGATAATGAATGTCCAGTGTATATGGATTAACAGTTAGATACGGGCTCTATAAAAACAAAAAAAAAAAAACAAACAAAAAACAAAAAAAAACAAAAACAAACATATATCATAGCCGTGTCATGTGCGTGGTTGTGTGTTAATGACACACTTGAAAATGGATATTTCCCACTTGATGAGTCGGGTTGTGATCTGGGGTAAAGTCAGAACACACTGGTCTGCTCCTGTGGGTAAGGCTGACAACAACAACAACAACGGAGCAATAATAATAATAATAATAATAATAATAATATATAATAATAATAATTGTAATGGGAGTTATTAAGTAATAAATATAGAGTATAGTATAGTGAGTAAAAGTAATATAGTATATTATAGTGATAAAGTAGTATATTAGTAGTTGTAGATTGTAGTATAGTAGTAGTGTAGTAGTAGTAGTAGTAGTAGTAGGTGTGTAGTAGTAGTATAGTAGTTAGTAGTAGTATAGTAGTAGTAGTAGTAGCAGCAGCACATAGTAGTAGTAGTGTAGTAGTAGTAGTAGTGGTAGTAGTAGTAGTAGTAGTATAGTAGTAGTAGTGTAGTAGTAGTAGTAGTATGTAGTAGTAGTAGTCAGTAGTACACGCACAGTACAGTAGTAGTAGTAGTAGTAGTAGTATATAGTAGGTAGTAGTAGTAGGTGTCGCAGTGTGTAGTGTGGTGTAATATAGTATTATTGTAGTTAGTAGATTGTATAGTATATAGTAGTACAGTATTAGTAGTAGCAGAGCAGCACAGTGTAGTGAGTAGTAATGTAGTAGTAAGTATATAGTAATAGTAGTAGTGTAGTAGTAGTTAGTAGCAATGTGTGCTCTATTGTCTATTGACGACCAATTAATGAGCCACACTATGATAGTACATAAACGTATTGTTGTTACTTGGCCAGTTACAACGTTACAAAACTAACCACAACCCATCGACCTTCTGCTTCTGTACACAACCCAATTCAAAAGAGTTTGCTGAGAGTATACAAATGGAGGAGGAGAAGGAGGAGGAGGCGAATTGATGCTAATTACTAATTAGCACAGGCAGCGCTAATCTAACGAACTCTTGACAACAATAACAAAACACGTATTTAAAATTTTGGCAACAAAACTCATCCTTCAATTAAAATCGATTAAAATAACCCTCATCTCTAAAAAAAAAATAATCAAACCTCGGACTTCGCAAAGTCCCAGGTTTGAGAGTTTCTGTCAAGGCGAGGGTCATTTAAATCGACTGATATTTAAAGGACGAGTTTTCTGGCCAAATTTTAAAAAAGAATTAGGTTTGTTTCAGAGCACGGCAGTTATGACAATCAAATCACTCGTTACAGGAGAACGCTTTCTGTAACAAAGTATGCTCGATACAATTTCAAGCACTAGAAAAAAAAAAAAAAAAAGCAATTCATGCAGCGAACCTTCTCTTGCCTATTTCTATTTTTAGGGACTGTCGTAGGATGGTCAATAGATAGAACGATGTTGACGCCACTCGGCTCTTCGTTTTTACTTTTAGACAGCCTGTTAGTGATTAGTACTCGCTAAATCATATAAATCAAGACCACAAATGTTAAAAAAAAGTTATACACAGTTTTTCGTGTCGGTGTGTTTAATTTGACTGAAGCACGTTGTGAGTATTTACTTTACCTAAACGCATAGCATCACTATAGGCAGAACTGTATGTACAACTTTTAAATGACTTCAGAGCTAAACAGTTTTTGATTGTAGTTCACACCTTTCAACAAATCAAAAATAATCACATCGCTTCATCCTCAAGACCTGAGTTTGCAGTATAGATAGAACGAAGATGACGTCACTCTGGGTCTTTGTTATTGTTCATTGCTATCCATGTTTATGAGTTATTCTCACTTAACTGTATTATCCAGACTATAAAAGTTCGTGGCGCACATAGTTTTGTGCGTTGGTCCCGTTTATTTACGGGTGGCAATGTTGTGAGTTTCTTAGCCAAGCGGATACTATCTTTAGATATTCGATTTTTAAGGATTGCGACAACATGGGCAACTGGAGAGGAATGGGAGGTACGGAGGAGCGCAAGATGGTAAGATGGACTATGATACATTTGTCCGGACCCTGAGACAACATAGAACCCAATGACCGAAGGATGAAAATGAGAATACAGTATATTTAGAGAGATAAAACTCGCTAGGACGAAAGCTAGATACACATATTTTCAGGTCTGATAACCGAAGGCAATTATGGGCTTGATTATTTAACATTGTTGCAATGGACCAAATTTTGCGTTGTTTTGAGAGCATTTCCATTACAATGCGTCCATTGGCTTAATCACACCTGCAAATAACTACACGTCGAACGTAAGTAATTGTTTTGATGATACGTGAGACATGTAATTGATAACTGCGAGTCGATGAAGCTGTGTCAGTGCACGACATAATCAGTCGGAAGGGAAAAATTTTCTGAAAGAATGTGCTCCCCAGAGCATTTTAATCTTTATTTTAAGTAAATCGGGTGATTTTTCATGAAGTTATGGTCAGATGTATGGGGAAGGTATCTAGCAACTTTTCTCAAATTTCATACTTTTTCACCTTGACTAGCTGTAAAAAAATATTTAGAAATGAAATTAATCTTTGATATTTCCCGAAGATGTACAAAAAGGGTTGATTTAATCATTTATGAGAGGAACTCACTTTGGATAAAAATTGACCTTCAAAACTTGGCAATATCTCAGTTCAAACTTTTCCACCATCCGACTGATTATGCATTTCACTGTTATAGGCAGAATGACCGCAAACTGATGTGTAAGGACTTCGCTCGCTTTTTCTCAATGCAAAGTAGCGATTGTGACACTGTCCAGTTATGAAACTCGAGAGCAGATTTTTTTAAACATTCAGAAAAAAAAAAGGGGGGGGGGGGGGGGAGACCCCCCGCAATGGAATATGTTTTAAGAATAAAACCGAACATGTTGACGCACTGTAGCCGGCTCTGTGATACTGATAGGCATAGTACAAACAGTCGTATCAATCAAAATGTGTCAGACATTTAGCATACAGATAGAATGAAGATGACGTCACTCAGGACTTTGTTGTTTTTTTATCATCCGCGTTTATGAATAATTCTCACTAAACTGTATTAACCAGATTATAAAAGTTCATGGTTACAAATTGAGCTTTGAGTTTTTTTAAAATATATTTATATATCGCAATATCCACTAAAAGTGCTCAAAGCGCTTTACTAGGGGTCCCTGGCCAACATCAACATGCAACATGTAAGACGGGTCATGACGCCTGTTAGGCGATATTACAATTTTTCCGGACAGAGACAACGCTGTCAACGGCCAGTTTAAAATAGTTTTGTGTGTTGGTCGGTTATATTTCCGGACGGCAATGTTGTGAGCTTCTTAGCCAAACGCACACTATCTATAAATACAATTAAAAATACAACTGTAAAAAAATGAGACATGGCGCTAAAAATACGTTGACGCCTCGTCTTCATTGCGAAAGCCCGAGTTTATCATTGAAAAGATTAGATAGTGACGCCCGCCCATTCCGTTTTTCAAATTAATGGTAACTGACGATGAGGTCATGTGAAACGGTTAGATTTTTTCATAACTCACTCAACCCTAACACCGACTATCTATATCTGTTGTTTACCCGGGTTACTTTTACCCCATGCCTATTTATTACATTCTTCTGAGACAAATTATTGGCGTAGTATCAAAGCTACTGTTTTTAGTTTTTGCATGTTAAGGGTAGTTGAATAAAAGTATCTATCTATGTACATGCTCGTATTTAATATATTGAAAAGAAGCAATAATCTCTAGGATTGAGTGAATTAACTCTACTGTGTTCTCGGAGAATTCCAATCCAAAACCATCTACTACTTTACTACACACTCAATCATCCGAGCAGATCTAAGTTGAACAGCAAGTATAAATTAATACAGAGAGGGGGCAAGAGAGAGAATTGCGTCGTCCAACAACCACGCCTCATACACAACACGGCACAAAAAAAAAAAAAAAAAAAACCACACGGCAATCAAATGGGCGGTACAGAAGCAGGGAACGATAAAGGACTAAATGTGTAAATACCAAAAACCTACCAACTCCCATTTCATTATCATGCTTCTTAGGGGAAAACATGCGTGACGTTTGGTTGAAAGATTACTCCTAAAGACTGAATTTTTTTTTATTAATTCAAAAAAGAAATGTATCATTCTTTCTATTTCTAGATATCAACATGGTTTATAGTACGGGAAATGTTTGCTGAGATATCGTGATAATCAGAATGGCTATTACTGATATTATAGTAGGGGGAAGCGTGGCTCGGCGGTACGGTCTTTGCTTCCTATCCGAAAGGTAACGAGTTCGATCACCCGCCGCTGCGCTGTGTGGCCTTGAGCAAGTCACCTCGCCTTAGCTCAATTTGCGGCGCTGCACTGCGGCTGACGCCTGGGTTAGTCCAGTCTTCCCTTGGAATAGACCCTAGACACAAATTTCCTCTACGGGATGAATACAGGAAATTTTATTTATTTATATGAGATTACTGATCTATAAATAGTACATACAGTACAAACATGGGGAGAGATTGATGAGGCAGTGAAAAGGTTTGAATTGAAATATTCCCAAGTTTAGTTAAAAGTTCAATTTTTTAAAACAAAAATGAGTTTTTTGTCATAAATGATAAAATCAATCTTTTTGTACATCTTCGGGAGATATCAAAGCTTAATTTCACTTCTAAATATTTGCTACAGCTAGTCAAGTTAAAAAAGTTTGAAATTGGAGAAAAGTTGCTGGATACCTTTCCCATACATCTGACCATAACTTCATGAAAAATCACCCGAATTACTTCATATAAAGATTACACTGCTCTGGGAGGCATATTCTTTAATAAAATGCAAACATATGCAACTCCAAAATGTTCACCTTCCGACTGATTATGTCATGACACATCTATCACGTAATTTCATTCCACAACCGCACACTGTCAGAACGAAGAATTGACGGCACAAAAATGTTGACATATCTCTATCATCAATAACACATTAAATTCATCCCGGATCACAGTGAAATATCCTTATACCACGAAGCCAGCCTGCCTCCAGTGGGCAATAACTGGAAAACTAGTAAATGTGGTCGATGTGTGTGTGTGTGTGTGTGAGAGAGAGAGAGAGAGAGAGAGAGAGAGAGAGAGAGAGAGAGAGAGAGAGAGGGGGGGGAGAGAGAGTGTGTTTCTTTCTTCATTTTTTTTCCAAATTACAACCATTGCCATACTGAACGGATGAGAGACCATAATATTCTTTATCCCATCAATGCTAATATATAATATGTAAGCGTATCTTATATATATATAACAATTGAATCGTGAATATCAGCAATCATCAACGCCAGTGGCGAAACAACACAGACAACAATATTATGAAATATTAAGTATCTACTCGTATGTTGATATAATACGCGACACAAATAATTGGCAAGCCATCCTCGTTCAGACTGAACCTGTTGATGGAATGTGCATGACACGATGTCTATACTCCTATCAAAGGCTTTTTAAAAATCATAATAGATCACATAATAATATGTAATTATAATAACAATACAGTAATAATAATAATAATAATAATAATAATAATAATAATAATAAT
>NC_088366.1:12163336-12228336 GCF_034508935.2 Berghia stephanieae | reverse complement strand
GCTCCAGTGTAAATGTCACTAATTTATCACTTTGATATTTTAAAAATAAAATTGGAGCTACTAATCTTTTGGTTTATCATTACCTCCACTATTGTTATCAATATCATTATTTTATGATAAACGGAGTGACATTCGACACCTGAAACTCGGGCGTATCTTGTCATTGTTGTTATAAAAATACTCTCACAAACCAAAGTAAAATATTGTCCACTACAGCAACGATAAAAAGCCCAAAATAATTGTGTTAGCGTCTCTGGCCTGCAAATATGATGTGAATGTAAGTGAGATAGGAATATTAGGGGTTGGGTCAATGTTGTAGATCTCCTTTTGCACGATACAGATAATATCTGGGATATCTAAAGCTATGACAAAACTTTCAATGATGGTCTCACAGCTGCATCTTGATTGCAAATCTAAATACTAAATGGATAAAATTATTGAAAATAAGACATTTTCGAGGGTTCCCCCCCCCCCGCCCCTCTGATAAAAAAGGGAGGTTCCCCTGATAATTAAAATTCCCCTCTGTAGGTGCTGTGAAACTACGGAAGTCCTTCCACATCGCTTTAGTCTGATTTATATATATATATATATATATATATATATATATATATATATATATATATATATATATATATACAGTAAAATTACTTTAAACCGAAAGAAGCTAAACCGAAAAATACCTTAAACCGCAAAGAATTTAATAAATTGTACTAGTTTCTTCATTATCTTTGTACTAATTCTTATGATGAACCGAAATACTTCTAAGAAGGACTTTCTTTAAACCGAAACAACTTGAGAGCACCTTCCCTTTTTCTCTATCTATTTTTCTTCAAAAATTTGGGAAGGTGGCCCCACATAATAATGCCCGGCGATATTAAAACAAAGAGCGTAAGTATAAGATGAGGGTGAGGGGTGGGGGTAGGCAAACACTTCAATCACTGTACTTGGGTTTGGCCAGCACCACTATTGAAGACTGGAAAAGGAAGACAACGGGTGACTGGCAGGCGAAAAATTAGGAAAGAGGGGGAGTTGGGGTGTAGAATCACGCAAGCGAGATGTTCTCGCTCGTGTGTTGATGCTTTGGAACTGACCATAAGGAGGGGGGTGGTAGACAACTTACCATTGACATGCCATTTCATTTTGATTGAATGTGTGTGTGAGAGGGGGGGAGGGGGGGGGGGGGGGTCTATGATGTAATTAGGCATTTGAACCTAATGGCTTTTCAACAAAAGAGGGGTGTGTAGTAGACAGCTTAGCATTGACACTCCATTTCATTTCCATTTCACTTCACCTCTGAGTAGCTGCGCATCATTCATTATCAATTATCGCACAAGAACTTTCGATCTTACTTTAGCTTTGTATTTTACTAAAAGATGTCTAAAAGAAAGCACTGTGCTTACACGTTGGAGTTTAGAATCAAAACACTATGTGAAGTCGATGAAAAAAAGGTTGATCAAGACGGAGATAAGTAAAAAACACGGCATCCCGAACTCAACTCTTTCAACAATTTTGAATTGAAAACGAAAACCCCAAAAATATTTTTAAAACATACCAAAAAAAAAAAAAAAAAATATTAAATTAAAAAATAATAATTTTTAAAGGGGTTACGAAGACGGCATTTATTCAACAACTACATTTAAGGGGAAACCCATGATACGATTAAATGAGCAAATTTCTTTTAAAAGTTACTACCTTGAAAAACATCGAAAAACGGGAACTTGCTTTAAACCAAAATGTCTTTAAACCGAAATGGTTTAGAAGGTCCCCAAAAGTTCGGTTTAAAGTAATTCTACTGTATATATATTATATATATATATATATATATATATATATATATATATATATATATATATATATATATATATATATATATATATATATATATATATTTGGTTTTTTTTTTGGATAAATATGACTTTGACTCCAGGTGATCAAGTCAGTATATTTACTATTAGTCATTGAAGTGGCACCTGTATGTGGAATTTCAGCCGAAAAGACGAAGACAACAGAAAACAAATAACTACAAAAACAAACTTAAATATAGAGGCAACTTTTTGGGGTGTCAAATTCTTTGCTGACAACATACACCCAAGTTTCGGGTGTTGAATTCGAATTACCTGGAGAAAGTGACAATATACACCATATACACCGGAGTTTCAGATGTCGAATTATCTTGTGACAATTCAAATATATACCCAAGTGTCCAGTGTTGAATTACGCTCCCAACTGTAATTGTAAATAAAAGACAAATATTGAACTTAATTATAATTAAGAGAAAAATTTAAATCCTTGTCCTAGTAGGACTCCTAGCACAGAAATCAGAATTTGAATCTTACCAAAGAAGTATCTTTGTCTCTACACAACCCAGGCAATCAGCAGCAGCGATGTCACAGTCACAGTACACCTACAGCTACAAAAGTCCATTTTTAGTTCATACAACCATGACCATACTCAACTACTGATACTGATGTTAAGAACTGAAGAATGTGTGTGGGAGTGGGAGGCTACCACCACACCCAAGGCAGAAAAAGAATATACCTTTAACCCCAAGTGTGTTGACAGTCCCCGAGGGTGTGTCATCGTTAGCCGGTCGGCCAAATTATCCAATGTCAACAGCAGACAAAAGACAATGATTGCTTGTCTTAGATTCAGTTATATAGGGTCTAGGCGAAGAAATGAGACTGGAACTGGTAAGTGTGTGTCACCGCGGATCATCTGAATCTGAGACAGAGAAGTTTCCTGTGACTGATACTGATCACTGTCAGTACTGATACTGACTGAACTGACAGTACTGACAAGTGGTTTAAATTCATTTTTAAACAGGACATGACAATTGAAAAGCTTAATCATAACAAAAATCTTAATGTGTGTCAATTACACAATAAGAATGAGGAAGTGCACTGTGTTACAAATCTTATCTGACACTTGTTCGATGTCAAAACTAGGTCACCAGTCGTCGGAGTTCTCTCTTTACTTTCAACTTTGCCGGTGTGTCAGCAACAGTGACAAGATTCAAGATCGTGTAAAACTTGATCAACTGAGAGTTTAACCTGCAAATTCCAACAACAACAATATCCTAAAATACATGGGTTGCGTTTTTAAAAGCTTACCTGCCTGGCAAAATCACTAGATAGAACAAGTAATCCACATAAATCCGTTACGAATTATTCCACCAGGCCCACAGTTCGTACGAAAGCACTCGCGACTCTCGACACCGTCGATGTCAGAGAACTTGGATCAAGTCAACATAACTTTGACACAGATGGCGCTTTTGTCACACATGTCCTGTTCCGGTGGTCATGTGATTTCAGGTGAGAAAATCCAAACACACACGACAAAGTATAATAACATTATCATTAACCTCTATGGCAGAGTTTAAAGCAAACAGTTACGTTATCCTACCCATACTATTAATCCATTGGATAACCAATCTGTCGAATGATAAGCTAACCTGTCTGTAAATGATGACTAGGTGTACAAATCTACTGTTCTTTGCTTGGCGATTGATATAGAGCGTTGGCTTAGATACCCACAACTTAGTAGATCACACTCCTCACTCATTGAATAAAGAAAATTCGTTTGCCTTGTTCTGTTTTACGTGTTTCTTTTAGTATTTATTGTTTTCTTTAGAGTTTTTTTTTAACTCTCTCGAGTTCACCCTCATTGAAAATCGAACAAATTTGTTCGATTTTCCATGCATATGAACTCGAGAGAGTTTAAGGGAGGCCTTCCAAAAGCTCCTACATCCCCAGTATTCTTGTTCTAGTTGGGGGGGGGGGGACTCTTTTTTTATAATGTTCTGGTAGGGGGATGTTTAATTATTTATTTCGTTGTGTCAAGTATCAACCTTTGTGCTGGTCGCGATCAACATAGCACAATTTACTGCAAAACTTCTTTATAATACAAGAGAGATGGTTTAACGAGGTTTTATTGTATGCACATAACTTGTTACCGATTATCAAATAGAGTCGGAGTTTATCCCGGTTTCTATAATATATCGTGAATAGGACAATAGAAATTGTTCGCTGCCCTTTGGATAGCACGCTAGTCTATTGCAAACTAATTTCCGCCAGATCTATCCACCCAATTACTGCTGGATTGATAGAAAAGAGGGGGGGGGGGAGGGATCAGAAAAAAAATTCTTCTTCACTCGGGATTCTCACAAAACTGTATTAACCAGACTATAAACGTTTAAGATTACACATAGTTTTGTGTGTTGGTCCGTTATACTTCCGGATGGCAATGTTGTGAGCGTCTTAGCCAAGCGCACACTATTTATAAAAGACTCAAAGTTCGTATATATTTCTTATCATTCTCTTTTTAAATTTCCATTTCAGGGCCTGAATCATCCCGACATAATACACCGTTTTGAGACGATGGGTCACATATTTACTTGCAGCATTAGAAAAGGTTAACCTGTGACCTTTGTCGTCAAAGTAATGTTTAAAGTTGACTTCAAAGGAACCGGAAAAAGGAAATCACTAATGACCCCTTCATGCCCGGGGTTCCCCAAATTTCATTTCTTGTTTTGGACACACATTTTTTATTCGTGTAAATAATTAGCATATCGTGTACTTCCACTTGTGTGTGTGTGTGAGAGAGAGAGAGAGAGAGAGAGAGAGAGAGAGAGAGAGAGAGAGAGAGAGAGAGAGAGAGAGAGAGAGAGAGAGAGAGAAGCATACATATAGACATTGACATAGAGAGAGAATAGAAGAGAAGAGAGAGAGAGGCATACATACAGACATTGACATAGAGAGAGAATAGAAGAAAAGAGAAGAGAAGAGAGAGAGAGAGACAGAGAGAGACAGAGAGAGAGAGAGCGAGAGAGAGAGAGAGAGAGAGACAGAGAGAGACAGAGAGAGAGAGAGCGAGAGAGAGAGGTGACACTTGAATGTCACAGCTGTGCCAATGAAAGTTTTAAAAAAGATGGCACAATACAATATCATATTTAAAGGTCCTGGTTAATAATTGCATGTTATCTATGTGGTCTTGTGGTATGACACTCGCTTCTGGATAGGAAGGTCCTGGGTTCGAGCCTCGCTCAGCGCATAGTTGAGTCCTTGGAAAAGACTCTATACTCACTTTCTCTCACAATATTCAGGTGTAAAATGAGTACCTGGCCGTTAACTGCGTTGTCTCTGTTTGAAAATAAAAAGGTATTTTCGCCGAACAGGCGTCGTGTCTCGTTCTTTATATCACGTGTTGCTGTTAGGGACCCTTTGTAAAATGCTTTGAGCACGTTTATTGTATATTGTACTATATAAAATATAAATTTAGCTCAGTTTAATGCATCTTTTTAAAAATCTGCATTGAGGATTCGAATACTAATTCTGAGGACTCGAATTTGATTAATGTTTGTCATTGTCAAAACATAATTTGCGATTTATTAAGGCTTTTTCAATATCATGTCATTGTCTTGTATAGGGAATGTGATTAGCGGAAGAGTAGCGTCCCTTGATTGGACGTCACCCATAGTCTGCGACGTCACCGGTGGAAAAGTTATGAGAGAGAGAACGTCATGTTGGTTGTGCGCATGCGTCTCTCGTCCTCGCGGTGTGTTGTGACGAAGCTTCCAGGTGAGTTTGCCACGGTGCACGAGTGCGGTACGGAATTTGCTGATTGGGTCGATCGTCATAACATAGTAGTGTGAGCACCAGTAGAAACTGCTGCCGTTTGAGTGCCAACTTTTCCAGAGTGAAAACTATTTTATTCTTTGATCCTAAAAGTATTTATTTTTCTTTTAGCAATTATTATAATAACTAAAAAAGAAACGGGATTTCCGGCATATGCCGGCGAACTGTAACCCATGATATTCTCCTCTTTAAAACCGCGCTAGGTCATTAAGGTCATATCAGCGCCAGTAAAAAGGTAGAAAATGGGATAGTAAAACGTTCTAGAATTACCATTAAAGTACCCAAGAAAATAGAAGACAAAGGGGAATTAGTTCAAATAGGGAACAGATGTAAATTCCAAGAGCGCACTATCAATATCAGTGTACTTAGGTTGAGATTACTTAAATGTCTCATCCTGACACAAGCACAGGTCCCCACTAAGAGGAACATACTCAAATGTTTACAAGTCATGCATATTATGTAAAACAAAAATAATACAGTGCATAATAATAACATGATTTACAAGACAAAAAATGTTCTCCCAAAACCCTAACTATACATTTGACTGTTTCCCTCCAAGCCAGGGCCAGGATAGAACCAAGCAATCTCATTCCAAGACAAAGACTGAAAGCAACCATGAAAACAGATATGTATAGAGGGATAGAAGACACTGTAAGTGCCTCCCTGTCCGCTATGGGAGGTCAGAAACCCCACCCAGTTTTTTTTTTTTTTTGTCGGCTGAGGAATGGGTTTGAGCCCGAAACGTTCCGTGTTTGGTATTTTGTTCTTTTATTAAACATGTTATATTCATGTTTGTTCATTACTTTTTAAAGTCCACATCTTGTTTCAGCTTAGTATCACTTCAGCCGTTTCCCTCCCAGCCGCGGACAAATTTGTTTTTAAGGGTTTTACGGCGCTTGCAACACATTTAGGTTATATCAGCGCCAGCAAAAAGTTTGTTTTGTTTTTTGTTTGTTTTTAAGGGTTTTACGGCGCTTGCAACACATTAAGGTCATATCAGCGCCAGTAAAAAGGAAGAAAATGGGATAGTAAAAAGTTCTAGAATTACAATTAAAGCACAAAAGAAAAGGTAAGACAAAGAGGAACTGGTTCAAATAGGGAACAGATGTAGATTCCAAGAGCACACCGTCAAAGTACTTAGTTTGAGATCACCTATAAGCCTCATCCGGACACAAACACAAAATCCAACAAAATCGAATACACTCAAATGCTTACATTATACATTCAAAATAACAAATATAATAATTCGTAACAGATAAATGATTTACAAGGAAAACAAACAATAACTATGCCAAGGACTCCGGCCAGGGCCAGGACAAAAGCAAGTAATCTCATACCAAGACAAAGACAGAAGGCAAATTGGAAAGCCAAGACAAAGACAAAAAGCAAACTCGGAAAATAGATATAGGAGGATAGGAGACGCAGCACGTAATCACGTAACCTCCTGTCCACAATGGGAGTGTGAGGTAAAAAATAATGAAACCCACCCAGGACCACCAATTTGTTCCAGTGACAAGAGGGAATACAATTAGTGGCTTTTATAAAACAACCACCCCCCCCCCCCCCCCCCCCCCCCCCAACAACAAAAAAAACCCCCATAAAACAAACAAACAAAAAATAATAATAAAAAAACAAAAATAAAAACAGGGGGAATTAGTCATAATTGTAAACAATAATCAAGTCTTAATGGAATTCATAATTGTCTTTAAAATATTAGTTTAATTTGCTGAATGATATTATCATACAATATTTGAATTCATTCATGGCCATCACAAAAACAAGAAATAAAAAATGCACATACAATGTATAGGTACTAATATGATTTAACCAACAAACTAATACGATCACATGATCACATCACGATAACATTCTAAACTTGCGCCTTTTATCTCCCACAGCTCATATTATCATCTGATTAGGTTTATAACAAGGAGCTACTCCTGTGAAATATTATTATTATTAATCTATGTTATTTCATTAACTGGCATACGAGACATCATCTTGTTTTTCCAAGGACATTACCTTATAATTACCCATTTACAGACCAAGGCCGAGTGAATTCACTGGAATCGCTGGTAACCATTATAATATTAAAACAATTAGCTATGAAATAGGGACCTCACCAGTCATAATTGGCTCTTCAATTTTAATTTACCCAGTTGTTTTTTGTTTTTTTATTATTGTGTGTGTGTTTTTAAATTCTTTCTAACTTACAACAAATTAGTGACTTTTTGAAATGCCAAAATATATTATATAGGTAATAATACTCTTGACAAAAACTAGGACATGAAGGGAGATAATCATAATATGTACCCACCCTGCCTCCATCATTCTGACATAAATTTAACCACCAACCATGACCGTTATTATTACAGAAAAAGAGAAGGAATCAGTATGAACAATCTGGTAATTCTACCCATGGCAAAAGTCAAGTAGCTGGTGAGGCCTACATATTATATAGGGTGCCAGAAAAAAAAAAAAAAAAAAATGGAAAAAAAAAGGTATTATGCTGTTTCAATACGAAGCAGAAATCGGAAACATTAAAAAAAAAAAATAACAAGCAATACACACAAAACCTAATTTAATACATGCCAAGTTTAATTAAAATGCCCGATTATACCAAAGCCGTATAGATATAGAAAATTTCCAAACATGCATCTTTTATTTTTAGCAGTACAGTGTGACTAGTCTGTAGGTATGTACTTGCCCTGTCTTGTTGAAAAACAAATGACCTATGTATTGGGTAGAGTCTGTTTTTAAGGGTTTTACGGCGCTTGCAACACATTTAGGTTATATCAGAGCCTGTAAAAAGGAAGAAAATGGGATAGTAAAAAGTTCTAGAATTACAATTAAAGCACCCAAGAGAAAGGAAGACAAAGGGGAACTGGGAACAAATAGGGATCAGATGCAGATTCCAAGAGCAAACCATCAATGAACTTAGTTTGAGATCACCTATAAGTCTCATCCAGACACAAGCACAAAATCCAACAAAGAGGAATACACTCAAATGCTTACATTATACATCAAAAATAAACATAATAATACATAACAGAGAGATGATTTACAAGGAAAAAAATATCATCTCCCAAAACAATAACTATGCATTTGACTGTTTCCATCCCAGCCAAGGAATTCCAGCCAGGGTCAGGACAAAACCAAGTAATCTCATTCCAAGACAAAGACAAAACAATTGGAAAACGGGTATGGTGGGATAGAAGACACAGCATGTACCTCCCTGCCCACTATGGGAGGTCAGGATCCCCACCCAGGGGTAGAGTCTGAAATAAATCTGACGCATCTGAATGTTTGTGTTTACGGCACTCTTGTCTCTATATGAATGTATGCCTGCAACGCTCTCAAAATATATAAACCTCTCAATAATCACCACAATCTATAATACCAACAAGTCTATGAATAAGAATAATATGCAAATGATTGCAAGTCTATAACGTACAATACAATATAAATATCCGTTTTTCAACTGTTACACCACTTTTTTTTTAAACCCAACAAATATTATAACAACTTGACAGAAATGAAAAAGAAACGCATTCCTCCAATTTATCACAACCAGATGTACAAACAAAATATCATTCATTAAAGAAACTGTAAGCATTGCACATAAATTACCATAACAAACCATACTGAAGTATCTACACACTCTTCACTGTAACTCATGCATACGAACATGTGTACATACACACACTTTCATTCATCATCACAGAACCAGGCACACGCGTGTTGAACCAATTCCATCCATAATCACACACATTCACAATATAGAAAGTCATCTCCCAGTCAGATTCAAACTCCAGTATATTTCTTCTAATTCTCCTGTAATATCACGTTACATAAACTGGAATGCAAAGAAAGGAAAAGAAACAAAGTATCATATGTAGTTTGTGATAGGCGACATAAGACATTAAACGCACACAAGGAATCAAAAAGCAAAAAAAAAAAAATCCGATGACATAAATTAAAATGGTAGGAAATGAAAAATTGTATGTGTACATAAAATACTAACAAATCCTGCAACAGTATTAATAACAACAACAAAAACATTATACACAGTGCTGAAATCAATTGACGCAACATGGAAGAAATGACAACTTATTATGTTCAATTTCATTGTTTAATAAATAATGTCAAACTTAATCATTACCAACACTTTTGACATAATTATTCGTTTTATTTTATGAAAGGAGAATGAAAAGTGTCTACTTAAACAAAAATTTAAAAATTGACTTAAAAATATCACTTTTTTTTCCCCTACAGGAAGAAAACTTGATATAATTTTCAAAGATTTCAAACCATGCATCATCTACCAAATTCAGTCCCTTGATTAAAGAACAAATAATTATAACAAAGACCTACACACACAGGACTGGAATCTCTGTGTTGTGGCTTGCTCATTTTATAAATATAGAGCTATGGTGAGTTTGTTTTTTTCACTCTTATACACCATAAAGCCCAACAGAATATTGTTTAGGAGGTGTCTTGTCCTCACAATAGTGTTCACTGTGTTGGAGACAACAAAGGGACAGAACCTGTGACGCATAACCCTAACACCAGAATGTACTTTTCTAAATTCGCTGCTCTTTTATTAATCAATTTTTTCCTGCTATACATAACATTATATCACACATAGCCTCTCATGATTAAAAAACATTTTTCTGTTTACCCTATATTAATTTCTTAAAAGCAAAAAACAACTTGATATACCATTATCTCTCCTTATTATCAACAGCTACAATGAATATTTTACCCATATATATATATATATATGTAACACTTGGATTCGATATATTGTAGATTAAATCGTATGACATTCGTCCTCACATTTCAATGCATGCACTCAGTGAATTTGATATTATGTCAAAGTTGTCATTCAAAACAAAACAAAAAAATAAAGAAAAAATCATTTACTACAATAAACTCGACAGGGTGCTGCTAAATAGAAGAAAAAAAATGCAATTCAGATGGGTGGAAAAGCAAGCATTCAGTATCCCACCCAGCGAGAGGAATTCCGTTTCCTTTCTTTACCCAAAAAATGGTAAATATGAGCTTTCATCTTCTCATTTATTACCTCTACTCTAACTTGAGTATGAATTGTAGAAATAGAAAGTTTTTTTTTAAAAGCTTGAAATATTTCTAATGACTCAATGCGTAGCTCGACTACATCAACAGTGTTGGTGCCGAATTTGGACCTCGACTCATGATTTTAAATGCATATTATTTCCTCACTGAATACAGACAAATGAAAGTATACCGGCTTACCTATAACAAATCATTTATTCAAGGTTAGGGACATTGGGGACTGATTACTTGCTTTTAAAAGAACTGATAAAAAAAAAGTTCACGGTTTTATTCGTGTAATTTTTAATTCTACACCATGGTCAGATTGAGTCTATATTAACTCACTCAACCCTAGAGATTTTTGCTACTTTTCAAAATTGGAAAAATTGTATTAAGCATAGCTGTATTCAACTACCACTAATATGTAAAAACTAAAAACATTAGCTTTGACACTAAACCTATAATTTGTCTCAGAAAAATGTAATAAATAGGCATGGGGCAAAAGTAACCCTGGTAAACTACAGATATAGTCGGTGTTAGGGCCGAATGAGTTAATAGATATACTAAAGGCAGACCTGCCTACTTGAATATAAAAATAAATTGTAGTTTGTAGAGGACAAAAATAGTAGTTGCCATTATTCATGTTAAAAATCAATACCACACTCGGATTAAACAACGCCTCTAAATCCGTCAAATTACGAAGGCTGGCACCAAACTTACATTTTCAATAGGTTTTAAGGATTTAAAAACGCTTATGCAGGTCTGAAATTGGAGGCAAATTTTCAAAATTCTACAAATTTTTCGTTAACAGTCTGCTAATGGGTAACTACCAAACAGTGGTCATAAATTTTTGTTGAAAAGGCATTTAAATCAATAATCTACATGTTTAAAAAATTTATTTTAAATAGATAAAATCAGCCCAAAGAATATTTGAAAGAAATGAATATGTGAATAATACCTATGAAGTAAATCAGCAAAGAAATGGATTATGGGAGGTCAAAGTGGGTTAGTTTTCTATAACATACGATTCTGAAATTCATACAGGTTACTCAAATATAACACGCATTCACAATTTCCTTTAACTTTCTTCTGTTTAGTGAGCCAAGTATGTAAAGCTTTATATATACAATTTCATAACCATTCGAACACAACACGTATCTACATAGGGCTTGTAAAACTTGTGACACGCTGTAATAGAGCACACACCGATCAAATCATATCCAAAATGCAAGCACCATATCCCTACAATATATCACAATATACATAATGAATAACTAACAATTACATACCACTTATGAGAGGGATGGTTTAGAGAGAGAGAGATAAAGAGAGAGAGAGAGAGAGAGAGAGAAAAAAAAAAAAAAAACCTTGTCAAAAGAATAATTTCCCCTTGTAGCAATCTTATTTCCGTCTTAATACAGGATAAACGCCATGGAAGGGGAAAAACTAAAGGGTAGAGAGGACAATTCAAGCCGACCTCTCTTCCCAGTCCCCCAAGGGAAGTCGAAGACACCCATCCCGATCCAGAACTGGGACGTACCATAAAGACTGATACAAGAATTGATATACTTATTATATGTGTGATGGACTGAGAAATAAAAGCAAAAGTTGCACACACTGATTTCGGGAAAATGACAAAAAATATCTCTACATTCCATGCCAAAAAATGTCTAGAAATATTTTCCTTTTTTAAAAAAAAAATGTAGCTGACATAAGGAAATACAGATAGAAACTTTAAATACGATATTCTCAGCTTTTAGTTATAAGAATATAAGATAAATGTTTGCAATTTTGACCCAAATAAAGATATTCTAAAAATCTTGTATTTAATTAGGAGGAACTGATTCATCACAAATGTAATCAATTGAGAACAAAAAAATCATTTTTTTCAAAATCATCTTTTCTCAAACCACCAAACAGTAAGCTGCTTTCTTTTCATTTTGATAATGGTTTGTTTGTTTGTTTGTTTGTTTTTCACTTCACAAGTAGAATGTAATTTAAACATTTAATTCACTTTTGAAAAAAAAATATTTGTCTTCAAACAAATTAACTTGATAAATACGTAATAGGCTATTATACAATACAAAAATCTTACTTCATATAAATTTCAATCATATAGCTTTGCTATAAATAAAATGATAGTTAAAAAAATATAATTTAAAACTCAATGAAATAAAGGTGCTTACGTACAGATGTATGAAAAAAAAAAATAATTAAATATTGGTGTCATTATGACTACATATTTGACAATCCTGGCTATAAACAAGAGAGTATATTGAAAGGGAAGCGTTCTCACGGTCATTGTTAGCCTATTTGGCATAAACAAAACATTTTAGGATACCCAAACGTCCATTGCCTAATCTAATGATGCCATGAGCCCCTAATTTATAGAAACTATTCACATAGAAACCCATATTTATCTCACCCTTTATAAGGTGCCTCAGCCTCTCCTTATCAGTCAAACCAACTTTTCTCGGCAACTATAATATCTTACTTAATGCCAATAAAACAATATGTACAGCATAGAATTAATGGACGAGATTGAAACCGTTTCAATCCACTTATTGTTTTCGCCAATGGCTATAATCACAGAATCGACCACACTTGATAAATACAACACAATCGAATTCCCATTTCACGACAAAAACACATCCTCCGTCATTTTTACTACACGTTTTCAATAAAGTAAAAGAAAAAGATGAAAATAATGTCAACTTCAGTCAACACAACAAAGACTGTTTGTAGTTGTAGACCTTTTGGGGTTTTGTCCCTTGTCTAACACAGTCAGTATGAGTGAACGATGAACATGATATCGAAATCTGATCATATGTCAAATTCATTGTTGGTAAAACCTGAAAATTCTACATTGTTTGTGTCTCTGCTGTTTTTTAACTAGAGCTGACATTAAACTTCATAACTATGTTTTTTTTACTTTTTCAAACGTCAAACCGTACCATTTGTGTTATATACATTTTATTTTCAATGCCACCTTCTCTATTCAGATTTAGACACTAGTTTGCACCATACATCACTTGTCCCATTTGAATACATGTCCAAATCACGAGATACTCATTGATTTGTAAAATTGCTTGCTTGGGTGGGCTAAAGGAATGAGGATGAGATCAACTTAACTCTCTGGACTTCAATACGAATTGAAAATATTGGAATTGAACAACAAATTTGAGAACATGGTACGATTGATACAGTGAAGCTTCGATGAAAAGAGGAAAATAAAAGTGTTTATTCTTTTGTTCTTGCTGGGTGATATTAGTAAAGTCGCCTTTCATTCAACAAGATCTTAGATGAAGCAAAAAGTGACATTCAGTCCCGACGATCCTGTTTGTCACTGTGGTGTAGAGGAGTGCTGAGGAGTGCTAAAGGTTCGAGGATGCGATTAGACACTTCAACAGTATGGCCATTTTTGCACATATTTTCCTTACCCAATCAGAAATGAACATAATCATCCTTGATTTTGATTGAAAAATTGTAATAAATAATCCATTATCAGAAGATAATGAAATAAATTCTGGTAAAATTATTAGAGCAAAGGATAAATGTGCAGAAGTGATAAATAAATAAATGCAATAAAAAAATATAATTTTAAAAACGAACAAAAGAAACCCAAAACAGGACTTGAAGTTAAGCCAATCCTCTTTACTTAAATTATTCTCGTTATTAAAAAAAATAACCCCCCCCCCCCCCCCCTCCCAACTGATATAGGATAAATGGGTAACTAGTGTATGTGGTGCATGGTCCATAATCATCATTACGAAGACCAACGGTGGCATTTTTCACCAAAACGCAAACAACTTGCTCATGAAATTCAGTACCCACAGGAATGATGCATAAAGGATGGCCTTCATTTAGTATATTATAGTTATTGTTCCCATTTTGAGTAATATTAGAGTCATAATATAATATGCGGAAATGCAATAGGAGCTGTGAGGGGAGAGAGAGAGAGAGAGAGAGAGAGAGAGAGAGAGAGAGAGAGAGAGAGAGAGAGAGAGAGAGAGAGAGAGAGAGAGAGAGAGAGAAAGAGAGAGAAAAAGAGAGAGAGAGGAAGGGGAGGAGAGGAGTTGAGTGAGCTTTTAAATACGATCAAACCACAAGACCTCTCGACACAACCCATTCCATCCAACAGAGTTGCTAACATAAAAATGACTTTAAAAAAAATTATAATGAAGGAACATCCTGTACTCATCAATCCTGACAACTGGCAACAAATGACGAGTGAGTGGAGGTAAAATGGGTATGCTATAGTTACAGGCAAATGATTATGTAAACAAACAAAAAATCTCACTTTAAATACCACCATCATCATCATAATAATAATAATCATCATCATCATTATAATAATAACAATAATTTTAATTTCATGGATGGGATGGATGAAATGAGGAGTGTATGAGAAGTGCTTGATTTGTGTGTGTGTGTGAGAGAGTGTGTCTTAGGTATTGATGATAGGTTATTGCCAGAGTTGTGAAGGGAATGTGCTGACTTCTCCCATCTCGTTGACTGGAGTACCATTATGGGAATAGCTGATTTTGAGGCGCATTCGGATGGATTGCTGAAACGGGACAAGATTAAACAAAGTTACAAACAAACATAAAAGAAACAAACAAAAACAGAAAAAGTCAAATTTTAAACAACATCATTAACGACATAACAACCCTTTCTTATTTTCAAATTAAAATAGCAGAAGATGAAAATGCAAGCTATTTATAAATTAGATTTCAGTCAAAAAAAATTGGGAACAGCATGGATATCACAAATATTACTTGCTATTTCTGATACTAGCAAGGGGGGAAATCCAACAACTGTAATTCAATGATCTGAAAAGGAGTGGCAGAAACTGCCAGATAAAGCAGAAAGAAAAATACTAGAAAAAAATAATTTTAAAAATCAGCCTGCTGAGACAGCAGTTGTTTTGGGATGCTTTAAGTATTACTTTTTTCATATATGTTTCATTCACAGCTTTTAAGATCTTTATCTTACACCAGTGCCTGCTCCATAATTTATTACTTTGATATTTTCAACTGTAATTAGTAAGAACCTATGCCTTCTTCGATAAGTTTGGTTGGATTTTCCTTTTCACCACTAACAAACAAATTTTTAAAATCTATACATCACTCTAACGATGCGATTTATGAAGATATATATATATATATATATATATATATATATATATATATATATATATATATATATATATATATATATATATATATATATAGGCAAGGGGAGCATTGGGGAGTGAGAGAGAGAGAGATAGAGAGAGAGCGAGAGAGAGAGAGAGAGAGAGAGAGAGAGAGAACGAGAGAGAGAGAGAGAGAGAGAGAGAGGGGGGTGCACCTACTTTCTGTGGATTGTTGAGCTGTATGACTTGACCAATGCTACCAGCGTTGACTGGGGGAATCACATTACCTGAGGGGGACTGGAGACTCAATTGGAATGACTGGGATGGAAAAAATTTTTTAATGAATAAGACAACCGTTTAATGGTTCACTTGCTAAAAAAAAATAGCCTCACTATAAATAAACGTATCAATCATAAGATAATCTCTTTAAATTCTATCATATATAAATATAAATAACTTAGGTCACTGACGTATTTTTTGCAGATACATTTGTTTCTATGTCCTCCATTTTGTCAGTCTATATTTATCCGTAGTGTGCTTTTTTTTTTGAGAGTTCGATGTTGTTTATTTATTTTCGTCATTACTTCAGCTAAGTATGTCATTGTCTGGGCGCCCATTGAATAATTTACTCAAAATTGGCATCAACTATTAAACAGAATCCCTTGATAGTGACACAACTATGGTAATGTAAACATTCAGATTTGCAAGTTATTTTGGCTGTCATCGCCACAGGACTTATGCTAGAAACAGAGCTGCCAACCCACACTGCCAGTAAAACGGGACAAACTTGAAAGAGTCAGGACTTTTTACCTCAAAAGCCAAGCGCACAAAAACCAATCATTCTAATCAGCTTCAATAAAAATAATAAGAGAATAAGATCTGCCAGTCTTTTACACCGAAGTCCAAGAGAAATATGCCATAAACAACACTTAAAAGACTATTACTTAGTCATTCTTCACATGTAAACATCACTTAATCATCTTTTTTAAAAAAAAAGAATTTAATTAATTTAAGACCAACCCCCCCAAACCCAAAAGATGGGAATTCCCCATCCCTTCATTAATAAGTGGTAGAACAGTCTACAAAACCAATTCCTAATAAAATAAAAGCAAAGACGGGGATTCCCCATCTCTTCATTAATAAGTGGCAGAACAGTATACAAAACAATTTTCCTAATAAAAATAAATAAAATAAAAGCAAAATGTAGGACTAACCTTTGGCACAGCGGCCTGAAAGACGAAATCTGTCATAGGGAATGGGGAAGAGTTGGTGGCCTTCATGGTAATCACAGTACTGGTAGGGTCATTGTTGCTTCGCTGGCAGGTAAACTCAATTAACAAATTGTTCTTATTAAATGCTGTAACTGTTGGTAAGGCTGTGGAGAATGAAAAAAATATATTAAAAACTCAAAAAGTGGCTTTAATCATTTGAGACATATTTGGGCATTTATACAGTGCAATATCCACTAAACATGCTGAAAGCGCTTTAAAAGGGTCCATAACCAACACCAAAACAAGGTGATTGTCATACCACAAGACCACATAAATTCAGATAAGAAACTTTCCCATTGAATACACTCAAATTTTAACAAATCGTTAAAAAAACAAAACAAAAAAAACAGTACATAAAGGAAAAAAATATCATCTCCCAAAACTATAAATATACATTCGTTTCCCTCCCAGCCAAGGACTCCGGCCAGAGTCTAGACAAAACTTAGTAATCTCATTCTAAGACAAAGACAGAAAGCAATTGGAAAACATACAGTACATACCCCCTTGCCCACTATGGGAGGTTGGGAACCCCACCCAGCTTCTTCAAATACAAGGTAATGGAATATGTTACAGTGAATGACATAATCAGTCGGATGGTGAAAAGGTCTGAACTGAGATATTGCCAAGTTTAGTTAGAAGGACAATTTTTATCAAAAATGTGTTCTTGTCACAAATGATCTAAATGAACCCTTTTTATACATCTTCGGGAAATATCAAATCTTAATTTCACTTCTAAATATTTTTTACAGCTAGTCAAGTTGAAAAAGTATGAAATTTGACAAAAGTTGCTGGATACCTTTCCCATACATCTGACCATAACTTCATGAAAAATCACCTGATTTACTTCAAATAAAGATTAAAATGTTTTGGGGAGCATATTCTTTCAGAAAATGAAAAAAATATCTAAATCCTCAATTTTCACCTTCCCGACTGATTATGTCGTGCACTGACACATATATCAATTAAAATAATTCCTTTCCTTTTTAAAAAGAAATGAAATAAAGTTGATTAATTGAGAGTTCTTACATCCTACTCCATTGACCATATTATTGACAGCTGCGGGACTTGGTCCTAACATCCCATCCAGCAAGTTGTTGGTTACAGGTGTTACTGCTGGGAAATGAAATAATTAAGAAACGATTAAAATGCAATGTCGCAGAACTGTCTTGAGCCACCATTCTATAGAATCAACAACGAGTTAATCTGAATTCCAAATCCATTCAAATCAAACTATCAAATGTGGTGGATTGGATAAAAAAGATATTGTATAAATCAATTTAAAGGATTCGTGATTCTCTGAAGCTTGTGATTAAAATTAAGAATATAAGAAACACTTTGACATAGAATTGAAAGCAAATGGTGTTTTATTTGATGAAAAATCATAAAACTAATCAGTGCTGATGGTGCCTAAAACTGAAAAGGGAGGAAAATTTTGAAGGATTGCCTTTAAGCCCCATTATCTTTACAGCTTTCAACCCCCCCTCCCCGCACATTTTTAGAGCAATTGAGATGATAAACTATCATTGATACTCTAGCTAACTTCTAGAGAGTGGGAAACTGCACCTATTTGTTCCACCACACATCAAATCTCTCACTGCCAATACATTTGATCGAGGGAAATATAACTTTTTAAAAAAGAGGAAATTCCTCCTCTGATTAAAAAATCACGGATTTCTGCGGATCCAAGGAAAACCTTCAGCATTGACTTATATTTTCATTTATTTTTGTTATTTAAGGTAAATATACATGAGTTGGTTCTCACTCTTCATACATATGTGCTATTATCATTTTTTGTGCACATCTTGTCTAAACTTTCTCATATTATCTTTGAGCAAAATCTATTTCCAAGCAATTTTAAACAATAAAACCTGAATAAACAGCAAATAAAAACCAATACGAACAAATCAATACCTGGGTTTGCATTGTCTATTGCTGGAGGCACATCTCCCGACAAGTCTCCTAGTAGATCTAAAAGGTCGACTGCACCACCTCCAGGTTTCCCACCATCGGATGGAGCTGTTCCATTTGATAAAATGCCCAAAACATCACCATTCTGAGGGGAAAAATCAATAAATATTATACATTTTAAAAAATTGAGTGTGTGTGTGTGCATATATATATATGTATATATATATATATATATATATATATAAAATATATATAATATATATATATATATATTATATATATATATATATCAGTCCATTGACATGAAACCCAATAAAGATTCTTACCATGTTAGCAATTATCAATGAAAATTAAATAATAATCGTTAAAACTTGGGATTGAAATCTAATGTTCACAATTCCCTCCTAACCCCTATAATTATAAAAATCAACAACACCATCAAAAAGATCCGACTTTCCGTGTAACAAAAAGCATCCATTCATCTTCAGAAATAATGTTTGTCTTTAAGGCTTTTACGCCACTTGCAACACATATAGGCTATGTGGTCTAGTGGTATGACACTCGCTTTCGGATCGGAAGTCGGAAGTTCATGGGTTCGAGCCTCGCGTTTGGCGCATAGTTGAGTCCTTGGAGAAGGCTCTTTACTCACATTCTCTCACCGTACTCAGGTGTAAAACGAGTACCTGGCCGTTAACAGCGTTGTCTTTGTCCAAACAAAAATGTGTAATATCGCCTAACAGGCGTCATGTCCCGTTCTAAATGTTACGTGTTGCTGTTGGCCAGGGACCCCCTGTAAAGCGCTTTGAGCACGTTTAGTGGATATTGTGCTATATAAAAGCTCAAGTTTTTTTTGTTTTTTTTTTTTATCAGTGCCAGTAAAAAGGAAGAAAATGGGATAGTCGAAAGTTGTCGAAAGTTCTAGAATTACAATTAAAGCACCCAAGAGAGAGTAAGACAAAGGGAAATTGGGAACAAATAGGGATCAGATGTAGATTCCAAGAGCATACCATCAATGTACTTAGTCTGATATCACCTATAAGTCTCACCCAGACACAAGCACAAGATCCAACAAAGAGGAATACACTCAAATGCTTACATTTCATTATACATTAAAAATAACAAATATAATAATACAAAACAGAGAGATGATTTACAAGGAAAAAAATATCATCTCCTAAAACAATAACTGTGCATTTGACTGTTTCCCTCCCAGCCAAGGTCGGGACAAAACCAAGCAATCTCATACAAGACAAAGACAGAAAGCATGTTGTAAAACAGATATAAGGGGATAGAAGACACGGTAAGTCCCTGCCCACTGTGGAGGTAGGGAACCCCACCCAGTTGCAGAAATAAGGAAACTCAATCTAATCAGTTAAGTATCTACTGCAATAACAAGATCTTACCACTTCCGCAGCTTGTTGGGGTGACTTTGCACCGAAAGAATCCGATTTGGTTACAGCACCCGTGAGTAGATTGACTTCTTGTTCTTCGCTGAAGTTTTCATCCAAACTGTGAGGATGTGACTCAATCAAAGGCATGTGCTCCAGCAAAGCAGATCTATTGGAGCAACAAATAAATAGTTCAAAAAAATACTTTAAGGGTTTTTACTGAGCTTGTGACATAGGTCACTTCAGTGCCAGAACTTCACCCAAAAATGTATTTTTAAATTATGAAAAGCTCATTTATTCCCAAATTTTAAATAACGAAAATAAAATAGCAACAACTACTAAACTAAAATTTAGAGGGGATAATAGTCTTATCGCCAAGCATTTTCCATTAAATCTTATTGTTAGATGGCTGGTTGAAACTAAGGGGCCAAGAGGTAATTTTAAAAAAATTATATATATAGACTGAAGTTATGGAGACTTTATCAAGATGGTGGGGAAAAATCCTGCGATTCCAATGACAAACATCTGTCTGACTACTCAAGTTCTCATCTAAGTGGAGACAATAATTTATTACCTTCAAACTATTCCACTTTTACCATCCCCCCCCCCCCCCCCCCCTTTTTGTTACAAATCCCGACTTTCTGCATTTTTCATATATTTTAGTCAACAATATCATCTAATCATATTTTGGAACTCCCAGCGTATCAAAATACAAGAAATCATCTTGCTTGGCAAGCCTGATGTCGATAACCAAGGCCAGCCCTTAAAATCAGATGTACTCTATTGAGGGTTGCCAATTCAGGGGGCAAAAATTGACTGAACTTTTCCGCAAACGCATTGAACGACCTCTTTCTGAACAGTGAACTCCAGTAAAAAGACATTTAAGTACATACTTTTTTTCCCGTTTAGCAGGTGATTGGAAAATATACTGAGGGTTTATAGTATAGATAGTTCGAAGATGACATCAATCGGGTCTTTGTTATTGTTTTTTGCCATCCACGTTTATGAGTAATGCTCACTGATCTGTATTAACCCGACTATAAACGTTCATGGATACACACAGTTTTGTGTGTTGGTCGGTTATACTTCCGCATGGCAATGTTATGAGCTTCTTAGCCAAGCGCATACTATCTATACTGAATTTCGTAAATAAACGGAAAATTGGCAACCGTGTCTAATAATGAAATATATGAAATACTAACCTCATGTGGTCAAAACCGATGAACAAACTTGAGTATTCTACAGATCTCTGCTGTAACTCTGTGTTCGTGTGGCATCCATACTGGCTTATTATTGATTTCAACCTCCTGGTAAAACAAAAACAAAAACAGTGAAAGTTCCTTGAACAATGTGCTTAACTCTCTCAAGTTCACCCTCATTGAAAATCGAACAAATTTGTTCGTAATAAACGAAGTGGATAAGGCATTGCACTGTGACCCGGAAGGACCCGATTTTTCATGCGTATGAGCTCGAGAGAGTTAATGAGACTTGTTTATTTATTCATTCTTCTCCATTCACAAACTTATTGGACAAGTAAATAGATGAAAAAAAATATCAAATGAGCCCTAAACTCATAATTCACTGTAAAACGAGCTTTTACATAGCGCAATATCCACTAAACACGCTCAAAAGCACTTTACAGGGGAGCATTAGCCAACAGCAACACTTAACATTTAGGACAAGACATGATGCCCGTTAGGCGATATTGCAATTTTTTTTTTCCGATAAAGACAACATTGTTAATGGCCAGATATTCATTTTACACTCGAGTACTGTGAGGAAATGCGAGTAAAGAGCCTTTACCAAGGACTCAACTATGCGCTGCTCAGAGCGGGACTCAAACCCAGGACCTTCCTATTCGAAAGCATGTGCCATACCACAGACCATGCAATAAATACTGAACACCCAAAACACTGAGGCCCCTGCTCGGCTAACACTTAAATAGATAACTCATAGTAACAAAACAAAAAAAAAAAAGAGAGAGATAAAAAAGAAGAAAAATTACATTGTTCTAGGTGAATTTTCAGCAGAAATCAAAATGTAATAAATAAATGTACTTACGGCGCACTTGATGTAAATCTTGAGGATAGCTTCATGAGGGCAGTGATTGCATACTCCTTGGTTATTAAACTAGATACATTGTGAGCTAGCAGCTTCTCTAACAGACTTATCACCTCATCTTCTGACACCTTTTATAAAGAAAAAAAGAAAAAGTAATAGATCTTCCCTTATTTTCTAGTAAGTTCCTAAACCTTCACACGCTGACCTCTTTTATCATCCCGATCGCACCCCTGGGACTCCCTACCCACTACCCACGCCACGTTAACGTTTCATTCATACTCCAACCACCATTGAGTACAGACGATACAAGTTATATTGCATTTTATTTTGTTTGTTTTCCACGTTAATTTGTTTATTGTCGTGCTGATGAAGGCTTTGTACCCGAAACATCCATTGTCAGTATTGTTCCCATATGAAGCCTCTCTTTCATTAGTAGAAATACCTTTCAAACTTTCATCCATCTTTTCAACTAAAATCCTAATTGATCAAAATTTATAAGAGCGCAAGTTTTCTCTTATTAAGTGGCATTAAGGTAACTGTTAAGTTCAAATTCCCTTTGAAATTGGATGCAGTTCCGAGACATGTCTAAACAGGAATAAAGATAAGATAATCCATTAAGTCTACATATACCATATCAACAGAAATAAACCCATCTCACCAAATTGAACAAAATCTTCCCCAAGGAACATACATAAATGAATGAGATTCAAACTGTAGCCTTTGCCTGACACTGATAAAAAAAATTACATAGCAATTTAAGACGGTGACCAAATACAATGAATGAATAGTAAGTTGTATTTAATAGTTCAAGAGACGGTATCATTCATTTTCTTGAGCATTACTAACAACTCACTTTTCTGCTTCTTATGGTGATTTGTCGCCTTGTATTGTGATATAATTTTCAGTAAGACTACGCCATTCACACATATCTCATTCATCCTTAATGTTTCATTCATCGTGTTCTGTTTATAAAGGGGAAACCCGAAACGTCCACAGTATCTGTCTTCGTCTAAAAAATTGAAGTTTACAATTCAACGCCTTATCATTATTTTTTCCTAAACAATTAAGGAAGCTCATTTCAAACAATAGGGAATGAGATTAGCGGAAGAATAGCGTCCCTTGATTGGACGTCACCAGTGGAAAAGTTATTAGAGAGAGAACGTCATGTTGGTTGTGCGCATGGTCTCTCGTCCTCGCGCGAGGACGAGCGACGCATGCGCACAACCAACATGACGTTTTCTCTCTAATAACTTTTCCGCCGATGACGTCACAGACTATGGGTGACGTCCAATCAAGGGACGCTACTCTTCCACTAATCTTATTCCCTATAAGTATGAGACTATATATCTCACCTGCAACGGTTCTTCGTCTTCCACATTAGAAGAGTTCAGTTGCTCTCCATACTCTCCGATACACCACGCAGCCACCTGGGCTAATGGCTGTTGTGTGAGGTCATTGCGTAAGGCTCGGTACAGCTGCTGCACAGAATAGGCGTGGAGTGAGGAGGTCTGAGATACTAGCTGGATGACCACCGTCACTACCTCTCCTTTGATGTAATTACCAGCCTGTGATTTAAAAACAAAAAAAGAAAAAAAGGAAAATCGTGAAATAAAAAAGACCATATGAGAAAAATCGTTTTTTGTTGTTGACAGTTTGTTTTGCACTTGCAACACATAAAGGTCATATCAGCGCCAGTAAAAAGGAAGAAAATGGGTTAGTAAAAAGTTCTAGAATTACAATTAAACCACCCAAGAAAAGGTAAGACAAAGGAGAATTGGTTCAAATAGGAAACAGATGTAGATTCCAAGAGCACACTATCAAAGTACTAAATTTGAGATCACCTAAAAGTCTCATCCAGACACAAGCACTGGTCCCCACTAAGAGGAATACACTCAAAAGTTTACAAATCATATATAATATGTAAACAAAACATAATACAGTGAAAAACAGAGAAATGATTTACAAGGGAAAAAAAATATCTCCCAAAACTATACATTTGACTGTTTCCCTCTCAGCCAGAGATCCGGCCAGGGCCAGAACAAAACCAAGTAATCTCATTCCAAGACAAAGACAGAAAACAAGTTGGAAAACAGATATAGCGGGATAGAAGACACAGTAAGCCTGCCCGTTATGGGAGGTCCGGAACCCCACCCAGAAAATCAGTTTTTTGTTGTTGACAGGGTTAGTTTTGTTTTTATGGGTTTTATGATGCTTGCAACACTATTCTTTCATTTTACCATCAGTAAAATGGAAGATGATAGGGGAAAAGTTGTAGATCTAATGTTAAAAGCACCACAGAAATACCAGACAAAGGCACTCATCGAACAAACAAAAAATTGGGCCTTCGATGTCAATATTTACGCATTGTGCTGTAATCAAGGGCTACAATCTTCTAAATTATCAAAGAAATCTTAGGGTTTAAAAAAAAAGAATTTTTTTAAAAGGAAAAAAAAAAGAACACAATATTTACCATTGTCAGTACTTTGAAAACGGTGTCTATATGCCAGCGCTTACTTGGGGCATACCTAAAGAGAGAGAGAAAATGATTTATAACAAAACAATTAATGAAATACCCCGATGAGCAACATAACTATATTAAATGAAATCTATTCAGGAAGATGTCAATTCTCATTGGAATTTATGCAATGAACTGAAACATTCAATCAAAATTAGCATTGAAATTCCAATATGTACCACGGAACGGCTATGTGGTCTTGTGGTATGACACTTGCTTTCGGATCGTAAGGTCCTGGGTTCGAGCCTCGCTCTGTGCATAGTTGAGTCCTTGGAAAAGACTCTTTACTCTCATTCTCTCACCGTACTCAGGTGTAAATGAGTACCTGGCCGTCAACAGCGTTGTCTCTGTCAAAATAATTGTAATATCGCCAACAACAGGCGTCATGTTGCGTTCTACATGTAACGTGCTACTGTTGGTCAGGGACCCTTTGTAAAGCGCTTTGAGCACATTTAGTGGATATTGCGTTATATAAAAGCTCTAGTTTATTTTTTTACTTACTTTGCAGATGACGACACAATATTTGAACAACAGTCAGACTTGAACTCTGGGTCGCAGTTTTCCAGGAAATTGAGCAGCTCTTTCATCATACCTCTCACGTTCTGATGGTTGATCAAGGCAAATGATAATTCAATGGCACGTCTGGAGGATGAGGAATAAACAAAAGAAAAAAGTTTAATGGCACTTCAACACTAAAAATAATTTCATCAACTCGGAAAAGAAAGGATGGTTATATAAATTTGTAATGTCATCATTCTTGGATAACAGGCATATGAGACAAAAGAAAGATCAAGGAAAATGGTTGCAAATAGATCCAATTGGTAGCCTATCACTGAACCCAGTCTAAGCCAACCAAAGTTTTAAAAATTAGAGCTTTTATATAGCGCAATATCCACTAAATGTGCTCAAAGCGCTTTATAAGGGATCCCTGACCAACAGCAACACGTAACATGTAGAACGAGACATGACGCCTGTTAGGCGATGTTACAATTTTTCCGACAGCCAGGTACTCATTTTACACCATGTACGGTGAGAGAATGTGAGTAAAGAGTCTTTTCCAAGGACTCAACTATGCGCCGAGCAAGGCTCAAACCCAGGACCTTCCGATCCGAAAGCGAGTGTCATACCACAAGACCACATAGCCCCACTAAGTTTCACACAGACAGCAGTCACAGGATCTTTACCAAAAAGTACACACTTCCAAACATTAATACACTTGTCATTCACAGAAATGATAAATGGATGAAAAATTATCATTAAAAGACAAAACACACTCAAACTCATTTCTCACTGAGAGGTCTGGAGTTGGTGCCTGAACCATGTTACTTCACTCCAAGACAAGAACATGAAGTCAGAGGAGAAAAGGACAACAGATAGGGGCTCTATCTATCCCAATATGATGGAAATAGGATTAATTTTTGTCACAATTCCCCAAATATATCAGAATAAGGGAATGTTTTGTTGTTTTTAAGGGTTTTACGGTGCTTGCAACACATTTATGTTATATCAGCGCCAGTAAAAAGGAGGAAAATGGGATAGTAAAAAGTTCTAGAATTACAATTAAAGCACCCAAGAGAAAGTAAGACAAAGGGGAACTGTGAACAAATAGGGATCATATGTAGATTCCAAGAGCACACCACCACTGTACTTAGTTTGAGATCACCTATAAGGCTGGTACACTCAAACGCTTATATTATACATTCAAAATACCAAATATAATAAAATATAACAGAGAGATGATTTACAAGGAAAAAAAATATCATCTCCCAAACAATAGCTATGCATTTGACTGTTTCCCTCCCAGCCAGGGCCAAGACAAAACCAAGTAATCTCATTCCAAGACAAAGACAGAAAGCATGTTGGAAAACAGATATAAGGGGATAGAAGACATAGTATGTACCTCCCTGCCCACTATGGGGGGTCAAGAACCCCCACCCAGAGAATAAGGGAATGTTTTTATGTTTTGTTTTTGTTTTGTTAACCTTTTTTAAAATTTCTATTTTTTATTTTGGGGGGTTTACCTTCTGATGGAGATGTCAGGATCCTTCAAACAATCAACAATGGTTGTTCTGTGTCGCTGTACTGCATTGTAGTCGGCACTCACAACATGCAACAGTGTATTCAAGGCAACATACCTGTGGACATATTTCAATCCATAAGAAACATTTATTTCTCCATCTCTCTAAAATGTAAAATTAATCCTAATCTTGATGGTTGTTATTTTTACGCTAAATTAGTGATTATTCTTTAAATGCAAGCGAATGGTGTAGTGTAAATAAGAATGCGTCTGATTACACAGATCTTGGGTTTGATGCCCAGCAAATATTCTACTCCATATTTTACAACCATAACTTGTTTAGAACCTGGTTGATCAATTTTTAATAAATGAATTAGTGGAAAGGTCGTTTTATTGATATATATTTAAAAAATCAAATCAATGCACATTTTCTTCCAATTAAGTGCAAAAGCATACCTGATGTTTTTATCATTATTTAGAAGAAATCTTCCGAGAATATTTACCGCCAGAACCTGAAACAAAAATTTACATTTTATTTCATAAGCTTTGCCATAAGTTGTCATTAAAATATATTGCGAAAACCATTATCTAAATGTCTAATAAACAAGAGAAAAGTTTAAATGACAACAATAAAAATGGGTGAAACTTCATTCAAGGGAAAAGACAGTTAAGAATTTAATGAAGAAGACAGATTTATATTTTTAATATGGTAAAACGGCACATATGTATTTTAAAATAAATAAAATCAATAAAGACATACTCTCAAACCAGCTTCTGACTTGATTCCCATGATAGTGAGAACAATTTCATACAGGATAGCATGACCCACATTCTTGCTTGTATCTGTGTTGGTTGCCACCTGGTAGGAGAGAAAGTTATTATTATATAGGTAAAGAAAAAAAGAAAACATTTCTTATTTTTTAAATCACACGAGGGATTTGAGAATCAGCAAGACATCAAAAAGGAAACGAGACATAAATAGAAATTGCCATGAAATATTGCATTATGGGTTTAATTTAATAGCTTGAAGGGGTCTGTTTAAAATGTTGTTTAGATTATTTTTTTTTCATGTGTTCAAAAAGGTCTGCATGTATTTTTCCTTGCCCTTAGATTAAGCCCAAGAAACTTTGTAATTTTCCGTTATCATCTGTTTCAACATCTGAAAGGATGTCTTGTGGATTTGGTTGATGTTGGTGAGCAGCTTTCTTGGAATACAGTCTGCCCCTGTCATTATCTGGCATACCACAATGCCTAGGAATACATCGTAGCACAGATCCGATGGAGTAGCTTGAGATCAGAGCATTCACCAGCATTTCAGGCATAAATTCTCTCCCAAAAACACTCAAATAAAGTAAGATTCTTCAATATATGTTACCTGAGCAAGAATATCATTCATCGTCTCACTTGCTTCAGCATCCCCTCTGCCCAGAATACGAAGTAATCGCAATATCTTGACCTGTTGAAGAGACAAAAAATAAGGCATTTCAGAAAGAAAAATAATTTCATATTCTATCATCTAAAACATAAGATTTTCAAAAATTATTTTGCTAAGATGATGATGAATTAATTTCTGTGCTGCTATGTGGACTAGTGGTATGACAATCGCTTTCGGATCTGAAGGTCCTGGGCTCGAGCCTTGTTCAGCGCAAGGAAAACTCTTTACTCACATTCTCTCACCGTACTCAGATGTAAAATGAGTAGTTTAGATAGGATGTTAGTCTCTCAAAGTACATTCTGCAAGATCTAACGACCCAGTTACCAAATGATTGCTGGGTGGAGGACAAGGAGTCAGGAAAACAAATCTCAACTCACTTGAGATAGACCTCACTCCCTTTGAGTGCGAAGTCAGTGCTCTGCCAACTGAGCCATTGGGACCCCCTATTACACAGAATGCCATTGAAAAAAAAAATAAAAAAAAATATATATATATATATATATATAATATATATAATATATATATATATATATATATATATATATATATATATATATATATATATATATATAATGGAAAAAAGGAAACCACTTTTAAAAAAGTACCTGCAGAAAAGGATCGCTGACACCGGACACATCATGTTCTGGAGAGTAGCCAGCCATTATGAGGTTCTTCAAGATCCTTACTAACTGAGGTACAAGCTGCAAATTAATAAAAAATAAATTAAACATGTCATATACACTGGAAGTTGCACTATGTCATTATATGCTAAACAGTTCAATCTAAATCAACACACAAGAAAAGAAGAGAGAGGCTTTCTTTGTAAACTCTCTGGTGACTTATAAGGTTTACTAATCTAGAAAGACTGTGTAACTGAATTTCATATCCAGTCATACATTTCCAATATCTCTTGAAGCCTGCTATAACATTTTTCAAATTAATATAATAATTACCTTTCTGAAATGATGCAGGGTATCTGGGCTTTTCTCACTCATTTCTGTAATCAAGCACACGGCAGTCAAAAGTACACCTAGAAAAGTATGTATAAGGGTATTAATGATTAACTAAACAAAATATTGTCAAAGTAAACGGCATTTAGACTCTTAAATTGCTATGAAATACAGACTAACATGAGAAGAATTTTTCTTCTATGAAACCAAAGTATAAACTTCATTAAACTAAGAGAAAAAGGCTGGTTTGTAAAAATAGATCTTAGATGTACATGTCTTTTGTGAGAAGGGGAATGGGTAGTCAGGAAAGGCATTAATCTATCCTGAATCTTATTTGCATAATTTGTTTTCTCTCTCCTTATTAAAAATCGATTTAGAGATATAAATACATCTTGCATATTTTCCTCACATATACAACTTTATTAAATAACATTGTTGTCCAGAATAAAAATAGGGAATATTGAAAAATAAAATACAAAAAAATTTTATACTTTTTTAATCAACTAAGAAATTTCAGGACTACCTGGGACATATGAAAAAAAGATTATACTTTTTTTAATCAACTAAGAAATTTCAGGACTACCCGGGGCAGAATTTTTCATTCCTATTTTTTTTTTTGACAAGTGGCCATCCTTTTACATGAATATAAACCATTAAATCATTTAAACAATAAAAGCCATCTGAGTTTGAATGCAATCACTTTTACTTTCTGAATGTTGTTTAATCACATACCATGGTTTTTCTCATTCAATAGAGATCTTGTGGCAGGAATGTACATTTCCATTAGGTCTGGCACTTTGCGGATTATTCCAAAAGCGCATAAGATTGCCTGGAAAGAAAAAAGAAATGATTAAAGATATAATTCTTTTTTTTTTTTTTAATGCAGGTTATAAATTCATGTAAACTTTAAAAATTATATCATTAATATATTTTAATCACAATTGAAATTTCTACTCCTAAAAAAAAAAAACAAAGCTTTTGTTACAAGACTATACTTACTAATTCCTTATGCTGGTATTAACATTGAACCCTCAAACTAATATGTTGATGACATTTTAAACATTTTATTTGATCACATGCACTCCACAGTTAGCATATCAAGTCCTATCTCCTTTTAGTGATTCAAGAAAAGACAGGAAAGTGTAATAATTTTCTAATTATTTATATTGTATCTTACCTCAATTGAATTGTTTCAAAGTGCTTCATATGATAAAAAAACAATTGATGCCATATATTTGATACGATTACAATTAATCTAACTCATTGCATACAGAAAGATCACCTTTAAATCATAGAAAAGAATACATCTCCCTCTGGCTTCCCCTAAGCGTTGCCTTTAAACAATCAATTTGTCTTATCATAAAAATCAACTCAACAATAGGTCTGTCGGAAGATTTCTAGAAGCTGATGTTCCGGCTTTAGTCCAAAAAAGGGCAACCCTGAATTGTATAACAGCTTGATTCAGTTGGAAATCACAAAAAGTTTCATTTCTAGAACATGACACAAAAATCAAGTAAATTTTTGGGTTAACGCCATGACAGGAATAAATCTTTATACTGACCTTCTTCTTGATGTAAGCATTAGAGGATTTGATCATCTTTTCCACCTCCCCAGCCAAATCTCTACTCATTTCAGAGGAACAAATGGCACCAAGGGTGCAAAGAGCCAAACTCTGAATGTACTGAGTCTGATGACTCAAATCACTGAAGAAAAACAACAAAAAATATAAAAATGAGATGAATTTTAAATGAAGTGTGGTATTAAATTTAACACATCTAAACCTAATGAGACTTTTAAAAGTAATAAAACATATTGATACGCATATCATCCATATATCAAGCTGGGGTAATCAACAAAATAACCATGCCCTATCATATGGTTGATCAGTGTAGTTTGCTTTATTAGAACTGCAGCTCCCAGCAACTTGACTAAATTTATTTTAAAATTGGGGATTTTTTTTTTCTTTTGAAAAAAGAATCACCAACCTCAGTGTTCACACTACATTTTGAGCAGTTAAAGTCCTTTAAATCACACTTCTGTAGGCCAAAAGTCCTTACTTTGGTTTAAGGGCTATCTATTACTGTCCAGAAGTTTCTAGATATTTAAAAAAATATTTCCCTTTGGTCTGTTCCTCTATTTATCACTTATTCTTATTCGCTCATATATTCATTGATCAAATGTCATAACAAGCACTAAAAGTAAACCCAAACATATACCAGACTGGTTAGTTGGGCCACATAGAGAGCAAAAAAAAATCATACTTTTTCAAGGAGTTGGTGATGAGCAGATGTACATCTTGTCTCTCATCTAGCAGCAGCATAGCTCCAAGGTATCCTATCCGCTTGTCAGTGAACCGTGGAGAGGCAACCAGTTTCATACATTCCAGCTGTTTCAGATGAAAAAGAAAAAAAAAAAAGATATAATAATCCGACAATCCAAGAATTCTCTTAGGTCGGTTTCTCTCTCAACTACAAGATGTACACAATGTCTAGGTACATGTACTTCACTATCTATTTTTATCTATTCATTCAGGCCAAAAATTGTGGAGACTAGGCTGAGAGATACTTTTCTTCACTGAAAAAGAGGTCACGAGTTGTGAAAATATAATTCAATTCAATCCCAATTGTAGACGAATTATGTATCATTACCACGTGCCCATACCTTAAGGACACCCTGTAAATAAAATAAAATTAAAAAAAAAAAAAATTCACTTTATTCATCCCAAAGGGGAAATTTGTCTCTAGGGTCTATTCCAGGGGAAGACTGGAATAATCCAGGCGCTAGCTGCAATGCAGCGCCACAAATTGAGCTAGGGCGGGGTGACTTGCTCAAGGTCACACTGCGCAGCAGCGAGTGATCGAACTCGACACCTTTCGGGTACGAAGCAAAGACTGTACCGCTGATCCACGTTGGATGGATGGATGGAAAATAAAATTTTAAACACAACTAGGCGACTTGTTCCTTTATTTCATTTGGCTAGACCAATTTTTCCCTTTAAAGTCAAAGTAACTAAATCATCAGTGTGTTTGAATCAAATCCTACCTGACCAAAATGTGCTGGATAACCCAACATGTGGATGTACAAAAGCTTGGCAACATTCCGACATCGATATGTGTTATCTTGATCTCTGAAGGAATCCCTGATAGAGGCACATTCTTTGTTGACGACAGATCTCTCGTCGGCAGCTGTTCTTGAGGAACGAATTTCACGTATCAAATCCCTCAGTCTTTTGGGAGCAGGCATGCTTACTGCCTGAAAAACAATAAAGGAATAATTAATTTAGTTCAACCAACACAGCCAGCTTCAGTTAGAAAAAAAAAGGTATTAAACCACAGAAGAACTTGAAATAGAAGACCAAAGAGAGCTGTCATTTTATTCAAACATATATTTCATTTTACACAGTGGGTCTGAGTGACAAAACATTAATATATACTTTTTTCAGTAGTTCAAGCTCTAAAGATGCAATTCACAGCTCTACATAGAAGGTAAATAACATATGTTCACAATATATAAAGGTGTGTCACTAAAAATGGAGAAGAAAACTGATTACTTACCTTTAAAACGTTCATTTTGATTTGTGACTTTTTATATCATTCAACTCTTCTGATGTTCAGTATCAATTCTGTGATATAATAAAAATTATGAAAATAATCATTATATAGTTAGGGCATTTATTGCGATTATTTTTTAATAGGAGAAATCAAAACATTTTTAACTCAAGAATTCATACACAGTGTACTCTTTGTCAAAACGACCAAATTTTAACCCAAAAAAATAAATATTAACGCTTTTAGTAAGCCTTATACTGCAATAATTTTACTCTTAATAGGAATGAACCAAAAATTTTCCCTTGTATTTCTATTAGCTTAAACCTGTGAGGCAGGATTGGATTATTTTGATCAGTACTGATCCGCAACCCATTCCAGCTCGTGTCAGGGTCCACGTAGGGGCATTCTTCCCCGCCCGCCTCCTGGGCAACGGTTGGAGTATTCCGAAAGGAACTTTCTAACCGGCTGATGACACGAGTTTCTATGTGTCTGAGGTGACGGATGAAGGGAGGAATCAACCGCCGTGGCCAGATTGCCCTAGTTCACGCAATAAGCTGTGCTAGCCCCATGACGCTGGTGGGGTGAAGGGAAACTGTCACTCTACAAAGATACCCTCCTGGACTCCCAGCCTAGACACCATTAATGGGTGGACAGAGCTCATAGCCTTGGAAAGCAGTCTGTCTAGGAGAAGGAAAACTCCAACTTCAAACCACCACTGCCTTGTGGATCTGGGAAGACGAAAGGCTATGGAATCACATCCAGAGAATAAAGAACCGCTGAAGTCGGAGTCGCAGAGCCGAAAGGCGCAAATAGTCTGGAGAGGAAACCAACCCAAAAATTAATGTGACACGCATCCTCCTCACAATGATGGACAACAAAACTGTCGGACGATATGGCGCGAAGTCTGGGGATTCCCGCCGGACGGACCTAGCGTCGAGCCCTGATAAACAGGGTTCACCCAAGCGATCTGGTGGTACCTTGCCCTCCTACTGTGGAACCAGGGTAGGAGATGCAAGGTTACGGACTACTGGAACTATCAAATTGCTACAATGGAATGCAGAAGGGATACAACATAAAAAGACTGCCCTCTCCAAGTTTCTTCAGGATGAGAAGATAGATATTGCCTGCATACAGGAGACACACCTCACAGAAAACATTAGGTGTTCAATAAGGGGATATCAACATTTTAGGAAAGACAGAAAAGAACGGAACAAAGGTGGAGTAATCATCTTCGTCAGAAATGACATAGCGACAAATGAAATAACGACAGATGAATCTGTTGAAATATTAGCTGTAAAAATTACCAAAAACAAATTGCAATACACAATATATAACTGTTACAGCCCACCATCAGAGAATCTGCCAATTGAAAACATAAGAAGTGAAGAAGAACAGTTCATTGTTGTGGGAGACTTCAATAGCCACTCCCCAAGCTGGGGATACAATGACTTAGACAGAAAAGGTGAAACCCTTGAAAATTGGCTTACAGACAGTAAGCTTCAAATTGTCAGAAATGAAGATGACCCAGATACATACTTCTCAAGAGCATGGAAGACAACATCAACCCCAGACCTAACTCTCATATCTGAAGATCTCACCGGAAAAGTCAGTAAACAGATAAAGGAACAACTGGCAGGAAGTGATCATCGTCCCATTCTGGTTGAAATAACTGAAGAACATGCAAAAGACAGAAAGGCACCACCTCCGAGATGGAATTATAAAAAAGCAGACTGGACTCTGTTTTCAAAGTTGACTGATAGTTATACAAAAGAGATAAACTGTAAAACAAGGAATGTAGAAAAATCAGCCAAAGCTTTCACAAAATCAATCATGAAAGCTGCAAAAGAATCAATCCCCAGAGGATCAAGAAAGGACTACTGTCCAGGATGGACTGAAAAATTAGGAAGTCTCAACAGCCAAGTCACTGAACACAGAAAAAAAGCAGAGAGAGAGCCAAATGATGAGAATATGGAAATTTACAAAGAGGCTGAAAAAACTCTCAGGAAAGAAACAATAAAAGCAAAACAGGAAGCATGGCATGAAAAAACCAGACAACTTGACTACGACAGAGACGGAAGAAAATTATGGAACCTAACCAAAGCTCTAAGTGGACAAGAAAACAGATATGCTGCACCATCAGTAGAAGATGATCAGGGGAGGATTCTCAACAAAAAACAAGCAGCAAACTGTTTTATGAAGCAGTACTCAAGTGTTGGGAGTATACAGATTAGAAAAGAACGAAAACGAGAAGTCCACAAAGAATTGAGAAAACACAAGGATACACCCAAAGAATCCACAGATGATGTCATGTTCAGTTCGATTAAAAAAGAAGAAGTAGAAATTGCCTTGAAATCTCTAAAAACGAACAAATCACCAGGTCCAGATGATGTTACTAATGACATGTTGAAACACCTAGGAACCCTCACAAAGAGGAAAATGAAACAACTGTTCAATGCAAGTTGGAAACAGGGTAAACTTCCACTCAAATGGAAACAGGCAACCATGATACCAATTAAGAAGGATGGCAAGCCAAAAAATAAAACCGAAAGCTACCGGCCAATAAGTTTGACAAGCTGCTTGGGTAAACTGATGGAGAGAATTGTTAATCGCCGTCTCCAATGGTATTTAGAAAGCAATAAGTTGATATCAGATGAACAGGCTGGTTTCAGACAATTACGCTGCACAGAGGACCAGATAACATACATCTCGCAGCTGATCGAAAATGGTTACCAAGAAAAAAAACACACAGTCACAGTTTGGGTGGATATGGAAAAGGCATTTGACAAAGTCTGGACAAAAGGACTACTTCTCAAACTTAAGAAAGCCAACGTTTCACACAACATGTTTGCATGGATTAAAGATTACCTCACAAATCGAAAAGCAAGAGTCCAATCTCAAAACTCTAAAAGCAAGCTAACGAACATGACAAATGGAGTACCACAAGGCGGGGTTCTCTCACCAACCCTCTTTGTCGTTTTTATCAATGACATCTGCGAAACCAAATGCAGAGGAGTAAAAGCAGCTATGTATGCAGATGACCTTGCACTGATATGCACTGAAAGAAATATTGGTACTGCAAAGGCCAGGATACAGATGACTCTTGATGCTTTGAGCAAATGGACAAAAGACTGGGGTATGAGAGTAAATGCTGATAAAACCACATACACAACATTCAGCTTATCAACCAAAAAGCAATCTATGCGATTAACTTTAGATGGAAAGATTCTGAGAGAAGACCTTATGCCTAAGTATCTAGGAGTGAAATTTGACCCTCGACTCACTTGGAAACATCAAATAGATGAAAGTCAACAGAAAGGGTACAAGAGAATGCAGCTTCTCCGAAAACTTGCTGGAACGCAATGGGGAGCAAACTCAAACGTCCTGAAGAAGACATATCTTGGATATGTAAGACCTGCAATAGACTATGCCATATCGGCATGGGGAACGTGCTCACAGGCTCAATTTCAAAAGGTTGAAAAAATCCAAAACCAATGCCTACGCGTGATCACTGGAGCAATGAAAACAACACCAATTCACAAGATGGAAACCCACACAGGAATAAAACCTCTCAAAGAACAACGAAATTTAAAAATAGTGACACAATTCTCAAAGATAAAATTCATGGAATCCCAACCACTGCATCCAAGTACAATGGAAAAGAAAGAGAATCGACTCAAAAGGGAAAACTTCATCGCCTTGGGACAAAAACTAGAGAGCGAATATAAAGTGACACCAAAGGAAGATATTGCCCAAATCAATGTCCCAAATCTCAAACCACCACCGTGGAAAAAGAAACAAAAATCCATAACCATCAACAAGAAAAACATTCGAAGCAATAATGACAATGCTCAAACCCTAAAGATGATCGATAAAAAATACCCAATGACCAACTGGATAAGAGTTTATACAGATGGCTCAGTTTCCGGCCCCCTCATGAATGGAGGTGCTGGTGCACTCATACACTGGACAGATAAAACAGAAACAAAAATATCTGTATCAGTGGGTTCAATGTGCACAAGTACTAAAACTGAAGAAAAAGCCATCCTCAATGCAACAAAAGAACTATCCAGAGATCACAGAATATACGGGAAAAATGTGGTTTACTTGACAGACTCTGATGATGCTCTCCGGTCTATTGAAAATTACCAGGACTCTGAAGCCGCACACACTGTGGAGGCCCTTGAGGGCTTATCTGATAAAACAGGAAAAATTGTGCTGCAGTGGATTCCAAGTCATGTAGGTATATATGGAAATGAAATTGCCGATCAACTGGCCAAAGAAGGAGCCCAGAAGGAACAACCGAAGTCGTCAATCACTTACCATCAGCAAAAGAAAATAATAAAGCTAAAAATAGACAAAGAAAGGAATGACACACACCTAGAACACAACAAGCAGGATCCAATCCATGCCATTCAGCGAAGTAGCCAAGTCACTCTATTCCGCCTCCGAACAGGACACAATAGACTAAGAGGACATATGTTTACAAAGCTAGGTATTGGAACAACCCCTTATTGCCCATGTGGAACCGACCATGAAACCACTTTACATGTGCTTATGGATTGCCCATTATACAACGTGCAACGTTCGAACCACTGGGTCACCCCTACAACACTCAACACAAAGCTCTATGGTGAGGCTGAGGACCTAAAGCGGACCACAGACTTCATAGCAGATATCGGACTGCAGCCATAGATGTCCATCAGAGGAACGAAGAAGAAGAAGCTTAAACCTGTTGCTGGCTTCAAAAAGGGTTCAATAATCTGCCTGTCATGGCCCTTGAAAGAGCCATTTTACTTTATACTTGGTATATTTTAGTTTCAGGAAGCCCTCTTGTTCAAGCAAAAACAGTATATACAGTATTAACAAGCATTCCATTAGAAATAGAGTACCTGTTAAATAAGCTTTGGATCACAAATAACCAGGGGGGAATAACAATAAACAAACAAATAAAAGAATAAATCTTTCCCAAATAAAGAATTGATTGCTCTCTGAACTATATATTTAAATTTAAGCGTGGGAATTTCTTGATGTAGTGTCATTCAGTTTTGCCACCTATCCACTTCTTGCAAAGATAAAATTCTCCTGTTTACCCTCTCAATGACTCAATTTATAGTGAAATAATTCTGAATCTGGAGGAACAAATCTGAGTTTGGCGAATTTGGACTTCAAAATAAATCTGTATCCAGTACTGTTGATGTGATCCACCACTAGACAAGTTCACATGAGTTCATTTCACTCTTTTTTTTGTAGTACAGTGAAACATCGCTTTGCTCCCAACAACTAACCTCGATTTTCACTTTCTCAACGATGAATATGGACTATATGATAAATATCGGTCAAACATTGTAAGTGAAAAAGTATACAACCAATTCGCTATATCACTGTAATATCTTCAACTTTGCTAAGGTCACATTATAAGGGGCTATGAATGAGCTTTTACTTGCATCCTCTAAACCGTTTACAAACATTTTTGCTCTTCCCCTACGTAGAAGTAGAAGTAGGTACTTTGGTAAACGTCCATTTGGCACTCCAGCAGTGAGCTGATAAATGGCCTGGTGGCTGTGTCCCAGTTTTTTTTACTTTTAAGGAATGGGTCTCAGATAAAGTTCCATGACTTTTTGTTTATGGAGGGATTTGAATGATTTATGTTTTATTTTCATCTATAGGAATTACTCTATCGTTTGGTGTTAAATATAAATAAACTACATTATTATTATTATATTTTATTTTTAATTATTATTATTTTGCATTTTGTTGACGATGACAAATTGTCTTTTGTTGTGTAGTGATGGTGGTGGTGATTGTAGTGGTGGTGGTAGTGATGATGACGATAAGGATTATGATGATGATGTAATGGTGGTGGTTGTTACTATAGTATTGATAACGATGTGGAGGTAGTTGTGGTAGTGGATGATGACGAGGAGGAGGATGATGATGTAAAGGTGGTGGTGGTTGGTATAGTCTTGATAATGATGTGGAGGTTGTTGTGGTAGTGGTAGTAATGATGATGTGGTGGTGGTTGTAGTAGTGTGGTATTTTATTGATGGTAACTTCTATTATTTGCAGGAGCACTGAGATACACGAGTCATGAGCAACGAGCACCGGCGAGAGAGAGAGAGAGCGAGAGAGAGAGAGAGAGAGAGAGAGAGAGAGAGAGAGAGAGAGAGAGAGAGAGAGAGAGAGAGAGAGAGAGAGAGAGAGAGAGAGAGAGAGAGAGAGAGAGAATTCATGGAACCTTTATAAAATATATTTAACTATAATTTATAGTATAAATTACTGTAAATTGTAAATAAAACAATAAAAGGGGAAGGAACTATAATTCTAATTACAGTCAGTAACAGTAACAGTAACAGATAAGATAAGCTGATCGATAGATTTCAAGATGTGAACGAATGATCAAGTTGAAGAGGTGGGGACTGGGAAATTTTCATGGATGGATTGTGGTAACAAAAACAATACAAAACAAAATCTTGTCGTTTCAGACTTGTTGAAGTTGAAGGAAAATTTGAAACGTTCAAAGTCAACAAAAGCTCAAACTCAATTTGGATAATTAGAGTTTAGAGTCACACAAAATGTTTAGATCATCATCATCCCTCCTTTTCTTTCCTTCTCCAACTAACACTCTCTCTCTCATTCAACTTCAAGCCATTCGACAACACCACCATTCTGAACAGAAAATACAGTGTTGTGTTCAGTGAGGGGCCGTTGAAGTTGAATATTCTATTCTTTTTTAACTTTTTAAAAATATGATTGTAATAAAATTCAGTGCAAGGAATTAATTGATCAACAGCCTGGTACTGAATGAACATATAGAACACTTATAAATGTGTTCACTTTACTTTGTGAAAATTATCGTAATGAAAGGTCAAAAAGCGTAAGGGTACTAAATAAAATGGATGTGTCAATATCTATCAATTAAAAAGACAAACAAAAAAAAACAATAACAAACATGAATCACTTGACCCAACTCTTCACATTCGCATTATAAACATATATTGAACACGCCCACCTTTGTATCTGGTAAACAAATATAATGCGTAACGTTTAATACATATCTAAATAAACTTTACTGCATCTAATCTTAGCTAAAGTGAACAGACCTTGCAAAACTCCTGTAAAGATGTTGATAAACCGGTACTGAATCTATGGAGATCAGACACCAACACCTTCATAAGAGCTAAAATGGCGACTATATTTTACTCATGAAATGATTGCTCGTAAGTAAATAGTACACTCGTTACTTTAAGTATCCAGTAAAAATATTACTTCCATCTAGTAAAATATGTTCCTAGATTGAAATATCAATTGTAAGCTACCAGAAAATATGCTATATTAAAATAATTTACCTGTTGGCGAATTAATTCCAGGCTATAAGTAGTGCATTGACATGTTGTAAGTGATGTCAGATCCGCTTAGGGTAGATAACCGTGATAATCAGGTGTCATATTACTTGTTACTTGTTACCTGCCCTCCGCACCCCCACTTCCCATTGTCTTCCGCCTCATGTCAAATCATTTATAACAATTATAGCCACACCTCGGTTCTTTGTGGAATGTCTTACCCCATTGCCTTTCATCAGCGGACCTATTCATTTTCACAATGATATATAAAAGCAAACATTTATGTCTGAAAATAATAAATTCTAGACCCTGATTTGTTTCCCTGGGCAAGGCACTTCACGTATTAACTCTCACGACTCAAATGAGAATTATATACTCGATCGGACATTGCAAGAATAGTATAAATACCCCTTGGCTGCACTTAGGATTAAAAGATGTTTCTATACCAAAGTACTTTCAGCCAGTTTTAACTAGACTTAGCTACTGCCATGTGGTCAAAGGCACCGGGGGGGGGGGGGGGGGGCAACAACCCACTAAGAGCAGATTTGAACTTTGCCCGTGTACAAGAGTGATTTGAGGGTTAGTTTGCTAAAACTAAAACAGAGTAGCATAACCAATACTGAAGAAATATTTGAAGTACCAGGTCGTTCATGCCAGCCTCCTCCAAAAGCCAAGGACTCCAGTGAAGGCCAGACCGAAAAAAAAAAAAAGAAAGGAAAGACAAAACTAAGTTATAACATTCTAAAACAAACAGAAAGCTATGTGCGGCTATGTGGTCTAGTGGTATGACACTCGCTTTCGGATCGGAAGGTCCTGGGTTCGAGCCTCGCGCTCGGCGCATAGTTGAGTCCTTGGAAAATGCTCTTTACTCACATTCTCTCACCGTACTCAGGTGTAAAATGAGTACCTGACCGTTAACAGCGTTGTCTTTGTCCGAAAAATTGTAATATCGCCTAACAGGCGTCATGTCCCGTCCTACATGTTAAATGTTGCTGTTGACCAGGGACCCCTTGTAAAGCGCTTTGAGCACTTTTAGTGGATATTGCGATATATCCTTTCTTTAAAAAATATATAGCATTGTGGAGCACATTGTGCTTATTTGAGTCAATAAAAAAATTGATACGGCGCACAACTCTACTGAAAGATTTGAAAATTAGAAATGTATTTTTTACAGATAGATAAACAGATAACTTGATTAATTGATTTCCTTTTATAGTTTAAAGTCAGTTTGAAAGTTCGTTGAGTCAAACAGATATCATAAAATATGTACCAACGACGACACTTGACTCCCAAAATCAACTAATTTCGACACTGTAAAAAGTTGTCAATTTGCGTCATCTATTTATGATATCAAGTATTATTATTACTTCCGTTGTGTTGTTGATTTAGCCGTGATCAGTGTTGTTATGTATAATTGCGTGTATGTTTGTGTGTGTGTGTGCGTGTGTGTGTGTGTGTTTGTGTGTGTGTGTTGTGTGTGGTGTATACATGTGTGTGTGGGTGTTGGCATTTTTCAGCAAATCGTGGCATTCATAGTGGTATTATTCACTTGATCACATGAAGGTATTTCAGTCGCCATTTTGATTCTTTTTTTACTATTAGGGTTAGCTCGAGATCGGAGGATATTTCTTTTTCTATTAAGGTTTGTCATAAGTCTTAGTAAAGGTGCTAAGATGTTTGTTTTTCCATAAGTTAAGTAAAGGGGAGACATTCCGAAAGCTCCTACATCCCCAGTATTCTTTAAATTTGTATTTTCACCGTTGATATTTTGTCAGGCATTTATTTATTCAATTTGTCATTATATAGAAGTATTTTAAAAACTCGAGAATAAACCTTGATAGATTTGTGAAAGTTTAAAATGTCCTAATTTGACCATTGCTTTGATTTTCGGCCGCCATTTTGATTTGTTAAATATTGAAAGGTAGTGCAAAGCAGTCCGAGAGTTGTTTTTTTTTTCTTTTAGGGTTAGCTCGAGAGGTTTGTCATAAGTCTTATTAAAGGTGCTAGGATGTTTGTTTTTCCATAAGTTAAGTAAAGGGGAGACATTCCGAAAGCTCCTACATCCCCAGTATTCTTTAAATTTGTATTTTCACCTTTGAACTTTTGTTAGGCGTTTATTTATTCAATTTGTCATGATTTTTTTCTATTAGGGTTAGCTTGAGATCGGATGATTTTTTTTTCCTATTAGGGTTAGTCATAAGTCTTATTAAAGTGCTAGGGTGTTTGTTTTTCCTATTAGGGCTAATTAAAGGTACTATGTTTAATTTTTTCTTGGGGTTAGTTGAGGGAATATATTATTAAATATATTATTGGGCCACACAGAAAAATCAACCGAAGATATATCAAATTACACAGACAACGTTGTTTACCAATCTGCCCTCATTAAATGATAGTGAGTACAGTATCGGATGAAAATAGTTCTTTCCCCGCGAAATTGCGGGCTTTTTACTAGTATTTTAAAAAAAGCTCAAAGCTCAATTTGTAACCATGAACTGTTATAATCTGTTTAATACAGTTTAGTGAGAATTACTCATAAACGCGGATGATAAAAAAAGCAACAAAGACATGAGTGACGTCATCTTCATTCTATATATATGCTAAATATCTGACACATTTTGATTGATACGATTGGAGGAGGTAGAAGACAACAAGAGTGACTTTTCGGCCCACCATCGACGGCCAAAAGACCAGACTCCCCGAGTCGACATTGAGATATAGGGAATGAGATTAGCGGAAGAGTAGCGTCCCTTGATTGGACATCGCCCATAGTCTGTGACGTCACCGGCGGAAAAGTTATTAGAGAGAGAACGTCATGTTGGTTGTGCGCATGCGTCTCTCGTCATCGCTTCCGCGTACGGTAAAAGAATGTGAGTAAAGAGTCTTTTCCAAGGACTCAACTATGCGCCGAGCGAGGCTTAAACCCAGGACCTTCCGATCCGAAAGCGAGTTTCATACCACAAGACCACATAGCCGCACACCTCAAAATACTTTCCACCCGATTTAACAGAACTAGCGACCCATTGGGTGCGAAGTGGCCTAGTGGTTTAGGCACTGAGTACGATGACCCGGAAGATTCTGGGTCGAGTCCTACTTTAGGCACTTCCAATTTTTTCCTTAAGGAAGATTATTACCCCCCATTTGCTCACTTTGGATAACATGGGTGATTTCTATTGACATCACATGTTTGATGGAACACCCATAATTCCTTCATGAAATGCCAGACGACGATATCTAACGATGGTGTGTGGATGGGCGTAATCTTAATAAATTTTAAGCGAACAAAGGGTTTTACGGCGCTTGCAACACATTTAGGTTATAACAGCGCCAGTAAAAAGGAAGAAAATGGGAAAGTAAAAAGTTCTAGAATTACAATTAAAGCATCCAAGAATAAGGCAGACAAAAGGTAATTGGTTCAAATAGGGAACAGACGTAGATTCCAAGAGCTCACCAGACACAAGCACAGGTCCCCACGAAGAGGAATACACTCAAATGTTTACAAATCATATATAATACATAAACAAAACATAACACAGTGCATTACAGAGAGATGATTTACGAGAAAAAAAAATCATCTCCCAAAACTAACTAAACATAATTTGACTGTTTCCCTCCCAGCCAGGACCTGGACAAAACCAAGTAATCTCATTCCAAGAAAAAGACAGAAAGCAAGTTGGAAAAAAAGATATTTGAGGGATAAAAGACACAGTATGTACCTCCCTGCCCACTATGGGAGGTCAGGAACCCCACCCAGGTAGGCGAGATAGAAGACACGGCAAAAGCGACTTATCCGTCCACTGTGGGTAAGTCAGAAGTCCCTAAATAGTAAGACAAGAGGGGAATGGTTCAAATAGGGAATAAATGAAAATTGGGTAAGTCAGAAGTCCCTAAATAGTAAGACAGAGGGGAATGGTTCAAATAGGGAATAAATGAAAATTGGGTAAGTCAGAAGTCCCTAAATAGTAAGACAGAGGGGAATGGTTCAAATAGGGAATAAGTGAAAATTGGGTAAGTCAGAAGTCCCTAAATAGTAAGACAGAGGGGAATGGTTCAAATAGGGAATAAATGAAAATTGGGTAAGTCAGAAGTCCCTTAATAGTAAGACAGAGGGGAATGGTTCAAATAGGGAATAAATGAAAATTGGGTAAGTCAGAAGTCCCTAAATAGTAAGACAGAGGGGAATGGTTCAAATAGGGAATAAATGAAAATTGGGTAAGTCAGAAGTCCCTAAATAGTAAGACAGAGGGGAATGGTTCAAAAAGGGAATAAATGAAAATTAAAAAAAAACACGCTCACTCCAAGACGAAAACAGAAAACAAGTAGGAAAACACGTAGACGAGATAGAAGACACAGCAAAAGCGACTTATCCGCCCACCATGGGTAAGTCAAGAGTCCTCACCCAAGGAGAATAGAAAAAAATAGCACAGCTGTAGATCGGTGGACCCAGTGACCTACATTCCCCATCTAGCCCTATCTGATTCTATTGTCACTCAGTTGAATGGGGAAAAACAAAAACAAAACAAAACAAAACAAACAAAAAAAATAGCGACTTATTTGCCCGCCACGGGTAAGTCAAAAGTCCCCACCCAAGGATAATAGAAGAAATAGCACAGCTGTAGATCGGTGGACCCAGTGGTCTAGATTCCCCCAGGCCTTATTCGATTCTATTGTCACTCAGTGAATGGGGAAAAACAAAAACAAAACAAACCAAACGAAAAAAAAAAATAAATAAAAAAAACTTTAAAAAAAAGAAAGAAAAAAAAGAAACACAATATAAAGTTCGTCTGGGTTTGACTTTAATTGATATTTTATAAACGATACACACATTATGTTCAGTAGAGAGCGATGGAGGCTGTCTGAAGCATGGGATCGTGAAAATACACATGAAAGAGTGATGGAGAGGCTTCGGATGGGAACAACACAGACAATGAACGTTTCGGGTACCTGTCTGTATTGGTCCCATCCAAAGCCTCTCCATTTTCACACATTTTGTTCATGACATTGAAGCACCTCTGAGATAAAAACCATTAGCATAAAATGTTCTTCCTCACGTGACCATTAAATCACGTCATTCAATAAAAATAACATTCATTTTGTAAGAACAATAACTTTTACTTACTCTTACGTGTAAGTTTAGGGTAATTTCAGATTCAAATGTACGTCCTTAACGGTCGAGGAAAATAAAATAAATAAAGTCAGCAATCTCCAAACTGAATTTCCATTCCTGTTGAAATTCTTAAAGACGAGAGAAAAAAAAAAATGACAATAATACCTCACCCCCCCCCCCCCCCCCCCCCCAAAAAAAAAATAAAAACAAACAAAAGAACGCACATACAAACACACACAAAAACACTTCAATATTTCACATAATTTCTAACCCTCAAAGATAACCACCGGACAAGATTTCATTTCATATAAATTGCATATTTTTTTCTCCTTTTCTAACATCCATTTAATAAGTTGTGGAGAACAACGTCTTCAATGAAAACAATATACAATAAAAATCTAAATAAAACTATGGAGACAATGATAAAGTGAGCAAATGTGACTCATATATAAGGGAACAACACAAAACAACTGTTTTTTTGTTGTTTTTTTTGTGTCGTTCCCTTATATATGTGTCACATTTCCTCACTTTATCTTTCCATTTTACTGGCTCATTTTGGCACCTCTAGTTTTTGGCAAATAAAACTAACCCTTCCCCCCACAACCCAAAAAAAAAAAAAAAACTATAGCCAACGTCTCTGATTTGAATAAAGAATAACAGTTGTATGCTGAGGCAGAGCAGCTACAGGCAACGAAAGAAACAAACAAAAAAAAAACAACAAAAAATTTAAAAAAAAAAGCGAAAGAAAAAAAAACAAACAAAAACAACCCTAAACCATTAGACCAAACCACGCGATTGTTTAAAAAAAAAAAATCCAAATGTAAGGGAAAAAACAATCTGACTCCAAAATAGCACGATATTCATCATTGTTTATAATTAGTTATCGTCAGTTTAAAATGATTTGGAACAGACGACATAGCAGCGTAGCTTGGTGTTGCTTTGGATAGAAAAGTTTAGCAATACTTGAGCCATTTAAAAGTCAAATTCAGCGCCAATGAAGAAATAAAAGATGGTACACTCATCTACTTCCCTATACTTGAACCGTTTGATTTTCCTAAGTCGAATTTTTCACGACGTGCTGCGTGGAAAGCTCTTTCAGTTTCAGCAGACACCAGACACCGTAATTCTCTGTCCTCCTTTAAAGCCTCTTTGAAGATAGAGTATCTACTTCCTTTCAGTTTTCTGTGAGTGATTTTATTGACTGATATTTATGATCGCATGTGCATAATATATGTATAAAAGTGCTTCCGAGCACTTTTGGTGGAAAGGGGCGCTATAGAAATTACGCATTATCATTATTATTGCACAACTCAAAAGAATGATAAAATTAAAGGTAAGTGCTTGCATCAGAGCTGCCTGAAAAAAGAGGATACTGGGGAATAGTTAAGAGTAGATCCGATCCCAGCAGCCATCTATCTCTCTCTAAGCTCAAGGCCATCCGAAGACTCAAACAGATGATGGCAGGAGATCCTTGCCAAAGGGAAGGCACTCAGATGGTTCTTTGACTTACTGACTCACATTTGACGTGTACGTAGTGTAATGAAACTAAGCCTCAATCAGATGACGACAGGAGATCCTTGCCAAAGGGAAGGCACTCAGATGGTTCTTTGACTTACTGGCTCACATTTGACGTGTACGTAGTGTAATGAAACTAAGCCTCAATCAGATGACGACAGGAGGTCCTTGCCAAAGGGAAGGCACTCAGATGGTTCTTTATACTATCACGCGATCATCTCTCACAGGAGACAAGACTTACTGACTCACATTTGACGTGTACATAGTGTAATGAAACTAAGCCTCAAACAGATGATGGCAGGAGGTCCTTGCCAAAGGGAAGGCACTCAGATGGTTCTTTATACTAACAAGCGATCATTTAGAAATTATCTCTCACAGGAGACAAGACTTACTGACTCACATTTGATGAGTACGTAGTGTAATGAAACTAAGTGACATCAATAGCTGAATAAAATGATGGGTTCACCAAAAAATATACCCTGGAAGTTTTGGTTTAACTATTCAAATATGGAAGAAAAACATTAAAACAAAAAAATTGGCAAAAAATACCAATCATATCTGAATCCATATAAATGACGTATCTCCTGACAGTTATGACAAGGAAATAATAAGTTATTTTTGCTACTAATGCCCATTTGATAATAAATGCACGGAATACATTTTATTACTGAAAGAAGACTTAACATTAGACACAGATCACATGAACATTTCGATAACATGTTATTCAAATACACATTAATATGCATACATAAAATCATTTTTGGCTTAGTCATTGAATGATGTTAAAATTCAATCTTAACATGCAAAATTTTAAAAAAATTAAACAAACAATCCAATTATAAACAGTTTAAATATATTATCAAGCATTAAGTGTGATTATCTTTTCTGAATAAGTTGAGGAAACTTTCTTTCCTCTATAAATATATGTTCTTCATTATCAATGTCAAAATGTTCATAAAACAAACCATCACATTTCTACTATCAACTTTCAAAAATCGTTCTTATAACATATATAATTGTAAATTTCCATTTATGATGGGATTAGCATTGAGAAAACGAATGAAACAAACAAAAAAAAAAGAAAAAGAGTCAAAGCTTGTACATGACATCACTGCTGCACTTTGGAAAGTCAAGTATTTAAAATTTTGGTCAGAAAACTCCTCCTTCAAATATTGATCGACTAAAAATGATCATCTTTGCAAAACTCTCAAACTAAGGAATTTGTGAAGAAAAAAATAAAATCACTGATACGAATTTTTACTAGAAAATTGATGTTTGCTTGTTTTTAAGCGTTTTACGGCGCCTGCAACACATTTAGGTCATATCAGCACCTGTAAAAGAGTAAGAAAATGGTATAGTCAAAATATTCTAGAATTACAATTAAAGCACCCAAGATAGAGTAGGACAAAGGGAAATCAGTTCGAACAAGGAACAGATGAAAATTTCAAGAGCATACCATCATTGAGATCACCTAAAAGTCTCATCCCGACACCAGCACAGGCTCCCACTAAGAAGAATACACTCGATTATATACAAAACAGAAAACATAACTAACAAACCACAACAGAAAGATGATTAACAAGGAAAATAAATCATTTTCTAAAAATGATATGACACATTTGACTGTTTCCCCCTCAGCTAAGGACCCCAGCAAAGGCCAGGACAAAACCAAGCAATTCCATTCCAAGACAGAAAAAAGATATATTAGGTGATAGTTAGAAGACACACAGCAAAGGACCCCAATCCACTATAAAAAATGAAAAATAACCGGTACAAAATATACTTTATTAAAGACCCTTCCGCCTGATATCTTCCATAAGGTCATATTGATAAAAGTTTTGCATGGATCGGATTAATGAACAATTAAGAATTATAAATTTAATAGACACATAGTCACCATGATATATCCGCTTGTTCTACTAACTGCATTTTAAAGACTTTTAACATTCTTTGCCAATTTTTATTAAATTTATTTAAATTTGATATTTCTTTTATATATATATCACCGAATTGTGTTGCGAATTATAATTTCCATACAAGGATCAATAAAGTATAACTAATCTTATCTTCTCAAAAGACAATGATGATATGATCAAGTTGTCCAATAGAAAGCGTTCACCATGTAACTATTTTGAGTGTTTACACCTCATTTGATTGGAATGAATATGGCCACAGACAAAATGGTGTATCAAAATATACAAAATATATATATTCCCTCTTGTTCTTGATTAAGTGTGAAGATTACATGCCTCATCATTTTAAAAAAACAAACAAACAAACAACAACACACCATCACCCCCCCCCCCCCCCCCCCCCCACAGTCATCTCGCCCTAGTTCAATTTGCGGCGCTGCACTGCAGCTGATGTTTGGGTTATTCCGGTCTTCCCTTGAAATAGACCAGTAGAGACAAATTTCCCCTATGGGATGAATAAAGGTAATTTTACTTATTTTTAAAATTTATTTATCAGCAAAACTTAAAAAAAAAATCTTCAACATCAACTCTCTCAAGTTCAAGGCAGACAAAAACAGAAAAAAAATTGTTGATTGTCCCTCTGTGTAAACCTGAGAGTTAAACGATGCATTAACATTTTTTACTATTCAAAATCTGATACATTTCTATTCTGAGGGGTGGGGTAAGGCAGTATTTGGCTGTGTGGTTATAAAATAAGCTGGAAACCAAAATTGTTAGATATCAAATTTAAAAGTAGAATCCAACCACTCACTCGGGATCCTGTTTCCAAGCAAAATAATTCTCTTACTGGTAATTATGAGAATAATAAAAACAATCAAAATTGTGGAAAACAAATGATAAAATGCTTCACTCACTCACGAGAGAGAGGGAGAGAGAGAGAGAGAGAGGGAGAGAGAGAGAGAGAGAGATGTTTTGTTTGTTTTTAAGGGTTTAACGGCGCTTGCAACACATTTAGGTTATATCAGCGCCAGTAAAAAGGAAGAAAATGGGATAGTAAAAAGTTCTAGAATTACAATTAAAGCACCCAAGAAAAAGTAAGACAAAGGGGAATTGAGAACAAATAGGGATCAGATGTAGATTCCAAGAGCATACCACCAATGTACTTAGTTTGAAATCACCTACAAGTCTGTTTGTTTGTTTTTAAGGGTTTTACGGCGCTTGCAACACATTTAGGTCATATAAGCGCCAGTAAAAAGGAAGAAAATGGGATAGTAAAAAGTTCTGGAATTACAATTAAAGCACAAAAGAAAAGGTGAGACAAAGGGGAATTGGTTCATATAGGAAACAGATGAAGATTCCAAGAGCACATTATCAAAGTGCTTAGTTTGAGATCACCTAAAAGTCTCATCCAGACACGAGCACAGGCCCGAACTAAGAGGAACACACTCAAATGCTTACAAATTAAATAGTATAATATGTAAACTAAACATAATACAATGCATAACAGAGAGATGATTTACAAGGAAAAAAATATCACCTCTCAAAACAATAACTATGCATTTGACTGTTTCCCTCCCAGCCAGGACTCCGACCAGGGCCAGGAAAAAAAACCAAGTAATCTCATTCCAAGACAAAGACAGAAAGCATGTTGGAAAATAGATATATGGGGATAGAAGACACAGTATGTACCTCCCTGCCCACTATGGGAGGTCAGGAACCCCACCCAGACCTACAAGTCTCATCCAGACACAAGCACAAAATCCAACAAAGAGGAACACACTCAAATGCTTACATTATACATTCAAAATAAAAATAATAATACATAACAGAGAGATAATTTACAAGGAAAAAAATATCATCTCCCAAAACAATAACTGCATTTGACTGTTTCCCTCCCAGCTAGGATTCCGGCCAGTGCCAGGACAAAACCAAGTAATCTCATTCCGAGACAAAGACAGAAAGCATGTTGGATAACAGATATAAGGGGATAGAAGACACAGTATGTACCTCCCTGCCCGCTATGGGAGGTCAGGATTCCCACCCAGGAGGAACACACTCAAATGCTTACATTATACATTAATAAATAACAAATATACTAATACATAACAGAGAGATGATTTACAAGGAAAAAGATATCATCTCCCAAAACAATAACTATGCATTTGACTGTTTCCCTCCCAGCCAGGACTCCGACCAGGGCCAGGAAAAAAACCAAGTAATCTCATTCCAAGACAAAGACAGAAAGCATGTTGGAAAACAGATATAAGGAGATAGAAGACACAGTATGTACCTCCCTGCCCACTATGGGAGAGAGAGAGAGAGAGAGAGAGAGAGAGAGAGAGAGAGAGAGAGAGAGAGAGAGAGAGAGAGAGAGAGAGAGAAGAGAGAGAGAGAATTTACAAACTTATTTTCCTTTTGAATGCAATCAATACGAGTATCCTGATGGTAAAATGCACAATTCCAAATACATAGTGATAAAATAAAACAAAAAATACACAAAAAGGAAAGAAAACCACATTTTAAAAAAAAATGATTATCAGAGTACCAATATAAATTAGAAGATTATTTAAATAAGCTTGAATAATAATTGAAACAAAATCATATTCACCAATACGTCAGGTAAAAATAAAAGAAAAAAAAGAAGATTATCGATATCACGACAGAGATTATTTAAAACAAATACCACATTCAGAAAACCGAAGATTATAGGTTATCTTCACAAAAAAACAAAAAAAAAAAGAAGTATTAATACTATCTAATATATGAGTTACAAAATAAATAGCAAATAAATATAAATCAAAGTAAATAAATACTGGATTAAAAAAATAAAAAGAGTACAAACTATTAAAAACCGTAAAATAATATCACATAAAGTTAACGAGTTGACTGAGATAAATATTGTTATAATGGAATACACAGAACAGCCTCTGCATAGTAATTAAGTATGCATATCAAAAACAGAGATTATTATAATGTAATACATTGAACTGCCTCTGCATATGAATTTATTATGCATATCAAAAACAGAGATTATTATATTGTAATACATTGAACTGCCTCAGCACAGTCATTTATTATGCATATCAAAAACAGAGATTGATATATGTAATACATTGAACTGCCTCTCCATATTAATAAATTATGCATATCAAAAACAGAGATTATTATATGTAATACATTGAACTGCCTCTGCATAGTCATTTATTAAGCAAATTAAAAACTGAGATTATTTTAATGCAATACATTGATCTGCCTTAATCTCTTTTTTTTTGTTTGTTTGTTGCTTTAGGTCTCTTCCAACACAATTGAGGTTATATGAGAGACCGCTGAAACAAAAAACAAGCAATCTAACAAAAATAGTACAAATGTAAATCAAAATCATAACCTAAAGATATCATAAGCTAAATTATAAATAACCAAGAACAAACAGGCAGAAGATTTACAGAAAAAAAAAATATCCCCTGTCAAAAATACAATCACAAACCAAAGAAGCAGGATAGGCTAGTAAAGAGAAGAAGAAACGACATCACTATCAGATCGTACACCCATGTGAACATCACAGGTATATGATTCAAGGGTGATGCTCCCATCCAACGACATCACTATCGGATCGTACACCCATGCGAACATCACAGGGATACGATTCAAGGGTGATGCTCCCATCCAACCACCCGCGCGTAGCAATATAATACACAAATTAAAAACAGAGATTAATACTCCTCTTTCGACAATTTACCCTTCATGCACGAAGTTCAAAGGTCGTCCATTTTACCAACAAGAGCTGCCACTAATTGCTGGACGTCTTTGCTTCTCAGTTTTCCGGTCTCAAGAACTTCCTCGTGATTGGCTATGTCCTCGGCATCAAATTCCAAAATACACATGTTGGTGATGAGGGACATTCCAAACACACGCAGGCCACAGTGCTTGGCTGCTATGACCTCGGGAATTGTACTCATTCCTGTTGGAAGAAGAAAAAGGCATGATATAATAATAATAATAATAATAATAATAATAATAATAATAATAATAATAATAATAATAATAATAATAATATAATACCTTATTCCATCACTAAAAAGGAATTTTTTTTTTTGGTAGAGACAGGTTATAATTTACATAGCACCATAAATAGATAATGGAAATATGTCATCACATATATATATAAATAAAAAAAGGAGCGGTTTCTCAGCCACAGTTGTGCTTGATATATAAATAGTTTCAGCACTGTAAAATAGTTAAAATTGCAGTTGTAAAGATTGCAAAAATAATATGTTAATATTTACATTATTAGGTAGTAAAAAATGAAAATAATCATATAAAATTATTATGGCTTGGTATTAAAAAGTCTAATACTAGACGGCAGAAAAGATTTTCGGTGTCTCTCTGTTTTAGATGAGAAAAGGCGACCACTCCTTCCTGACATAATAACTGATGGTCTTAAGTATGCATTACTTTCAAAAATATTTTTCATGTTTGATACATATAAAACATTGGTGTGAAAAAGCATTATGTGAGCAGTACCTTTCTAAATTCTTTGCAATTGATGCAGAATAATTTAAAATAAATAATGCAGGAAGAAAAAGGAAAAAAAAAAAATTAAAATCAACCAACGTTCACAATATTTTTTATTCTATATCACTGCCTGATCCCAGCTAGTTACTCACCCCAACTTCAGAGAAAAAAAAACCCTAATGACATTCGTGATTTAAAAAAAACAAACTTAACAATTAACTAAAAAAAACAAAAACAAAAACAAAACAAACAAACAAAAAAAAAAAAAACAGAAAAAAACCCCCCCAGAACATTGTCAATAATTAATAAATAAACAAAATCTCATAACTAGAAATATTCTTCTTATACGGATTCATCACTTATGAGATTAATAGGTTAAGTTAATCACATATATCATTCACAATCTTCAGTCTTTCCTACCACCCCATTCTCTATATCACTTCCTGTAAATTATCTTATCAAAGCTTTTGTATTGAATTGCTAGTCTTGCATTGTAGTAAGCTTCGCAGTTCGAATGACGCTTGCAGAGAATTGTGTGATTCAGTCATGGTCGATAGGTATAGCTGCTCTATCCATCCATGTTGTTAATTGTTTCCATTGGTCACGGTCCTGGGTCAGAGTTTTGAGGCTGTCAAGATCTTGTGACTTTAGTATGGAGGGCACTGCAGTATTTCTTAGTTCTTCAGGGATTAATTCAGCCTCATATGAATCCAGAAATTTCTGATATGTAGAGAGGTCCTGGTTCAGGGTGGTTACTATTGATGTTGGTGGTCTCCCTACATATTTGTTGTTGCCATGAAGGAAATATTCTGTCATTGCAGTTTGGGCTAAGATGTATCTTCTCGACGTAAGATGTGACCAAATAGCCTCCATCGCTGTTCTTTTATTATTGTACTCAGGCGTTGGACCCTGTTTCTTTCATAGAGATCAGTATTTGTAATTGTCTCTAGCCAATAGGGTTCAATTACGCGGAATTGCATTGGATGTTAGTTATGTCTTAACTCACTTGTTTTATTATTACAATTATTTTATAAAGGACCCGAAGATTATTTTTAATCACCCCAACATTAAACCGGAGTAATTTGTGGTGTAGGTTGTGCTTCATGCTTTGTAACAGCAGCCTATAGTGCACAGATTAGATTCAAACCCAGACTATTGCATAAATTTGGATTACCAACCAACTTTAATCACAATAAACCTGCCACAAATACAACTATTTCAGAATTGAATTCCATAACACATTGAATTAGTACATTTTTCATTCTGATACGCAACATTAAAATTTAGTACATTGTATCTATGTCGATACAGTCAACATTGAAATTTAGTACATTGTATCTATGTCTAATACAGTCAACATTAAAATTTAGTACATTGTATCTATGTCTGATACAGTCAACATTAAAATTTAGTACATTGTATCTATGTCTGATACAGTCAACATTAAAATTTAGTACATTGTATCTTTGTCTGATACAGTCAACATTAAAATTTAGTACATTGTATCCATGTCTGATACAGTCAACATTAAAATTTAGTACATTGTATCTATGTCTGATACAGTCAACATTGAAATTTAGACATTGTACTATGTCTGATACAGTCAACATTAAATTTAGGACATTGTATCTATGTCTGATACAGTACAACATTTTTAAAAATTTAAAAGTAACATTGTATCTATGTCTGATACAGTCAACATTAAATTTAGTACATTGTATCTATGTCTGATACAGTCAACATTGAAATTTAGACATTGTATCTATGTCTGATACAGTCACATTGAATTTAACATTGTACTATGTCTGATACAGTCAACATTAAAATTAGTACATTGTATCTATGTCTGATACAGTCAACATTAAAATTTAGTACATTGTATCTTTTGTCTGATACAGTCAACATTAAAATTTAGTACATTGTATCTATGTCTGATACAGTCAACATTGAAATTTAGTACATTTGTAGAATCTATTGTCTGATACAGTCAACATTAAAATTTAGGACATTGTATCTATGTCTGATACAGTCAACATTGAAATTTAGTACTAATTGATATCATAAATTAGTTCTAGATACAGTCAACATTAAAATTTAGTACATTGTATCTATTGTCCTGATTACAGTCAATCATTAAATAAATTTAGTACATTGTATCTATGTCTGATACAGCCAACATTAAAATTTAGTACATTGTATCTATGTTTGATACAGTCAACATTAAAATTTAGTACATTGTATCTATGTCTGATACAGTCAACATTAAAATTTAGTACATTGTATCTATGTTTGATACAGTCAACATTAAAATTTAGTACATTGTATCTATGTCTGATACAGTCAACATTGAAATTTAGGACATTGTATCTATGTCTGATACAGTCAACATTGAAATTTAGGACATTGTATCTATGTCTGATACAGTCAACATTGAAATTTAGGACATTGTATCTATGTCTGATACAGTCTACTTCAAATTGAAATATCTATAGACATACCCGAGGTTAAAATAAATTACACAGAGGCAACTTTGAATTTCCTTTTTTTTTAAAGTAGTTCATTGGACCAATGGAACTGAAGTTTATCACTAAAACAATTTAAGAATAGGCTTGTTCTAGTTATCTCTCTAAACTGATCCATCGGTGAGTTATAAAAATCCATTCCATCCAAAATTTTGGTAAAAATTAAATAAAAAGATAATGAATAAAATTCTCTCTATTCTTTCCCATGATAATGTTTTTTTTGAGTCTATTTTGAAAATGTAAGCACAATAAGAATGCCTCACATGCAATCTGTACAATATGCAATAGGAATTTGATTCAATATGGACCAATATGAATCATTGTGAGCAGCTTTGAACAAGGTGAAACTATTGAAAAGCTCTACATAAAAGTTTTTATTAACTTGATATAAAATGAGCCCAAGTGAGGTAACTTCCTAAAGGGTGCACAGCATGGCAGGAGTGAATATAACAAAGTAGGTACCTCCTCTGAATCTGGAGAAATAATTTCAAATGGCTGAGAAAATCTCTGTAAAAGTGAAGTTTATCAGGACAACCGCAAATCTGTTCCTGCCTGAACTAACCTGTAGCATCAACACCCATAGAATTGAGGAATCGGAGTTCTGTCACTGATTCAAAGCTTGGTCCCACCATCATGCTGTACACCCCCTCTCGTATAAAGTCTTTAAATCCCATCTCTTCTCCCAGTTTCTTGGCAAGCTTGCGTAGTTCTAAGTCATAAGCCCGTGAGATGGCAGGGAATCTTGGACCAAATCTGTATATGAAATAAACAAAAAAAGTAATCGTGTTAGAGACATTGGGTAAGTGATTTTCTCCATGTGCAGATTCTGGTGTTTATCATCAGTAAAACAATTTATTTATCTCAGACTCAAAATTATCATAAAAACCTTGTATAGTTGTTACCTTTAAAAAAGCAGGACTTTGATTCCTAAGACAAAACAAAAAAGAAAGAAAGAAAAAAAAAGGAAAAACAACAACGAAAAAATATAATAAAACACACACAGAGAAATAAAAAGAAAAGAGCTGAAATTACACAGACTTGAAAGAGCTAAAACCAGATGAGGTTAAATCTAAAGATAATTCTGAGATCCTAAAGGGAAACAACAAAACAAGAGCATAATAAAAAACAAAAAAAAAAAAACAACAAAAAAACACCTAACAAATCCAATCCAAAACGGAAAATTGGAACTTGTTATTGATAAAAAAAAAAGTAGGTGTAAAACAGGATTAGTGCCAATATCATGGAAAGTAAATCAACGACACGTTTTAAATTCAAAGCATTTTTTCACTAAGACTTTCATGAATTTGAAAAAAATAAACTTATTAACTCCCTTTCTTCAACAATAGTAAAAATATTGATGTTGTTAATGCTAATTCAGAGGATAGAGTTGTGCTCTTCAGTCCAATGCAATTTAAAAACAAATAAAAAAATTAAAGAAAATAACTCAAAGCTTTTATATAATGAAATATCCACCAAACATGCTCAAAGTGCTTTACAAAGGGTCCCTGACCAACAGCAACATATACGTGTCGAAGAAGACATGATGCCTGTTAGGCGATATTTAATTTTATTTTTACGACAGAAAATGCTCGGTGCATAGTTGAATCCTTGGAGAAGGCTCTTTATTCACATTCTCTCACCATACTCAGGTGTAAAATGTGTACCTGGCTGGTAACAACGATGTCTCTGTCGGAAAAAAAAATGTATTATCGTCTAACAGGCGTCATGTCTCATTCTATGTCACATGTTGCTGTTGATCAGGGACCATTTGTAAAGCGCTTTGAGCACATTTAGTGGATATTGTGCTATATAAAAGTTCATGTAAGTAATGGCAATTTAGAGGCTGTGGAGGGTTGAACATAAGGAGATGTTGGCTAAGTGGAGGAATTTTGGTTTTGAGCCAGAATAAATGTCTTTCACTCTTTCAGCACCATTGGCCGCATTGTGCAGCCAGAGCTGAATCTGTTCTATTGGCCAATGGCCGCATAGTGCAGCCGGTCTTGAAAGGTAAAAACAATGATGTAATCCAATCCTACTTTCTACAAAAGTACTATAAATTGAACCAATGCTATCATTTCTTTCATCAGATCATTCAATTGGCCCCAGGGTGGTATTTTCATTTAGATTTTGCGCCGAATTAGAATGTTGCTTTGTCTTAGCTTGTCATTCTCATGCTGCTACATTCAGATGTCAGCCATTTTGTGATGGAAATGTTAAATATAGCCTCAGCACTGAAAGAGTTAATATTCGAAATAAAAAAACAAGACCATTTCAAGCCACACCTTTCATCATTGGGTCCGATAAGAGGGTTGACGCCTGCAAATCCAGCAAGATTCATGTGGTCTTTGATAAGCATGATGTCCCCCACTTTATAACTCCTGTTGATTCCCCCAGCTGCGTTTGTCACAAACAGGGTTGTCACTCCCATCAGTTTCATGGTTCGGATTGGAACTGTTGTCTGGACAAAAAAAAAAATTCAAATTAGACTTTCAATATGGTTCAAAGTTAATTACAATTATCAGAATCATAATATTTTACATTAATATTTATTACGAGGGTGATAGATAGTAATCGGACAAATTTCCTACTGAGTTCATTTCACTTTGATGTGACGTCATATTTGGCTCAATTGAACTAACATGTGTACTCTTTAAAACAAAAGTTAAACGTTTTAATTCTGTCAAATTTTGACAAAGTCAAACATGGGTGCCCCAATGGATGTCCGTCAGTGACAGAAAGCTGCCATTTAATTTCTTGTTTTCGAAGAAGAAACCCTGAGTAACATTTTAAAACGCACTGGTAAAGTCTATAAAATTCAGGCATTTTGTAGAGGTAGTGTTTTAGGTGAGTTGAACCTGAGTCGAAGAGACAATCATTGGAATGGCGACACCCCTCTTCTCCAAAGACCAAAAACTTCAAAGTTGAGGAATCAGCTGGGAAAATTATGGCAACAGTATTTTGGGACATTAGAGGTGTAATCCTCGTTGATTACCTACCACAAGGAGTCACTGTCAACTCTGAACGGTACAAATAGACCTTGAAGCAAGAATTTGTCGAGTTAGACTGGATTTGGAGATGGGACGGGTATTATTTTCTTCACAAAATTGCCCTTCCACACTCAAGTGCCAGGAAAAGGGAGGTAATCACTTCATTTTGATGGACAACGCTGTCTCACCCTAATTAATTCACCAGGCTTGACACTTTCGGACTTTCATCTTTTTGGTCCATTGAAAGGGGCAATGAGGAAACATCGCTTTGAAGATGATGAAGTCAAAGCAGTAGCAGTTCAATCAAATCAGTTTTATGAGTACAGGATACATGACCTTACAAAAAGGTGGACTGTGGTTATTGAAAGTGACACAGACTATGTTGAGAGGTAGCATTCTTTTCGGCCAATGCCAAGCTTCAACTTGAGGTATAATAAATGATACTGATTCAATTTGTTTTAAAGTAATAAACAGAGTCCCAATACTTTTGGACTCACCCTTGTAGATTCAATTAACAAACACGCTGTACAGTTTAAGTAAATGATTTGGGACCAAGATTATAGAGCATTTATATAGCACAATATCCACTAAACATGCTCAAAGCACTTTACAAAGGGTCCCTGCCAACAGCAACACGTAACATGTAGAATGAGACATGACGCTGTTATTATTACAATTTTTTCCGACAAAGACAACATTGTTAACAGCCAGGTACTCATTTTACACCCGAGTATGGTGAGAGAATATGAGTAAAGAGCCTTTTCCAAGGACTCAACTATGCGCTGAGTGAGGCTCAAACCCAGGACCTTCCAATCCGAAAGTGAGTGTCATACCACAAGATCACATAGCCGCACTAAATAATCTTGTTTTTAATATCAGCCTAAAAAAGGGGACAAAACTAGATAAAGCATCAACAAAGATCCTCCTAGTAACCCCCCCCCCCTACCCCGCATCTTGGCCGAAGCCATTGGTGATCTTAACAATCAATTCTAAAAAGCTGTCCAACCCTCTCTCTCCTTGGATTAATAACATAGAACAAAAAAATACAAATCTTCTAATTTCTATTAATATAACTGAATCCTACCAATAACCTTCCTTTCACATTTATTATAAATCACAATCATGTCATCTTTATTTCGATAAACAACCCTTATCACAGAGATGTTTTCATTACTGATCCACAGGAAAACCTATCTTATTCTTATCATGATTATTTTGGATAAGATTCTTATCTACTTTAAAGTGACCCTATTATCTTTTGTTTATGTTTTGCTTTCAACATGTGGATTTTCCCATCAACTTATGACCTAAATGACAGAACGACGACAAATCAGAATTTCAACAATTTTCCTGTACTATCTGCTGTTCAGCCTCAATAAATGTTGAAAATTTGTTGATTTATTTCTTTAAATCATGCTTGTTGGCAAAAAGTTGTGCTTCAGAACCATAAATCCCATAGACCCCTAGTTTATCCCATCTTATTTAGTATGAAACCATGTCAGTAACAAGTGCTTGCCCCCTTTAAATAGGACAAATTACTTCCCACCAGATCTAACATATCCAGTCTGACCTATCTTAGACTCAAATTCTAACTTATTCATTGCAGCAATGTAACATTCGAGAGCTTAAGCCTATTTGAAAATCATTATATTTTTTTATCAGCTTTAGTTACGAGGACATAGAGAAGATTGCAAGTGACATTCTTGGGCAAGTGAAATGTCGTCCCAAACTGGGCATCACTGCTGGGTGGATAGAGGGGTCAGAGAAAAAGTTCATCTCAAACAATCCCTTTGCCAGTGAATCAAGTCCACTATCGATTGAGCTATTAGAGGTAACAAATCGAACCACACCAGTGCTTACAGTAAACACCTTCTAATCTTTAATTTCTATATATACAAATCATGTAAATTTAGCTTAAATTGAGCTTTTATATAGTGCAATATCCACTAAACGTGCTCAAAGCGCTTTACAAGGGATCCCTGGTCAACAGCAACATTTAACATGTAGGACGGGAAATAACGCCTGTTAGGCGATATTACAATTTTTCGGACAAAGACAACGCTGTTACTGGCCAGGTACTCATTTTACATCTGAGTACGGTGAGAGAATGTGAATAAAGAGCCTTTTCCAAGGACTCAACTATGCGCCGAGCGCGAGGCTTGAACCCAGGACCTTTCGATCCAAAAGCGAGTATCATACCACTAGACCACATAGCCGCACATGTACTCCAAGAGTAAAACAAACCTTTTGTGCTGAGTATCCCTCATAACAGTGAACTCTTCCTTTCATCAGCACCACTGGCTTCCCACTCAAATTGCCAAATATCAATTTTCCTGCATGGCCAGGAACTGAAAAAAAAACAACACAGAGATTTCCATAACGAAAGAGTGAAAATGGAAAGGCTTCGTATGGGAACAAAACAGACAATGGACGTTTCGGGTACAAACCCTTCGTCAGCACAACAATACACAAATAAACGTGGAAAAAAAAAAAAAAGTTAAATTTTTTCTCCTCATTTATTTGTGTATTGTTGTGCTGACGAAGGGTTTGTACCCAAAACGTCCATTGTTTTGTTCCCATACGAAGCCTTTCCATTTTCACTCTTTCGTTAGTATTTTACGATCATCGGCTTCAGGCAGCCCTTACCGTTTTCTACTTTTCCGTGGAGATATCCATAATTACTTACAGTTGGCACAGTTTACAAAGTTTACCTGCACTCTGTCGCCTGAAATTTTTAAATAACCTGTGATGGAATATTAAAATAAAAGTACACACACGCATACTTAAAACTCAACACGAAGAAAACAAACATTTCTTCGCTTCATTAATGCTATGTATTTAGGTAAAATACTCACATCTACCAGCCGGATAAAGCGTCCCAACACACAAAACTATGTGTACCCTTGAACGTTTAAAGTCTGATTGATATATATTTAGTGAGAACTTTCACCAAAATGGCTGTCTAAAAACAATAATAAATAGCTAAATGACGTCAATTTTGTTCCTTCTATTAGACTTAGTGTAGTTAAAACAAATCCAAATACTTAGAAAAGATATAAAAGATCAAAGCTGGCAATAAATGGAACACAAAGATTATGATCAGTTACCACTGACAAGTTCGTAAAAGTGACACTGGTGAAGTTTTTACAATCAGCAACCAATCAGGATCTGGTACACCTATATATCGATCAAAGGTAATTTTTGGGGGAAAGTGCCGGTATAATTTAAATTGCAGGAAGTTTCTCTCCTTTCCAGGCCAGGAAATGAGTGCTGATCCAAGCTTCAATACGAGTAGCCTAATCAAATTTCTAAATAGAAAGGACCAAGTCACAATTTTCAGACAACAACCATGTCACAATCGCCTGAAGCATCAAATGAACAAGATCTGACACCAAGGGGAATACTATACCTGTACTGACAGGGAAGCCTGGAATATCGCTGTAAGATATCTCCTCCTTGTCGGTCACCAAATCTCCTAGTGTTCCCAGGCCAGATCCACAGACAATGCCCAGTTTGGGACGACATTTCACTTGCCCAAGAAGGTCACTTGCAATCTTCTCTATGTCCTCGTAACTAAAGCTGATAAAAAATATTATGATTTTCAAATAGGCTTAAGGGGAGGTTTGGGTCTAATTATTAGGAAAATCCTTCAAAAATTTGATTTTGAGATTTTGGTGGAAAATGATATTTTATTATCTTAGAAATAATATAATTGAAGTCCAAATTCTTAAAGTAGACTATAAAGGCACGAAAAACACAGTCGAAAATGGTACAGGTAGTAAGAAATGTGTGAAAAATGGGAAGCCATTTTGCTATTTTCTCAATGTGTCAGTTTTCTAAGGGTATGGGAAACTGTGTCAAACGTTTCTCAGAATCTATTCAATGAAATTGTCTGAAAAGTTCCACATTTATCACAGAGATAATGTATTATGTCACCATAGAGAGATTTTTTTGATAAGATTTGTGAATTTTAAATTATAATCCTAAATCTGATTTTTTAACATCAATTTTGTCATAACATTTTGATTCTCAACTTTGTAATGATCTAATAAAAATTCCATAAACTAAAGCCGTAAAATCTCTCTATGGTGACACACTATGGTACAATGTTGACAAGAGGGAAGAATATGGAGGTCATTCCTTCATTAGTTTTTGTGGAACGTTTGCCACAAGATTGTTATATTTTTTTTATGTCAGACCCCCAAATTAGATCGCAAAATGGGTATCAACACAGATAATTAAAAATTTTCACCATAAATGTTGTTTTTTAACGTATATTGACGATACAGAATGATTAAAACGGCCCAATATAGGTAATTAAAATTTTTTTTGAAAAGACCCAAACCGCCCCTTAAAGCTCTCGAATGTTACATTGCTGCAATGAATAAGTTAGAATTTGAGTCTAAGATAGGTCAAAATTCTTATCACCATCTGTTCCCTTTCACCAAAGACTGGGTAGCTGGGTATAATTTAGACATGATAGAAAGTATCCCACTATAAGGAATACACTCAAATGTTTACAAATCATATGTCTAAAATAAAAAAATAAAAAACAGTACATAAGAGAGAGAGAGATGATTTACAAGGGAAAGAAAATAATTTCCTCCCAAAACTATAATTATACATTTGACTGTTTCAATCCCAGCCAGGACTACGGCCAGGATCAGGACAAAACTTAATAATCTCATTCCAAGACAAAGACAGAAATCAATTGGAAAACAGATACAGGGGGAGAGAAGACATAGCAAGTACCCCCCTGCCCACTATCGGAGATCAGGAACTGTGAATAAGAGAAGGCCAGATTTTTTAAATACAGATACATGGCCGATAAATTTTTATGTGATTCCATATTGGCCAAACCAGTCATGAAATAAGCCAAATAATCAAATGCCAAACCCAGCTTTTTCTTTTTTGTTGGTTTAAGAAAAAAAAATGAGAATGAGTATGAATTCATTGTTGAGGGCCGGTGGCCCATTGATGGTCTTTGGATTGGTCTCCACCAACTTGTGGAGGTCGAAAGGCTGGCTTCAATGGGAAATCGGTGCTGTATTTTAGATCCTGCAGGAAACTGTCAATTTGGCTTTTAAAGCTGTTTATGCTTGGTGCTGTAACTATTTTTTCAGGCAGGCTATTCCATGTCTCAACAATTTGCTGACTAAAGAAATTTTTTCGGATTTTTAAATGGCAATTTTGTTTGGCAAGTTTATAACAGTGGCCTCTTGTTCTTTTGTCCTTGTTAAATGTGAGGTAATCTTCTACGTTTACTTTATAGAGACTGTTGGTCAATTTATAAGTTTCAATTAGATATCCTCTACTCTGAGTCTTCTGTACTTGAGGCTAGGGAGGTCTAATGCTCTGAGTCTATCTTCGTAGCTGATGAAATATTTTTTTCTCTGCATTTCAGCGTTTCTGATCGCAATTATTTATTTATTTATCTATTTATGTCACATAATATTTGTTGTTTCTTAACGGTTTTTGATTTTGTATTTTTTTTTTTCTCTCCTCTTTTGCCTTGATTATTTTGTTTCTGAGCAAGATATTTTTTTTCATATATTACTTTTTTTTTCATTTCTTTCTAATTGAGACTTATTTGTTTATCTTATTATTTTTTGTTTGTTTGTTTATTCATTTATTTATTATGCACTTTTTTGTTGCCTCTGATTGTTTAAGTGAAACATTAATGTCCTTACCCCCCACCCCCCACCCCCCTCCTCTTCTAAATGAGAATTTAAAAATTCATTTCAAACATTTTTAACAATAGAAAAATGTCAGAGTGGGGACGAATATTACAATTTGCAACATGTTATAGCAACTAAAAAAGAGAGAAAAAAGATTTAAAAGAAAAAAAAATGGGGTAGATAGGACATTTATTTTTATTACCTATCACTATCATGCGACACTATAAAGATGAAAGAATGCAACGAAAAAAATAAAGTGGAGAGCCAAGATTCGAACCCACAGCGTTGATTTCGACTACCCTTCTGAGATAGGCGGCTTACCCATTTGGCCACGGCAGGAATTATGTCGGAAGCAAAAGTCTGAAATGAAAGAAATAAATGATGGCAATATTGTGATGATGCAACTTACCTCTTCTCAGACTTATCTGCCATTGTTCCACAAGTTGGAAAAAAACGTCTACAACAAAAATAACGCACTTATACTCCCGCC
>NC_088366.1:12133336-12150836 GCF_034508935.2 Berghia stephanieae | reverse complement strand
AAAAACAATAATATGAAGTAAATAATAAAATGGATGGATAGAATAAAAATGAAGAAGTATGGAACACAGCAGAAACCAGTGGGAGAGGAAATAGGAAGAAGACGATGGAGGTGGATTGGACACACGCTTAGAAAGAATGACTCCACTATAACAAAGAAAGTATTGGACTGGAACCCTCAGGGCAGAAGATCAAGGGGAAGGCCACGAGGAACATGGAGAAGAATTAAAGAAGCTGACATACAGAGAAGTGGTAAGACCTGGAATGAGATTAAAAAAAAAAAAAGTTAGCTCAGGATAGAGAAGGATGGAAACTGTCTGTGGCCTATACCCTGACCCAGGGTGAAAAAGGCAATAATGATGATGATGATGATGATGATGATGAAAGAGGAGAAAATAAATATAGAGTTAATACGCGCCGATTTAGTCAATTAAAACAAACGTAATTATAGCTTTGATTTAACATTGTTGTATATGCATAATGTTTTGCCTTTTCCATAACAGCAATTAGACGATAACAATTTGGGTTATCACACCTGCAAATAGGCACATGTTGTTCGTAACCAAAAGGCCAAGTGTCGGTAAGGAAACGGCCGCCATAGAATTTATAATTATTATTAAAAAAAAAAAAGCTTCGATTTATCTGTTGGGGATCGTAAATTCCTATTTGGTACATATATTTCTGACATGGTTTTGATGTAGTCAGGTGCTTCATCATTAAAATTTAGCCTTTTAACCCTCTCCTTACCAGCCATTGTCAGAATTTTCCCCAAAACTTCACACCCACCCAACACAAAAACAGACATTTTTAACTCAAACAGAAAAGCAACAAGCACATTCTATACATAATATTGTTCGACAATATGAACTCTGTTACAAATGTCAAGTTTATATAGCTATAGCAAAAAGAAATTAAATCTGGATGAGAAAAGTGACGGTTGCATCATAACAAATGTGACGATTTTCCAATAGGTGGTAAGGAGAGGGTTAGAGTAAAACAGAACAATTTTTAAAATTATTCTTTTCCTGACAGATATCCACTTCAGCTCATACAGAATATGCAGTGAGTGTGCCATTCTCTTTTGTCTTGTCCCTAATTTTGCTGCACCATTATTCTGTATGACAAACAGGCGAGTGATTTTATCATGGCTCGTGTGAGATAAAAGACAATTGGAATAGTCTAGAGTTGCAATAAGAGTTGTGAGTTTCATTGTTGCATCTTTAGTAAGGAAATCTCCAATGGTGGATATATTCTTAAGATTATTTGTAAGAGTTTTACGGAGGCTGTCTACTTGTATTTTATAGAAAATACATGTTCCAGGAATACGCAAGATTTCCAACGACTGTCGGGCGCAGAATGGACAACCATTTATATTCACATTTAATTTAAATGTTCCATCGAGTCATGGCAAAAAACAATAACAAAGACATGACTGACTTCAACTTCGTTCTATCTATAGATAGAAAGAAGATGACGTCACTAGAGTCTTTGTTATTGTATTTTGCCATCCGCGTTTATGAGTAATTCTCACTAAATTGTATTAACAAGACTATAAACGTTCAAGGTTACACATAGTTTTGTGTGTTGGTCCGTTCTATTTCCGGATGGTAATGTTGTGAGTTTCTTAGCTAAGCGCACACTATCTATAGGAATTCTTGGCCCTTGTTTCAGACTATAGATAGAATGCGCTTGGCCAAGAGTTCACAACATTGCCATCCGGAAGTATAATGGACCAACACACAAACTCTGTGTAACCATGAACGTTTATAGTCTGGTTAATACAGTTTAGTGAGAACAACTCACAAACGCGGATGGCAAAAACAATAACAAAGGCCTGAGTGACGTCATCTGCATACTATCTATTGATTGTATGGGTTTAGGTAAAATGCTCATAACATCCGCCAGCCGGATATAACGTACCAGCACACAAAACTGAGTATAACCAAAGACGTTTATAGAGAGAACGAAATTGACGTCTCTCGGCTCTTTGTTATTTTTAGCCAGCCAGCTATTGTATTTCAACTCAGCGCATAGCATCAATAAGTTAACGAAGGCTACGGCCAGAGCCTGTTGCAACTGTCACTCACATGATCGTTTAGCACGCTCAATTTTGACCGGTACGCTGTTTGATTTTTGCACCCTCCCCCCCCCCCCCCCCCCCCCCTCCCTCTCTCTCTCTCTCTCTCTCTCTCTCTCTCTCTCTCTCTCTCTCTTTTTTTTATATTCTATTTTATATATATATATATATATATATATATATATATATATATGATCTTATATAAATTATATATAAGAAACACAAATTGTAGTAACATAACTTATATTAGTAATACGCTTGTAGAAGTACACATAACATAGTATCGCAAAAAACAAAATAACAAACTAAATACAGTTAAAATAAATACACATAAACATAAACGCAAAACCCCACCCAAAAAAAAAAACAAAAAAAAAAAAAAACAAAAAAAAAACAACCAAAAAAACAAACAAAAAACAAAACAAACAAACCAATAACAAAGACCTGAGTGACGTCAACTTCATTCTATCTATTGAGAGCCAAGGAAATAATATAGCGTAGTCTCTGTTCTACATCATCGTGATTTTCAAAGTATTAAAAGCAGATTATGTTGCATGAAGACTTAATTAACCTATGGTTTATCTATAAATTAATCTAGATTTCAAGACATTACGCGCACACATTACATACGTCCTGATTGATGCTATGCATTTGGTTAAAAAACTCACAACATCCGCCAGCCGAATATGACGTACCAACATTCAAAACTGTGTATAACACACAAAACTCTGTGTAACCATGAACTTATATATAGTCTGGTTAGTTTAATTCCGTGAGAATTACTCATAAACACGGATGGCAAAAACAATAACAAAGACTTGAATGACGTCAACTTCGTTCTATCTATAGATAGTTCGAAGATGACGTCACTCAGGCCTTTATTATTGTTTTAGCCATCCGCGTTTGTGAGTTGTTCTCACTAAACTGTATTAACCAGACTATAAAAGTTCATGGTTACACATAGTTTGTGTGTTGGTCCGTTATACTTCCGGATGGCAATGTTGTGAACTCCTTGGCCAAGCGCATTCTATCTATAGATAATCCATCAAACAGGATGTCTGATGTCAACAGGAATCACCCATGTTGTCCAATAAGTGAGCCAATTGAAGGTTAATAATATTGCCCAAGGAAAAATAAAACGAAAATGCCTGAAGCGGGGCTCGAACCCGGGACCTTCCGGATCACAGTATAGTGCAATTCCTTACCCACTCGGCCATTACTAGGATTTAATTAGTACTAGTCCCGAAATCGAATAGAGTTTTGTTAATTGATATTTCATGGAATATGCACAAGCTGTTCACAATGAAGTCTTTAATTAGTCAATCCAAACAACGACTGTCTCATTAGTTGACCATACTTACTTCTACCCGACGTATGATTCTTTGCAGGTCTGATAACTCAGCTTGTTATGGGCTCATTATTGTAATGGAAACTTGAGCTTTTATATAACGCAATACCCACTAAACGTGCTCAAAGCGCTTTACAAAGAATCCCTGACCAACAGCAACATGTAACGTGTAGAACGAGACATGACGCATGTTAGGCGATAATACAATTTTTTCCCCCGACAGAGACAACGCTGTTAACCGGCCAGGTACTAATTTTACACCTGAGTGCGGTGAGAGAATGTGAGTAAAGAGCCTTTTCCAAGGAATCAACTATGCGCCGAGCGAGGCTCGAACCCAGGACCTTCCGATCCGAAAGCGAGTGTCATATCACAAGACCACATAGCGGCATTGTTGGAATGGAAATACTATCAAACAAACATAAAATACACTCCATTACAATAGGCTTCAACAGTCGTGACGTCACTTCCCTCGTAATGACGCAAAGTAACTTAGCAACTAAACAATCGAAACAATGGCGGACGCCCTTATGAAATATTTCTCCCACGAGCATAAAAGTGTATCCAGAGGAGAAAAACATTATAAATCGGATCATGTTTTGACTTTTATACACTCTGATCACATGGCGTGTTAAAATGTTCTCGCCAGCATGAAGAATAAAAAGTACCGATTTTCTTTGTTTAGAATCAGACTATTGAATCCAATTACCACAATGTTAAAATGTATAGTTAAATAAAGGGATTAAAATTGTCTCATTATAAAGATACAATACAAAATAAACGACGTTTCGGCCTTTAACCTTCTTCAAGTAAACGAGCCCCCATCTACAAGCGTCATGTCTCGTACTACATGTTTAAAAAAACAAGCAAACGAGCTTTTGTATAGCGCAATAGGAAATGGCAATCGATAACAATGAATGGGCCCCACCAAACCGACTACTGGCAGGCCACGGCAGGACTGCTGCAAACATGCATCAGTGGGGTCTGAGGGAGTCAACCAACTTCAACCAATCGCTTCCGTCAGAGAACGGTCCCCTTTAATCACCCATTAAAAAACAACTGACAAGATTACTTGCGTAATGAATTTGATAACGTCAAAGCTTCATGACATGCTTGTAATCGGCAATGTACTAAAACGGGAACTTTTTCTAAGAGGTACGTATATCTAGGTCCGATATTTATTCATTAATTTTTTTTTAAAAATTGGGCTCTATATAACGCAATATCCACTAAATGTGCTCAAAGCGCTTTACAAGGGGTCCCTGGTCAACAGCAACATTTAACATGTATTACGGGACATGGCGCCTGTTAGGCGATATTACAATTTTTCAGACAAAGACAACACTGTTCACGGCCAGGTACTCGTTTTACATCTAAGTACAGTGAATGTGAGTAAAGAGTCTTTTCCAAGGACTCAACTATGCGCCGAGCGCGAGGCTCGAAACCAGGACCTTCCGATCCGAAAGCGAGTGTCATACCACTAGACCACATAGCCACATTCATTAAATATATTGGAGTTGACTTCTGGGTATAAGCGATTCATCCCGGGAATTAATCCATATGTCTAGAGACTGTTCCACTATTCGCAACCTGTAGACGCTCTAGGCATAGCCATCATTATGTTATAGATAGAATGCGCTTGGCCAAGGAGTTCACAACATTGCCATCCGGAAGACCAACACACAAACTGTGTGTAACCATGAACTTTTATAGTCTGGTTAATACAGTTTAGTGAGAACAACTCACAAACGCGGATGGCAAAAACGATAACAAAGGCCTGAGTGACGTCATCTTTGAACTTTCTATAGATAGTATGCAGATGACGTCACTCAGGCCTTTGTTATTGTTTTTGCCATCCGCGTTTGTGAGTTGTTCTCACTAAACTGTATTAACCAGACTATAAACGTTCATGGTTACACAGAGTTTGTGTGTTGGTCCGTTATACTTCCGGATGGCAATGTTGTGAACTCCTTGGCCAAGCGCATTATATCTATTAGCCTGACACTGAAATCAAAGAGTGTGTAGGGTCACGTAGTTACCGAGAGCTCTCACTTGTCTTAACCGCAATGCTATTGTCGCGTGCCAGGCGAGACAGCGAGATGCGTGTGCTCCGCGTGTATCATGCGCGCTAGGCTTACTGATACAATGAAGAAAATACGAGTAGAAGACGGAAGATGCTTGGGTTCACCAAAAGCGGGAAGTGAGAGCTCTTGGTAACATAACAATCGTTACCTACACGCTCTTGGCTGAAATCCAAAAGGCAGTTTGACGTCATTATTTGTTTTTTTGCACCGCTTAGTGAGTTATCCTTAGTAGAGCTCATGGAAACAAGTTATTTTATTGGTTGAACTATTGAATACAACTCACGATTTGTTTTCTTTTGTGGCCAAAGACTGGCAGTTTGACGTCATTTTTTGGTCAGTATCAGGCCATAACTTTACGAAGGCCACGCTCGAGGTCGAGGTTGGTCCGTGGCCTTCGAAAAGTTATGGCCTGATACTGACCAAAAAATGACGTCAAAATGCCAGTCTTTTGCCACAAAAGAAAACAAATCGTGAGTTGTATTCAATAATTCAACAAATTAAATAACTTGTTTCCATGAGCTCTACTAACGACAACTCACTAGGCGGTGCAAAAACCAAATAATGACGTCAAACTGCCAGTCCTTTTGGATTTCAGTATCAGGCTATAACATAACGATGGCTACGGTTGGTCGCCCGGACGATGAATGCATGGCTCCGGCCAAAGACCAATCAGCATAAAAAATACAGAAACATCAGTTTTTCCTTTGGATGGCGTGGCAGATAATACGTGGCTTCTGTACACGTCATTGGAGTCGAAGTTAGGACCATTAGGGTGTCGAAAAAAATCCAACTATTGTAAAGCACCTCTGAAAACTATTTGTGGATATTGGCACTATAGGGAAGGAGATTAGCGGAAGTGTAGCGTCCCTTGTTTGGACGTCATCTTACAGAGAGAACGTCAATTTGGTTTTGCGCATGCGTCTCTATCGTCCTCGCTTTCGGTGAAGTGTCTCATGCCGCTTTCACCGGAAGCGAGGACGAGAGACGCATGCGCACAACCAACATGACGTTCTCTCTCTAATAACTTTTCCGCTGGTGACGTCCAATCAAGGGACGCTACTCTTCCGCTAATCTCATTCCCTATATCAAATAATTATAATAGTAATAGTAATAGAACTTAGGGCCCTCTGTATCAAACTGGCAACCACTGAAACACCTAAAAAAATGCAAATTACAAACGTTAATGGAAAGACAGAACCGATTGATTGAAATTATATTAAAGAAACATTTGTTTTCTGGACATTTGATGGCACAAATTGTACGTCAATAGCTTGTAATTAAACGGTTTTATATTTATTAAAGCATACCAAAAACACACTATCCTAATTATTTTTGTCTGGTGGTATATAAAACGTTTAAACAGCCGTCGCATTCAATTATCTCAACGGACAGCTCAGAAAATACGTAGTTCAGAAAATACTTCCTCCAGCATAAGACATTTCCTATGGTACAGACATTACAATGGTAAGTAAATAAACTAAATTGGAAAGCTTCTTGAAGTTCTTTTTTGTTCTTGGTGTAAAACAGTAAATTTTATTAAAATTTTATAGTGCACCCGACGTGCACTTATTTGCAGTTCTGATAACCCTATTTCTTATGGGCTCATTGTTGTAATGGATATCTCAAATTTTTTTTTTAAAATGACGCAGAATATTGTCCATTACAACACTGTTAAACTAGGCCCGACGTGGGTTCGGATGTCAGACCTGCATATACGTAACCCTTCGCCTCAAAACGGTATTAAATCGGGTTGGTTAAGATGTTGAAAATTGAATTTATGGCCAGAAATATCAGACTTCTGTTGAGTTTATATGATTTATTGAGGAGAATGGATACCATATTTTAGGGTGGGAATAATAATAATAATAATAATAATAATAATAATAATAATAATAATAATAATAATAGATCTTTATTGTCCACAAATATGGCAATTTGTCATTTAGTTACACTTGTCATAACGTTATATGATAACTATAACATTGAACAGACACCTCTCTCTCTCCCTCTCTCTCTCTCTCTCTCTCTCTCTCTCTCTCTCTCTTCCTCTCTTTCTTTCACCAACAATGCCAACAATTTATATTTTTGACCAGTTTAACATTAAATTCGGCTTTTAAGCATATGGTTCGTTCCGACATAATACCGTTTTGGGACGATGGGTCACATATGTACAAGTCGAGAGCACCCCATCCCGAGATTAAAGTTTATCTTTTTTTTCTTCATTTAGCTGCATTTGACATAAAGCACAGTGAGGCGTAAATGCAATGTTTGTAAGAATAAATAAGCAATGTGAAACTCAATGAACATGGTGGATATGTGGAGAAGCCCTATGTAAAAATACATTTAAAATTTCTAAAATCCTAACCAAAGCCCGGAGAGGAATGGGGGGCGTTTTAAAGGACTATAATTTTGTCATTGCTCTCTCATTATCGGTAAGACGGTAGAAATAAAGATTAAGCTTTTATATAGAGCAATATCCGCCAAACGTGCTCAAAGCTCTTTTCAAGGGGCCCTTGAGCACATTTAGTGGAGATTGCGCTATATAAAAGCTCAAGTTTTTTTTACACGCATTGGCGACGTGACATCAGACTATTGAATCCTATTTATCTGGCAAGTGCGAGTGCTGCAAGAGAGTTTTTAAAAAATGAGTTTTTATATAGCGCAATATCCACTAAACGTTCTCAAAGCGCTTTTACAGGGGGTCCCTGGCCAACAGCAAAACGTAAAATGTAGGACGGGACATGACGCCTGTTAGGCGATTTTGCAATTATGGACCTTAGAGTTTTATTTCATTACATGTTGCCAGAATGAGACAGCAAACCAATAGAATAGGAAATCGTAGGAAAACAGCGTGGAATGATTATGGACTTAGAGTTTTATTTGATTACATGTTGCCAGAATGACCAAGAAGCATTCCAGTAATGAGTCCTGGAAACAGTTTCATTTTCTATATTTACATATTTTCTAATGACGATAGATCCAATTAGCAAATTCTTTACCGCACTCGTGCACCGTCGCAAACCCACCAGGAAGCTTCGTCACAACACACCGTTCAACTAGATGCTCTGCGGGCTCGTTACCACAACGGGTAATATTGGACAGGTGGATAGTCCCCACTGATGAAGCTATTTTCCCGTTTGGCAGGTTCTCGACCGAAGCCGATTCGCTGCCATCCATCGGTGCCTCCTCTTGCTGCTGGAGAAACCTGGCAACTTCTACTCCATTTTCGAGGAGTCTATGTCGTGGCAACATCAATAGTAACTACCCTGAACCAGAATACTCTGTAAATCAGAAATTTCTGGATTCAAATGAGACCGAGTTAATCCCTGAAGAACTAAAACAAAAAACTGCAGTGCCATCCGTACTAAAGTCACAACAAGATCTTGACAGCCTCAAAACTGTGGCCCAGGACCGTGACCAATGAAAACAATTAACAACATGGATGGAGAGAGCAGCTTTGACCATCGATTTTGACTAAATCACACAATTCTCAACAGCGTCATTCGGACTGCGAGGCTTACTACTACTACTACTACTACTACTACTACTACTACTACTACTACTACTACTACTACTACTACTACTACTACTACTACTGCTATTACTACTACTACTACTACTACTACTACTACTACTACTACTACTACTACTACTACTACTACTACTACCACTACTACCACTACTACCACTACTACTACTACTACTACTACTACTACTACTACTACTACTACCACTACTGCCACTACTACTGCAACTACAACAACAACAACAACAACTACTACTACTGCTACTACTACTACTACTACTACTACTACTACTACTACTACTACTACTACTACTACTACTACTACTACTACTACTATTGTTATCGGGTTGATTCAATCTCTTGGGAGCATTTTGATTGCGTTTCTGGTAGGTGGAAAATGTCACATAGCATTTCCGTCGTTGAAAGTGGATAGATAGGGAATGACAACAGTCCGCATCTAGCCCAATAGTAGTATCGAATGGCTACACCTCTATTTTGAATCTTTTAACCCATTCTTCAAATTCTTTTCCTGCCTTATAAGCTGTCTCGTCGCCTCCTGATAGGATTGTCACTGGGCAGTGGAGGACGATGTGGTCCATTGTCTCAGGGCCTCCTTGGCAATGACGGCATGCATCTGATTCTCTCAGATTCCATCTATGCATGTTAGCTGCGGTTCTGCCATGTCATGTCAAAATGCGGTTGGAGGTGACCCAGCATTTTCAGCTATTGCAGAGAAAGCCAGGTGTTCTTTCTGTTGGGTCGGGTATGATGTCGCCTCCCCTGGGGCTGTCTTGGTTCCACATCGACATCCATTCCTCTAGCCCAGTGTTGATGGATCTGTACATGCCTCAGCTGCTTTCCAATATATTATACTGCTTTATTCTAGAAACACCCATATTTAAACATTTGGCCAGAAAACTCGTCCTTCAAATATCGATCAACTTCATGAAGTCCCAGGCTTGATAGTTTTTGCCAAGATGAGGGTAATTTAAATCGATCGATATTTGAAGGACGAGTTTTCTGGTCAAATCTGTTTAAAACTGGGTTTTTCCAGATACGGCAGGATATCGATTGATGTCTTCCGTAATGCCAGGCCAGGCAAATAGGGAATGAGATTAGCGGAAGAGTAGCGTCCCTTGATTGGACGTCACCCATAGTCTGTGATGTCACCGGCGGAAAAGTTATTAGAGAGAGAACGTCATGTTGGTTGTGCGCATGCGTCTCTCGTCCTCGCTTCCGGTGAGAGCGGCTTAAGACACTTCAAAACCAAATTGACGTTCTCTCTGGAAGGTGACGTCCAATCAAGGGACGCTACTCTTCCGCTAATCTCATTCCTTATAGAAGTGGGTCGAGATGAGCTCCTTTGTAGCAGCCGATCATACACGTCCTCCGAAAGATAATTAGTATCAATGTAGAAAATCTGCTGACGATGACGATTAGCTCAAGCAAAACATCGTATAATAAATTCTTTTCTATAAGGCTGATTATTTTCCAGAGATATGCTCGAAGGTAAAATATTGCCAGTATATAATTTAAGCACGGTCATGCAGCCTTCCCCAATCATTTGATTAACAAGCTTATTGAAATCCCCAGGTGATGTACCGAATAACTCCACTGTTCACGACCCTTCTTCTAGGTGTTTCCGTTTCGGTGCTCGTAGACGGCTTCAAATCAGATTTCTGTCAAGGAAAATCTGATGGCCTCCACGCGGATCCAGTTGATTGTCAAGCATACTACAATTGTTACGAACAAAGAGCTTATTGGGCCAGATGTGGTACCACACTTCTGTATAACGACAACATAAAAGCGTGTGACTGGGATAGTAATGTAGAATGTGAGGAGAGTGAGACGGATCATGATGTCAGTTTCTGCAACGACAAACGCGATGGGTTTCATGTCATTGAGGATTGCCGTAGATATTATGTGTGCGATTCTGGTAGTGTTACTAATTTCCATAGGTGCGATGCTGGATTACTCGTCAACCCCGCCACAGAAACATGTGAGACTGAAGGAACTGTTGAGTGCCCAACTGAATCACAAACCTCTGACTCTCAACAATCTTCGACGCATCAAAAAAACACAGCTTCAACGGACACAGCTTCAACGGATGAGAGCAACCAAACGTCCGGCTGTGGGAGAGTAGTGTGTTACTTTACTAATTGGGCACAGTATCGACTTGGAGATGCCAAGCAATTACCCGAAGATCTTGATCCTTTCTTGTGCACACATATAATCTTTGCTTTCGCCAAGCTGAATGGAAATATGCTTGCACCGTTTGAATGGAACGACGAGGAAACTGCCTGGAATCTTGGAAATTATAAGAAGGTGACTGGGCTTAAAGGCAGAAATCCGAATCTTAAAGTTTTGCTTGCAGTAGGAGGTTGGAATATGGGAACTGCTCCTTTCACTTACATGGTAGCAACCTCAGATAGTCGGAAAGAATTTGTCGATACCAGCATTGATTTCTTGAGAGAACGAGGATTCGATGGCCTTGACCTTGATTGGGAATATCCTGCTAACAGAGGAAGCCCTCCTGAGGATAAAGATCGATTTTCAAATCTCCTGAGGGAATTGAGAGCAGCATTCGAACAAGAAGCATCTGATACCGGAAAGCCAAGACTTTTACTCACTGCTGCTGTAGCAGCCGGAGACGAAACGGTAGAAACGGCTTATGACGTTCCAGTTTTGAATGCTGAGCTCGATTTCATCAACTTGATGAGCTACGATTTACACGGGCCTTGGGAAGCACAGACTGGCCATAACAGTCCATTGTATTCTGGCAGCTGGGAAGATCCGAAGACAAATGTACATTGGGCATTAGACAACTGGGTGGAAAAGGGCGCGGAACCAAAAAATCTTGTTATCGGCTTGCCTCTCTACGCACGAACCTTTAGACTTACGTCAGCCTCAAACAATGGCGTCGGTGAAAGGGTGAGCGGACCCGGAAATGCTGGGTTGTACACAAGAGAAAAAGGATTTTTGGCATATTACGAAATCTGTAGTGAGATAAATGTCGGTGCCTCGAAGGGCTTCATCGACGAGCAGGAAGTACCTTATATTTCCTTTGGAGATCAGTGGGCTGGGTATGACGATCCAACAAGCCTGCGAAACAAAGTCAGATTTATGCGTGAGAACAACTATGGAGGGGTCATGGTCTGGGACCTTAGTCTTGACGATATGAAGGGCAGTTTCTGTGGTCAGGGTCCATATCCATTGATGACTGCTATCAATGATGCGTGTAAAAATTAGTCCAAACTATCGATGAAATTGAGCAAAGACAAATAAAGTGAATATTTTCGGTCTCACCTTTTTCAATGATGTGAAAAGTATGACTTTGATATACAATCTTTGGATTGTATATCCCAAATATCATACAATTGTACTGTTGTTTTTCTATATGCTCAAAAGCTGAGGCTATGATAGTAATACGCTTCAATAAATATTATTAAAAAACTGAATAAGAGTGCAAAATATTCCAGCATTTCTCAGAGTCCCTTTTCTTATTGATATTATTGCTTGTTTTTCCAAAAATCATTTAAGTTATGTAGTGGTATCCCTTTATAAGCACAGTCTTCGGGAATTAAGAAGAGCGTTCTTATAGCCGAATCGTGCCTATAAGCGGATTCAGATGAATGATAATAATGATAATAATAATAATAATAATAATAATAATAATAATAATAATAATAATAATGATGATTATAATAATAATAATATATAATAATAATAATAATAATATACATAATATAATAATAATAATAATAATAATAATAATAATAATAATAAATAATAATAATAATAATAATATAATAAATAGTATTAATAATGATAATAATAAAAATATCAATAATAATAATAATAATATAATAATAATAATAATAATAATAATAATAATGATAATAATGATACTATTACTACTACTACTACTACTACTACTACTACTACTACTACTACTACTACTACTACTACTACTACTACTACTACTACTACTACTACTACTAAAAAAAGTTGAGCATTTATATAGCGCAATATCAACTAAACGTGTTCAAAGCCCTTCACATGGGGGTCCCTGACCAACAGCAACACTTAACATGTAGGACGAGACATGACGCCTCTTCGGCGATATTACATTTTTTCCGACAGAGACAACGCTATTTACGGCCAGGTTGTGGAACCTAGGACCATTAGGGCTAACCCACACTGGAGACCGACTCCGACGACCCGGCACTGCCGTCCTCTGTTGACTTCCGGATAAAGACGTCGGACACGGAAAAAATACTAAGAATAACGAGAAAAGCCAATAGACCTGCCCATACCAAGCACCCGACGGCCTCTGCCGTTTTAAAGTCAGCTTGCATGGGTAGGTCTAGCGTCTCTACTCTTTATTATTAGTAATTTGTCCGTACCCGACGTCTTTAACCGGAAGACGGCAGAGGACAGTGCTGCCGGGTCGTCGGAGTCGGTCTCCGGTGTGGGTTAGCCCTTAGGGTGTCGACCTTAAGGCCCTCAGTGTCGAACACTACCTATTAGAAAAAAAAATTAACACATCTAAAAAAAAAAATGCAAATTAGAAGTGTTAATGGAAAGATAGAACTTATTAATTTATACGAAACTAGCAAACTCACAACATCAACAGCATTGATGAGAATCACAAATGACTTGCTGCAAATTACTGATCAAGGAAAAACCACCGTCCTTAGTCCTCTCGATCTTTCGGCGGCCTTTGACACCATCGACCATGCCATACTACTTCGAAGGCTACAAGTTACTTTCGGCATATCGGTCATTGCTCTAAACTGGTTTGCATCATACCTTACTCAAAGAACTCAATCAGTTACAATTGGGGAAGTAACTTCGTCAGACCTTCATTTTGGTGTGCCTCAAGGATCCGTTTTAGGTCCAGTCCTTTTTGTACTTTACAATTACCCTGTTGCGAGAATTTTAGAGCAACATTATCTCGCTTACCATATGTACGCTGACGATACCCAGATGTATAGCATTTGTTTGCAATCCGATATTGTTTCAAAGACAACCGTTTACGAACAATGCATCAACCATGTGATAAGATGGATGTCTGCAAATAGATTAAAATCAAATGGCGATAGGACCGAAGCCTTATTCATTGCTAGTTCCAATAATAAGACAGATCCATCTACACTGGCACTGACAATCAACGATAATGATAAAATACAACTTACAACATCAGCAAAAAATCTCGGCATCACCTTAGAGAGTGATCTGTCTATGAACAAACATATTGACACTATGAGAACAAGTGCTATCTGCATTCTAAGAAACATCAGATCAATTAGACCATTTAATAATAGGGAAACCTGTAGCAAATTGGTAACATCTTTGATATTCTCCAAAAATGGACTACTGCAATGCACTGTTTGTTGGTCTCACAAAGGACAAATTAAACAAACTCCAGAAAGTACAGAACATGGCAGCCCGCGTTTTACTGCAGAAAGACAGGAAAACTGCAGTTCCCAAATTACTACGGCAGCTGCATTGGCTGCCAGTGGACCAGCGCATTAAATATAAATCTTCAACTATCGTTTTCAAATGTTTGGAAGGCTCGTCACCTGCATATCTCTCAAGCCTCATTGTACGCTATAGATAGTATGCGCTTGGCGAAGAAGCTCAAAACATTGCCATCCGGAAGTATAACAGACCAACACACAAAACTGTGTGTATCCATGAACGTTTATAGTCGGGTTAATACAGTTCAGTGAGCATTACTCATAAACGCGGATGGCAAAAAACAATAACAAAGACCCGAGTGACGTCATCTTCGAACTATCTATATCCCACAGCGATCGACGAACGACCTCAAATTGAAAACACCCCGCTGCCGAGTGAAGGCTGGTGAACGCGCCTTTCAGCATTCTGGTCCAAGGATGTGGAATTTTCTACTACTTGAGATACGTTCTTCGTCTTCGCTAGAAGAATTCAAGCGTCGATTGAAGACATTCTTATTCCGACAGGCTTTCTTTTGATTATGTGTATAATTAGCGTTGTTCGTGAACTGTGTTAGGCTTAATCTATGTAATGCGCCCAGATCCCTCCAAATGAAGGGATGTTTGGCGCACTATAAATCTATACCATTATTATTAATCCTTGAAGTAAAACTAATTATTGAGATTGAGAGAGACAGAGAGAGAGAGAGAGAGAGAGAGAGAGAGAGATAGAGAGTGAGACAGTTAGAGAGAGAGAGAGAGAGAGAGAGAGAGAGACAGTGAGAGATAGACAGTGAGAGAGAGTGAGAGGGAGAGTGAGAGAGAGAGAGAGAGAGACACCGTGAGAGATAGAGAGACAGTGAGAGAAAGAGAGAGACAGTGTGTGTGTGTGTGTGTGTGTGTGTGAGAGAGAGAGAGAGAGAGAGAGAGAGAGGAATGCTGGAATATACGAGTGTAATGAAAGAGAACAAGGTCCGAATGAATGTTATGCTTTTAGGTAAAATACTCACAACCTCTGCCCACCAGATGAATCCCACCACACCACAAAACGATGTGACCGTAGGCGTTTATAGATGGAACGAAATCGACGTTACTCAGCTCTTAAAAGCCTTAATGGAAAGATAGAAGAGATTTAAATATATTATGATATTAAAAAGAAAATAATTATCTACCTAATCGAAGGTTTAAATTGCACGTTAACAGCTTGAAAACAAATTAAAGGGCAATCCTTAAAACAAAGCCATGCAGAGTTGAACTCAAGTCATCCTACCCTACATATTGTTTTTTGTCCGATAGTAATATATATATAAATTGGTAGACACGCCAGTCCGTTGCATTGAGTTATCTTCCAATTTCATCACATAATTTTTTTCTTTTAAAAACGTTCTCTACAGTTTTTATAATATAACTTTCCTATGGTACAGACATTGCATGGTAAGTGAATGAACTCAATTTTTTTTATTTTGAAATATGTTTTTGTAGTGTAACCCCATTTCAAGATTAACGTTAAGCTTATGTTAAAAAAAAAAAATTAACTGTAGATAGTTATAACGCACTATTTCTTCTATTGCGTAGCAATACGAGATGAGATCAGGCTCTAGCGGGTCGAGATGCACTCTGTTGTAGCATCTGTTCATAATATACGTCATCTGCATGGTGTTTTGTGTCAATGTCCAGTATGTCCAGAATAGTTGAAACGACGAGTTGAAGCAAAACCTAGTTGTATAATAAATATAAATAAAAATAAAAATAAATTCCCTTTATTCGTCCCATAGGGGAAATTTGTCTCTAGGGTCTATTCCAAGGGAAGACTAGAATAACCCAGGCGCAAATTGAGCTAGGGCGAGGTGACTTGCTCAAGGCCACACAGCGCAGCGACGGGTGATCAAACTCGGTACCTTTCGGGTACGAAGCAAAGACCGTACCGCTGAGCTACGCTACGCTGCCCCTCAATTCACCTTTATTATGCTGAGTATTTTCCAGAGAGTTGCCCGAATGTAAAATATTGCCTTTATCTAATTATCTAAGTATGATTATAGAGCCTTTTCCAGTTATTTGATTTACAAGTTCACTAAAATTCCCAGGTGATGTACCGAATAACCCCACTGTTCGCGACCCTTCTTCTAGGTGTTTCTGTCTCGGTGCTCGGCGGGGACTCAGGTTTCTGTAAGAGAAAAACTGATGGCCTTTATTGGGATCCAGCTGATTGTCAAGCATTCTACAGCTGTCGTGGACAAAGGACTTTTTGGGGCAAATGTGATACCGGAAACTTATTCAACAGCAAAAGTAAAACGTGCGAGTTGGAGAGCTTTGTTAAATGCACGGACATTCAGAAAGGTGTTAATTTCTGTGACGGCAAGAGCGACGGGGTTCATGCCGATAATGAAGATAGCCAAAAATATTATGTGTGCGATTCTGGCACGGCGCAGTCCTTTTCGTGCACTGATGGATTACTCTTCAACACCGTATCTAAATTATGTGACAAGAAAGGGAAAGATGATTTCTCTATCATAATTTCAGCTCGAATAGATGTCAAAAAAATATAGAACCCTCTCAATAGTTAACGCTAATAATTTTACTTTTAGTTGTGAAATTTTATGTAGACTAAATAAAAAATAAATGACCAAATAGGTTGAAACAAAAGGTGTTTTGTCATCACAGCCCTTCAGAGTATATATGGGTTTTGGCGTTGTTTTTCTTTTCTCTCTCTTAACTTATCTTTGCTCGAATATAAGTGGTGTCTGCGAAATCCACGAGCTTGACTCCTCAAACCAGATGAAGTCGTTCCTTACGCGGAAAAACAATGTTAGGATTTCAGTTTCTCTGAGGACCAGTGGCTCATGCCGTAGCCAACGTTAACATATAAGCCTGGTATTAGAACACAATAGAAAGAATGCGCTTTGCCAAGGAGTTCACAACATTGCCATCCTGAAGTATAACGGACCAACACACAACTATGTGTAACCATGAACTTTTATAGTCTGGTTAATATAGTTTAGTGAGAACAACTC
>NC_088366.1:12100836-12123336 GCF_034508935.2 Berghia stephanieae | reverse complement strand
CTTGAACGTTTATAGTTAATACAGTTTAGTGAGAATTACTCATAAACGCGGATTGCAAAAAAAAAAAAAAACAATATAAAGACCAGAGTGAAGTCAATATCATTCCATCTATAAGTACAATTTATTGGCTATTATTATGTTTTTTTCTTTTGTATTAACTGGGTAAACTTAAGTGATTGTGACAAAACGAAAAAGGAAGTAAAATAACAAACCTATAGATAGTATGCACTTGGCTAAGAAACTCATAACATTGCCATCCGGAAGTATAACGGATCCACACACAAAACTATGTGTATCCACGAACGTTTATAGTCGAGTTAATATAGTTCAGTGAGCACTATTCATAAACGCGGATGGCAAAAAACAATAACAAAGACCTGAGTGACGTCATCTTCGAAATATCTATAATTTCATACCAAACGGCTTAAGTAAAAACAAACAAAACAACCCCCCTTCCCCCCCCCCCCCCCACCACCATCACCACCACCCCAACCGGCAGCGATTAAAAATTTTGCCTTAAAAGCTACAAACTGGTAACACCCCTCAACAATTAATTATTCTTCTTCAAGCCACTCCGACATTGGCAAAATAATTTTTTGTTATTTTGGTCAGAAAACTTTTATTTCATTCATAACTGATGGACTAAGCTGACCCTCCACTTGCCAATAGAATATAGATATCTCATTAGAAGTCCCAGGTTTGATCCCTTTTGTTTTATGCCTTATCATCTTATCTATCAATTAAAAATTTAAAAAAGAAAGAAAGCAATTATTTACCTTACACGTGTTATTGCCATTTCTTGGATGATAGAGATTTATTATTATTATTATTATTATTATTATTATTATTATTATTATTATTATTATTATTATTATTATTATTATTATCATTATTATTATTATTATTATTATTATCATTATTATTATTATTATTATTATTTTTTTTATCATTATTATTATTATTATTATTATTATTATTATTATTATTTATTATTATTATTATTATTATTATTATATTATCATCATTATTATTATTATTATTATCATTATTCTTATTATTATTATTATTATTGTTATTATTATTATTATTATTGTTATTATATTATTATTATTATTATTATTATTATATTATATTATCATTATTATCATCATCATCATCATCATCATCATCATCATCATCATCATCATCATCATCATCATCATCATCATTATCATCTTCATCATTCTTCTTCTTCTTCTTCTTCTTCTTCTTCTTCTTCTGATCATTATCATTATTATTATGGATGTTGCGAGTATTTTAGCTAAACGCATAGCATCAACAGCGTCAGCGTTTCCAAGAGAAAATAATTCATCCCCTGTTGCAAAATCAGTGGATGCTGGGACTTGTCAGAATCCAAACAATCACGTGACTCGTACTTCCTCGAAGGCCGAGTTTCAATCCAGATTATCCAACTACTCTCTTGGTCCTTTCTTCATCATCATCATCATCATCATCATCATCATCATCATCATCATCATCATAATCATCATCATCATCATCATCATCATCATCATCATCATCATCATCATCATCAATCATCATCATATCATCATCATCATCATCATCATCATCATCATCATCATATCATCATCATCATCATCATCATCATCATCATCATCATCATCATCATCATCATCATCATCATCATCATCATCATCATCATCATCATCATCATCATCACATCATATCATCATCATCATCATCATCATCATCATCATCATTCATCATCATCATAATCATCATCATCATCATCATCATCATCATCATCATCATCGCTTTTTTCACCCTGAGTCAGGGCATATGCCACAGACAAACGGTTTCCATCCTTCTCTATCCTGATCTAACTTTTTTTTCTCGTTCCATGTCTTATAACTTCTCTGTATTGTATCAGCTTCTTTAATTCTTGTCCATGTTCCCCCTGGCCTTCCCATTGATCTTTTGCCCTTAGGGTTCCAGACTAATACTTTCTTTGTTATAGTGGAGTCATTCTTTCTTTGGATGTGTCCAATCGTAGCCATCGTTATGTTATTGCCTGACACTGAAATCCAAAAGGACGGGCAGTTTGACGTCATTATTTGGTTTTTGCACGGCCTAGTGAATTGTCGTTAGTAGTGCTCATGGAAACAAGTTATTTCATTGGTTGAACTATTGAATACAACTCACGATTTGTTTTCTTCTGTGGCAAAAGACTGGCATTTTGACGTCATTTTTTGGTCAGTGTCAGGCCATAACTTTACGAAGGCCACGGTCCAATCCACCTCCATCGTCTTCTTCCTATTTCCTCTCACATTGCTGTGTTCTTTTCCATACTTATTCCTTCTTAATTCTATCCATCCACTTTATTAAGACCAGATAAATCAAGAAATGCATTTTGATTTGAGTGAAAATCAGTCTAGCCGTTAAAGAGTTAATACTAGAAGCAATTTTCCCCCCTACTTGGTCACAATGGTCAGATAAGATGGCAAGTGATATGACTCGGGAATGTTTTTATTGAATATCCAATGTTGGAGTATGGGTATAATGTGTATTGTAATAGGCAATTATGGTGTATTTACCGGAAGCTGGTGTAATATTACGCCTTATATCGCAGTAAATGTTCAATGTCACGGAGACAGCTGTGTTCTCAAATTGAGGGATTTAATTGATGCTATGCGTTTCGCCCAAAATGCTCACAACATCCGCCATGTGTAACCTTAAACGTTTATCGTCTGGTTGATAGAATTGAGTGAAGTGAGAACTACTCAGAAAAATGGCAAATGACTAGTACGTAGTTTTATTTGGATATTTAAATTGAATATATATATATATATATATATATATATATATATATATATATATATATATATATATATATATATTTATGAGTGTTGGTGGGTACATGTAGGTACGAAAGTGCTCGATAATGGTGGTTAGAGCTAATAGTTAGTTTGGAGTTTTCTACGGACATTGCAAATGGATTATGCCGACTGAGGAAGTGTAAGGAACACAGAAACGAGTCGTCTCGGCAAAAAAATGTGAGTGAAAATTTACATTATATATATATATATATTAATATATATATATATATATATATTTATATATATATATATATATATATATATATATATATATATATATATATATATAATATTGATGGATGTCCTGTAGGTCAGACAGTGCTCTATAAATCTAATTAACAATTCAGAGCATATTCAAATGAGTAAAATGCGACTCACATTCTTCCAAGACGGCCGCTTCTACACTCAATGTATTTCGTCAGTTGAATCAGATCTTCTGATCCAACTGACGATACGCATTGAGTGTGTGTGTGTATATATATATATATATATATATATATATATATATATATATATATATATATATATATATATATATATATATATATATATATATATATATATGCAAACTATCCAGAAATGAAAGTAAAATTTTGCCATCGTATGGTTATGGAGTCTTTCTCAACGAATTTGAATAACACGTTCATTATAATCCCCAGGTGATGTACCTTATCACACCACTGTTCGCGAGCCTTCTTCTGGGGTTCTCCATCTCGGTGCTCGGGGCCGACTTCAAATCAGATTTCTGTGTAGGAAAATCTGATGGCCTACAAGAGGATCCAGACAATTGCCAAGCATACTACAATTGTCACACACAAAGAACGGTTTGGGCCAAGTGTGGTCCTAGACTCCTATTTAACAACAAAATAAAAAACTGTGATTGGGCAAGAAACGTTGCCTGCAGGGACACCCCAAGGGGTGAAGGTGCTAATTTCTGTGATGGTAAGAGCGACGGGCTTTATGCCGATGATACAGATTGCCATAAATATTATGTGTGCGGTTCTGGCTTGACACATTCTCAAACTTGCAATGGCGAATTACTCTTCAACCCCGCCACCAAAGCATGTGACTGGGAGAGCAATGTTGATTGCCTTGCTGGAAAAACCCCCGATGAGCCCGGGAAGACCACCACCGTGGCACAGATGACAGAAAAACAAACAACAATCGATTCGAAACAATATACAACTAGCGGTCAGAAAGACACGACAGAGCATCATCACCAAAGCACTACCTCATCGGATGGTACAACAACAAACAATCAGAAAATAACGACAGAAAGTAAGCAAAGCACAGCCTCGAATAAAGTAACTTCCGGAAGTCCCAAACAGAATTCTGGCTGTGAGAAAGTAGTGTGTTACTTTACTAATTGGGCACAGTATCGAAACGGAGATGGCAAGCAATTACCCGAAGATATTGATCCTTTCCTGTGCACACACATAGTCTTTTCTTTCGCCAAGCTGAATGGAAATATGCTTGCACCGTTTGAACGGAACGACGAGGAAACTGACTGGAATCTTGGAAATTATAAGAAGGTGACTGGGCTTAAAAAGAAAAATCCGAATCTTAAAGTTTTGCTTGCAGTTGGAGGTTGGAATATGGGATCTGATCCTTTCATTTCCATGGTGGCAACTCCAACTAGCCGGAAAGAATTTATCGATACCAGCATTGATTTCTTGAGAGAAAGAAGATTTGATGGCCTTGACCTTGATTGGGAATATCCCGCTAATAGAGGAAGCCCTCCTGAGGATAAGGATCGATTTTCAGATCTCCTGAGGGAATTGAGAGCAGCATACAAACAAGAAGCATCTGATACCGGAAAGCCAAGACTTTTACTCACTGCTGCTGTAGCAGCCGGAGACGAAACGGTAGAAACGGCTTATGACGTTCCAGTTTTGAATGCTGAGCTCGATTTCATCAACTTGATGAGCTACGATTTACACGGGTCTTGGGAAGCACAGACTGGCCATAACAGTCCATTGTATCCTGGCAGCTGGGAAGATCCGAAGACAAATGTACATTGGGCAGCAAACAACTGGGTGGAAAAGGGCGCGGACCCTAAAAATCTTATTATCGGCATGCCTCTCTACGCACGAACCTTCAGACTTACGTCAGCCTCAAACAATGGCGTCGGCGATATGGTGAGCGGACCCGGAAATGCTGGGATGTACACAAGAGAAAAAGGATTTTTGGCATATTACGAAATCTGTAAAGAGATTCACTCCGGAGCATCGAAGGGCTTTATTGACGAGCAGGAAGTACCTTATATTTCCTTTGGAGATCAGTGGGCAGGGTATGACGATCCAACAAGCCTGCGAAACAAAGTCAAATACGTGCGTGAGAACAACTATGGAGGGGTCATGGTCTGGGACCTTAGTCTTGACGATATGAAGGGCAGTTTCTGTGGTCAGGGTCCATATCCATTGATGACTGCTATCAATGATGCGTGTGAAAATTAGTCAAAACGAAACAATGTACTTGAAGAATGTATTCTTCAGCTTATTAACCACCAAAGACCATTTTAAATAATGTAAACGTTTTGGGGTTTCCCTTCTATTTACGGGACAAAGAATGAGTTTGACATGAAATTGGATGATTGGAATATTGATCTATGGATTATATATATATATATATATATATATATATATATATATATATATATATATATATATATATATATATAATGAATTGTAATTTTGTTGTTGTTTTGTATGCTCAAAGGTTGTGGTTTTAATAATAATGTTCATAAAATGTTCATCAATCAATGCCATAATAAACTGATTAGAAGTTAAAGAAATATACGGGCATATTTTCACAAAGCCTCCGCTCTTTAATTTGTAAAGTTGCTCATAATTCACAATATCATGAAAGTCATAGATCAAAGTTAAACTATCCCTTTAACACAAAATAATGGGTCCCGATTGTTCAGTCGGCAGAGCACTTGACTCTCGGGCAAAAGGGGTTGAGATCGATCCTGGGTGAAGTCGAGATTATTTTTTTCTGATCCTCCTGTCCATCAACAGTAATTGGGTCGATCTGGCGGAAAGTACTTGCAAGTATTATGTCCTAACCAAAGGGTAGCATGCAAGTGGTGTGTTTTTTCTCTCCAGTTCACGCTTTAGAAATCGGGATAAACTCCAACTCCATGGGCTTTGTGGCTCTATAGAACTATTTAACTGGTGAACTGCCATTCCCTCAATTCAATCCCTCGAGGAGGCGGGGACGTAGACTCATCGTAACTGGGGGAGCAGTTGCCAGGTTTCTCCATCAGTAAGAGGAGACACTGGGTGGTAGCGAATCGGCTTCGGTCGAGAACCTGCCTAAAGGCAAAATCGCTTCATCAGTGGAAGACTTTCCACCCTGTCCAACATGTGTATCCGTTGTGATAACGAGCCCGAACCCGCAGAGCATCGAGTTGAACGGTATGTTGTGACGAAGCTTCCGGGCGGGTCATATCATAGTCGTGTGAATACCATTAGAAGCCTCTGCCATTCCCTGGAAAAAAAACACTTTAAAATTTGGCCTAAAAATTAGTGCTTCGAATATCGATCGATTTAAATGACTCTCATCTTGGGATAAAAATACCCCTCAAACCTGGGACTAAGTGAGTAAAAAGATGGGGGTTCATTTCAATCGATCGATCATTGGATTCAGTAGTCTGATGTCACGCGCCCGGCAACGGCAGCCATCTTGGTTCTAAACAAAGAAAATCATTACTTTTTATTCTTCATGCTGGCTAGAACTTTTCATTCCCTTTTCATATGCCTTGTGATCAGAATGTGTAAAAGTCAAAACATGATCAAATTGATGGGGGGTTTTTCCTCTGGATACGCGTTTAAGCTCGCCGGAGAAATATTTCATACGGCGTCCGCCATTGTTCCGATAGTTTAGAGCCAGTGTTACTAAGTTACCATACGTCATTAGGAAGGAAGTGACGTTACGACTATTGAAGACAATTGGAGATAGAGTTTTCTTGTCAAAATGGGCATGATCTATATTACATTTCCATGTGCTCGAGGTCATTGGTCACATTTCAAAGTGTGCTCATAATGACCTATATAGTGAAAAGTGTTCACAGTTTGAGTAATATCCAATGTTACAATTGGTCATTGTGCTCAGAATGACTCATGGGTTTGTTTACAACTGTCATAAACATAGCAGCGTGTTTAGGTACATTGAGAAATGTCCAATCGTTGTACAGCAACAAACCATGTGATCGATGACTTGGTTGGATGAAAACATGAATATAGATCGCTCCCATTGATGAGTACATAATATTCTGACACAGAGGTATAGTTTACAAGAAAAGGATATATATATATATATATATATATATATATATATATATATATATATATATATATATATATATATATATCACATTCCCTTCCCTTGGAATAGACCCTAAAGACAAATTTCCCGTTTGGGATGGATAAAGGGAATCTTAATATGTTTATTTAAAACAGAACAGAAAACAAACAAACAACGACCCCCCCCCCCCCTCCCCGTCTCCTTCAATTATCCCAGCTTGGATTAGACAAAACCGACGTTGACAAAGGGACATGATATTTGCAATTGATTTCAAAAATAGTTAAGGCCTAAATGGTATACTGGATATGTTTTCAAACCTACGCAAAAATATTATTGTCCATTACAACAATGTTAAATCAAACTCATAATATTGCTTTCGGACATCAATCTGACTATAGATAGAATGCGCTTGGCCAAGGAGTTCACAACATTGCCATCCGGAAGTAACGGACCAACACACAAACACTGTGTAACCATGAACTTTTATAGATAGTTCGAAGATGACGTCACTCAGGTCTTTGTTATCGTTTTTTGCCATCCGCTTTTATGAGTAATGGTCACTGAACTGTATTAAACTGACTATAAACGTTCATGGATACACACAGTTTTGTGTGTTGGTCCGTTTTACTTCCGGATGGCAATGTTATGAGCTTATTGGCCAAGCGCATACTATCTATAGATAGTATGCAGATGACGTCACTCAGGCCTTTGTTATTGTTTTTGCCATCCGCGTTTGTGAGTTGTTCTCACTAAACTGTATTAACCAGACTATAAAAGTTCGTGGTTACACAGAGTTTGTGTGTTGGCTCGTTATACTTCCGGATGGCAATGTTGTGAACTCCTTGGCCAAGCGCATTCTATCTATAGTCTGGTTAATACAGTTTAGTGAGAATCACTCACAAACGCGGATGGCAAAAACAATAACAAAGGCCTGAGTGTTATACAAGCAAGTACACAATTCCTTAACTGAGGCAATGTTATGAGCTCCTTAGCCAAGTGCATACCATATCTATAGATAGTATGCGCTTGGCTAAGAAGCTCATCAGATTGCCATCCGGAAATAAAACGGACCAACACACAAAACTGTGTGTATCCATGAACGTTTAAAGTTGGGTTAATACAGTTCAGTGAGCATTACTCATAAACACGGATGGCAAAAAACAATAATAAAGACCTGAGTGACGCCATCTTCGAACTATCCATACATAGAATGCGCTTGGCCAAGGAGTTCACAACATTGCCATACGGAAGTATAACGGACCAACACACAAACTATGTGTAACCATGAACTTTTATAGTCTGGTTAATACAGTTTAGTGAGAACAACTCACAAACGCGGATCGCAAAAACAATAACAAAGGCCTGAGTGACGTCATCTGCATACTATCTATATGGGTGACTAGTTATCACAAGATTTTCTCGATCGGATTATAAACATTTAAGTTGACACATAGATGTAGTTCGGTGTTGGTTTTCTTGATCTCAAGGAGTAGATCAGTGGGAACTTTGCTGAGATACGTACCACCGAAAGTAAAGCCTGTGGAGTTCGCTATGTATACCAATCACTGCCATTGTTTACATTATGACGACTGTCCGAGAGGCGTAGTTATCTATTTATGGGAGCGTCTATAGATAGTATGCAGATGACGTCACTCAGGCCTTTGTTATTGTTTTTGCCATCCGCGTTTGTGAGTTGTTCTCCCTAAGCTGTATTAACCAGACTATAAAAGTTCATGGTTACACAGAATTTGTGTGTTGGTCCGTTATACTTCCGGATGGCAATGTTGTGAACTCCTTGGCCAAGCGCATTCTATCTATAGATAGTTCGAAGATGACGTCACTCAGGCCTTTGTTATTGTTTTTCCATCCGCGTTTGTGAGTTGTTCTCACTAAACTGTATTAACCAGACTATAAAAGTTCATGGTTACACAGAGTTTGTGTGTTGGTCCGTTATACTTCCGGATGGCAATGTTGTGAACTCCTTGGCCAAGCGCATTCTATCTATTAGATAGTATGCACTTGGCGAAGAAGTTCACAACATTGCCATTCGGAAGTCAAACTGGCCAACACACACAACTGTGTGTAACCTTGAAGGTTTATAGTCTGGTTAATACAGTTTAGTGAGAAGTACTCATAAACGCGGATGGCAAAAACAATAACAAAGAATGAGTGACGTCATCTTCGAACTATCTATATTTATGTTTTCGTCCAACCAAGTCATCAATCACGTGATTTTTTGCTGTCCAACGATTGGAGATTTCTGAACACACTGCTTTCTTTATGAAAGTTGTAAACATACCCATGTGTCAAGCTGAAGACAATGATCAAACCGTGATGCGAGATTGTTCAAAATCTGTGAACACTTTTCACGATGTAGGTCAGTTTGAGCACATTTTGCAATGTGACTAATGAGCTCGAGCACACGGAAAGTTAATATAGATCATGCCCATTGTCTATTAATTGAACGTCTAAATAGTTTTTACACTTGAGCTTTTATATAGCGCAATATCCACTAAACCTGCTCAAAGCGCTTTACAAAGGGTTCCTGACCAACAGCAACACGTAACCTATAGAACGAGACATTGCGCATGCTAGGCGATATTACATTTTTTTTCTGACAAAGACAATAATGTTAACGGCCAGGTACTCATTTTCCACTTGAGCACGGTGAGAGAATGTGGGTAAATAGCCTTTTCCAAGGACTCAACTATTCGCCGATCCGAAAGCGAATGTCATACCACAAGACCACTTAACCGGATTACAGATAACAAATGTTAACGAGGCCTTGGTACGTTCTTTGAAAACAAGTGAGGTCATAATAAACATTCTAAAAAACATCAATTTAATCTGTTAACTGTCTCACTGTGGAAAAATTCGTATAGATAGTTCGAAGATGACGTCACTCAGGTCTTTGTTATTGTTTTTTGCCATCCGCGTTTATGAGTAATGCTCACTGAACTGTATTAACCCGACAATAAACGTTCATGGATACACACAGTTTTGTGTGTTGGTCCGTTATACTTCCGGATGGCAATGTTATGAGCTTCTTAGCCAAGCGTATACTATCTATATCAAAATTTGGTCAGAAAATGTGTCCTTCCAATATCTATCGATTTAAATGACACTCATCTTGGCAAAAACTCTCAAACCTGGGATCTAAGGAAGACCTCACGAGGTTCAAGGTTTTGGGCTTTTTTTTTTTGGCGAAGATGTGCCATTTAATTCGATAGATATTTAAAATTTGAAGGACGAGTTTTCTGACCAAATTAAAAAAAAAACAAACTTTTTTTTATCCAGAGTACGGTAGTTAAACGCCTTTTACTATATTAAAGCAACTGATCATGATATTTTTTCAAACTAATCCAGTCCATTGCGGTCACATCGTCAGTTCTATAGATAGTTCGAAGATGACATCACTCGTGTCTTTGTTATATATTAAATAACAAAGACATGAGTGACGTCATCTTCGAACTATCTATAGACAGAACGGAGATGAGGTCACTCAAGCCTTTGTTATATATTTTATTTTACCATCCGCGTTTATGAGTAGTTCTCACTAAACTGTATTAACCTGACTATAAACGTTCATGGTTATACACAGTTTTGTGTGTTGGTCCGTTATACTTCCGAATGGCAATGTTATGAGCTTCTTAGCCAAGCGCATACTATTAATAGTTATCTCGACCTGTTTAAAACCAATAGATAGATAGTATGTGCTTCGCTGAGAAGCTCATAACATTGCCATCCGGAAGTATAACGGACCAACACACAAAACTGTGTGTATCCATGAACTTTTATAGTGTGGTTGATACAGTTTAGTGAGAATCACTCACAAACGCGGATGGTAAAATAAAATATATAACAAAGGCTTGAGTGACCTCATCTCCGTTCTGTCTATAGATAGTTCGAAGATGACGTCACTCATGTCTTTGTTATTTTTTTTGCTATCCGCATTTATGAGTAATGCTCACTGAACTGTATTAACCTGACTATAAACGTTCATGGATACACACAGTTTTGTGTGTTGGTCTGTTATACTTCCGGATGGCAATGTTATGAGCTTCTTAGCCAAGCGCATCCTTTCTATAGATAGAATGCGCTTGGCCAAGGAGTACACAACATTGCCATCCGGAAGTATAACGGACCAACACACAAACTCTGTGTAACCATGAACTTTTATAGTCTGGTTAATACAGTTTAGTGAGAACAACTCACAAACGCGGATGGCAAAAACAATAACAAAGGCCTGAGTTACGTCAGCTTCGTTCTATCTATCGTTATCTCGACCAGTTTAAAAGCAATAGATAGATATTATGTCATTGTCACCATATCCGTCGCCATCGTCAACTTATAATCTTGAACGTTTATAATATAGTTAATACAGTTTAATGAGAATTACTCATAAACGTGGATGGCAAAAAACAACAACAAAGGCCGGAGTGGCGTCAACTTCAACCAAAAAACATTTTTAATGCGTCAAAAGACAAGTCTTTGGTCGCAAAAGAAAACAAATCGTGAGTTGTATTCAACAGTTCAGCCGATGGAATCACTTGTTTCCTTGAGCTCTACTCACTAGACGCTGCACAAACCTTTAAAATGACGTCAAACTATAAGTCCTATAGGGTTCTAGCGTAGCCATCGTTATGTTATCGCCTGACACTGAAATCCAAAAGGACTGGTAGTTTGACGTCATTATTTGGGGTTTTTTTTGCACCGCTTAGTGAGTTGTCGTTAGTAGAGCTCATGGAAACAAGTTATTTCATTTGTTGAACTATTGAATACAACTCACGATTTGTTTTCTTTTGTGGCCAAAGACTGGCATTTTGACATTTTGTCATTTTTTGGTCAGTGTCAGGCCATAACTTTACGAAGGCCACGGTTCTTGTGTCAGGCTATAGATTAATTCGAAGATGACGTCACTCAGGTCTTTGTTATTGTTTTTTTGCTATCCGCGTTTATGAGTAATTCTCACTAAACCGTATCGACCCGACTATAAACGATCATGGTTACACACAATTTTGTGTGTTTGTTAGTTATACTTCCGGATGGTAATGTAGTGAACTTCTTAGCCAAGCGCATACTATCTATAGGTAAATCACGACATTGTGTAGATTCGACTCCCCTGGTTTTGCGTGTGCAATAGGATTCAGTAGTCTGATGTCACGCCGCCAGGCAACGGCGGCCATCTTGGTTCTAAACAAAGAAAATCATTACTTTTTATTCTGCATGTTGGCTAGAACTTTTCATTCCCTTTTCATATGGCTTTTGATCAGAATGTGTAAAAGTCAAAACATGATCAAATTTATGGGGGTTTTTTCCTCTGGATATCCTTTATGCTCGCCGGAGAAATATTTCATACGGGCGTCCGCCATTGTTCCGATAGTTTAGAGCCAGTGTTACTGTTACCATGCGTCATTAGGAAGGAAGTGACGTTACGACTATTTAATCCTATTTAACCAGTTAACTGCTGTACTCTGGTAAAACTCGTAATACTCTTCAACAGTCGTAACGTCACTTCCTTTCTAATGACGGATGGTGACTTAGTAACACTGGCTCTAAACTATCAGAACAATGGCGGACGCCCGTATGAAATATTTCCCCGGCGAGCATAAAAGCGTATCCAGAGGAGAAAAACCCCCCCATAAATTTGACCATGTTTTGACTTTTACACATTCTGATCACAAGGCATATGAAAAGTTCTAGCCAGCTTGAAGAATAAAAAGCAATGATTTTCTTTGTTTAGAACCAAGATGGCCGTCGTTGCCGGGCGGCGTGACATCAGACTACTGAATCCAATTAAAAATTTGACCAGAAAACTCGTCCTTCAAATATCGCTTGATTAAAATGGTCCTCATCTTGGCAAACACCTCTCAAATCTGGAATCTCGTGAATGATAAATAGCCAGATAAAAAAAAATAATTGAGCTTTTATATAGATAGTTCTTAGTTGACGTCACTCAGGCCTTTGTTATTGTTTTTTACCATCCGCGTTTATGAGTAATGCTCACTAAACTGTATTAACCTGACTATAAACGTTCATGGATACACACGGTCTTGTGTGTTGGTCCGTTATACTTCCGGATGGCAATGTTATGAGCTTCTTAGCAAAGCGCATACTATCTATAGGGCAATATCCACTAAACGTGCTCAAAGCGCTTTCCAAGGGGTCCCTGGCCATCAGCAACATTTAACATGTAGGACGGGACATGGCGCCTGTTAGGCGATAATACATTTTTTTTTCTGACAGAGACAAAGCTGTTAACGGCCAGTTACTCATTTTACACCTGAGTACGGTGAGAGAATGTGAGTCAAGATCCTTCTCCAAGGACTCAACTATCCGCCGAGCGAGGCTCGAACCCAGGACCTTCCGATCCAAAAGCGAGTATCATACGACAAGACCACATAACCGCACAAATCTGGGACCTCGCGAATGGTAAATGGCCAGCTATTCATTTTACACATGAGTACGCTGAGAGAATGTGAATAAAGAGCTAAATCCTTTGCAACACTCAGGCCTACCAGTCCGAAAGCAAGTGTTATAGATGAAACGAAAATGACGGCATTCAGCTCTTTGTTATTGTTTTTGTTTATGAGTAATTCTCACTAAACTGTACTAACCTGACTATAAACGGTCATGGTTACACATAGTTTTGTGTGTTGGTCCGTTCTACTTTCGGTTGGCAATGGTTGCTGTGCGCTTGGCGAAAAAACTCACAACATTGCCATCCGGAAATATAACGGATCAACACACAAAACTATGTGTAAACTTGAACGTTTATAGATAGAACGAAGATGACGTCACGCATGCCTTTGTTTTTGTTTTTACCGTCCGCGTTTGTGAGTTGTTCTCACTAAACTGTATTAATCAGACTATAAAAGTTCATGGTTACACAGAGTTTTGTGTGTTGGTCCGTTATACTTCCGGATGGCAATGTTGTGAACTCCTTGGCCAAGCGCATTCTATCTATAGTCAGGTTAATACAGTTTAATGAGAATAACTCATAAACGTGGTTGGCAGAAAAAAACAAAACAAAACAATAACAAAGACCTGGGTGACGTAAACTTCGTTCTATCTATAAAACATCGAGCCAAAAACAAATAAATAGTTGTCACTGTGTTGGACACAACTAAGGGACATCATCTTTGACAACCGCATTCCCCTGAAAATCAGGTTTTCCTCAAAGCCAGAGTATAATAATATATTATATTATAGGAAGTGGTTATTCAGTATCAGATACTGAATAGTGCTTTGCCACTATTCAGTATCCATAAGGAACTCTTTTTTATAGAGAGAGTGAAAAGTGCGACAATCTCGGTTGAACTGCTGACCTACTTCCAGATTGAACAAGTGCAGTAACTGACAGCCCGATTCAAAGTTGTAAAATATTTTGATCGAAATTTTTAAATTTCTGCTATCGTGCAATTAACATAGTTCAAAATATCAAAATAAGAGAGGCAGTCAAATACATTTTTTAATGTCTGAATAGACATGATTAAATGTCTCTCAAAGTTTAGTGACACCATGGCATGGTGGATATAAGCTGTTTGACTCTGAGCTTAAGGTTCGAGAGTTCAAATCCCGTTAAGGGTAACTTTTTTTTTTTTTTTTCCCAATATTTTTTAAAAATTCCTTCTGTCTATTTATATTTTTTAAACTTTTGTTTTAATAATTTTATTTGCTTGAAATATACTTTAATGTTGATAATATACTATTGTTCTTTTATTATTATTATTATTATTATTATTATTATTATTATTATTATTATTATTATTATTATTATTATTATTATTATTATTATTATTATTATTATTATTATTATTATTATTATTATTATTATACTTACTTACTTACTATTATTATTATCGTTGTTGTTGTAATCGTCATCACCGTCATTATTATGATTATGGTTATGATTTTTTTTTAATCAAGTAGTTGGAGTAATTTAATCAGTTATCGATTTATTACGAATATCTTTTATGTGTTATCACCGCGTTGTTGTTTTTCATTATTGTGCTCTTCTATTGTTTATTACTTTTTAAAACCTTGCTTTTTTCTGTTGTTGTTGTTCTCCTTGTTGTTGTTGTTTGTTTGTTTGTTTTGTCATCTAAGACAAACCCGATTCATTATAAATTCATTTTTAATTGAGCGATGTACTTCCGAGAATTACTTGCCGTATTATATTGAAATTTACATGACAATAATAATAATAATAATAATAATAATAATAATAATAATAATAATAATAATAATAATAATAATAATAATAATAATAATAATAATAATAATAATAATGATAATAATAATGATAATATAATAATAATAATAATAATAATAATAATAATAATAATAATAATAATAATAATAATAATAATAATAATAATAATAATAATAATAATAATAATTTAAATAGATACTGAATATTAGACTACAATTGACATCTATTTACTGAATACACGTGGTATTTTTATGGATGTTTCTTTTTTTACGAAACCTGCTAAAACACGCCGAAACCCGACAAAGTTATGGAAAGTAGGCAAATAATGGGGAGTGAACCTGGGACTCAGGGAAGTGTACACCATTGGGGAGTGAACCTGGGACTGGGTTTCGTTTTTTAAAAAAGCAATTACTTTTTTACGAAACCCGCCAATATCCAACAAAGTTATGGAAAGAAAGTAACAGTGGGGGAGTGAACCCGAGACTATGGTTTTTCGGCGGGTTTTGGCGGGTTTCGTAAAAAAGTAATTGCTTCATTCTCGTCTGGTACCCAACTCCCATAGTTCGGCTTCATTTCCCACTGGTATCCATCTTCCATAGTCCCAGGTTCATTTCCACTGATTTCCTCTTTTCACAGTCCCAGGTTCACTCCCAACCGGTGTGCACTTCCCTGAGTCCCGGTTCATTGCCCAATGGTGCCCACTTCCCATAACTTTTGACAATTTCGGTAGGTTTCGAAATAAAAGTACATTCTGAGCTCACTGTCCACTGGTATCAGCCTCTCGCAGTCCCGAATTCAATCCTCATCGGTGTCCAAATCCTAGATTCACTCCCCACTGCTGCCTGCTTCCCATAACTTTGTCGGCTTTTGGCGGGTTTCGTAAAAAAGTAATTCCCCTCCCCCTTGGTATTGCTTTTTTACAAAATCCAGAGTCCCAGGTTCAATTCCCACAAGTGTACACTTCCCTGATTCTCAGGATCACTCCCACTGTTGCCTTCTTCAATAACTTTGTCGGATATTGCCAGGTTTAGTCGGGTTTTGTAAAAAAGTAATTGCTTTTATGTGAAACTCGCTGAAACCCGCCGAAAACCAGAGTCTCAGGTTCACTCCCCACTGGTGTACACTTCCCTGAGTCTCAGGTTCACTCACCACTGTTGCCTACTTCCCATAACTTTCTCGGATATTGCCAGGTTTTCGTCGGGTTTCGTAAAAAAGTAATTGCTTTTATGTGAAACTCGCTGAAATCCGCAGAAAACAAGAGTCTCAGGTTCACTGCCCAGTGGTGTACACTTCCATGAATCTCAGGTTCACTCCCCATTGTTGCCTACTTTCAAAATCTGTCGGATATTGCCGGGTTTCGTAAAAAAATAATTGCTTTTATGTGAAACTCGCTGAAATCCGTCGAAAACCATAGTCTCAGGTTCACTCCCCACTGGTGTACACTTCCCTTAGTCTCAGGTTCACTCCCCATTATTTGCCTACTTTCCATAACTTTGCCCGATTTTGTTGGGAGATGGCGCATTTCGTAAACAAAAAGTAATTGCTTTTTTTTTCAAAATCCGCCGAAACCCAGTCACAGGTTCACTCCCCACTGGTGTACACTTCCCTGAATCTCAGGTTCACTCCCCACTGTTGCCTACTACCATAACTTTCTCGGATATTGCCAGGTTTTGTCGGGTTTTGTAAAAAAGTAATTGCTTCTTTATGAAACTAGCTGAATCCCGCCGAAAACCATAGTCTCAGGTTCACTCCCCACTGGTGTACACTTCACTGAGTCTCAGGTTCACTCCCCACGCTTTGCCTACTTTCCACAATTTTGCCGCATATTGTCGGGTTTCGTAAAAAAGTAATTCCCCCCCCCCCCCCCTATTTTGTTATTGCTTTTTTACAAAACCCAGAGTCCCAGGTTCACTCCCCACTGGTGTACACTTCCCTGAATCTCAGGTTCATCCCCTCCCCCCCCCCCCCCCTACACACACACGCCCACACACACACGCTGCTGCCTACCTCCCATAACTTTGTCGGATATTGCCAGGTGTCGTCGGGTTTCGTAAAAAAGTAATTGCTTTTTATTACGAAACCCGTCGAAACCCAGTCCCAGGTTCACTCCCCACTGGTGTACACTTCTCTGAGTCCCATATTCACTCCCACAGCTGCACTCTTCCCATAACTTTGTCAGGTTACGGAAAAAAAGACACCGTATTATAGTGCAAAACCACTATTCAGTGTCAGATACTGAATAGTGCAAAACCGCTATTCAGTATCTGATACTGAATAGTGCAAAACCACTATTCAGTATCAGATACTGAATAGTGCAAAACCACTATTCAGTATCAGATACTGAATAGTGCTAGCCTAATAATAATGCAATGTGTCAATGTCTCGCTTAAAAGTAAGGCGTTTTAAAGAAAATATTTCGTGCGTGTTGAACTTTTTTCCCCTTTTATGTTGAATCGGCGTGTTACCAACTGTGTTTCTTGAATATTGACACACTCATGTAATGTGTTTTAAGTAAATATTAGTCTAGGCTGGAAAGAGGGGGGGTATCTGATACTGAATAGTGGTTTTGCACTATTCAGTATCAGATACTGAATAGCGGTTTTGCACTATTCAGTATCTGACACTGAATAGTGGTTTTGCACTATAATACGGTGTCTTTTTTTCCGTAACCTGACAAAGTTATGGGAAGAGTGCAGCTGTGGGAGTGAATATGGGACTCAGAGAAGTGTACACCAGTGGGGAGTGAACCTGGGACTGGGTTTCGACGGGTTTCGTAATAAAAAGCAATTACTTTTTTACGAAACCCGACGACACCTGGCAATATCCGACAAAGTTATGGGAGGTAGGCAGCAGCGTGTGTGTGTGGGCGTGTGTGTGTAGGGGGGGGGGGGGGGAGGGGATGAACCTGAGATTCAGGGAAGTGTACACCAGTGGGGAGTGAACCTGGGACTCTGGGTTTTGTAAAAAAGCAATAACAAAATAGGGGGGGGGGGGAATTACTTTTTTACGAAACCCGACAATATGCGGCAAAATTGTGGAAAGTAGGCAAAGCGTGGGGAGTGAACCTGAGACTCAGTGAAGTGTACACCAGTGGGGAGTGAACCTGAGACTATGGTTTTCGGCGGGATTCAGCTAGTTTCATAAAGAAGCAATTACTTTTTTACAAAACCCGACAAAACCTGGCAATATCCGAGAAAGTTATGGTAGTAGGCAACAGTGGGGAGTGAACCTGAGATTCAGGGAAGTGTACACCAGTGGGGAGTGAACCTGTGACTGGGTTTCGGCGGATTTTGAAAAAAAAAAGCAATTACTTTTTGTTTACGAAATGCGCCATCTCCCAACAAAATCGGGCAAAGTTATGGAAAGTAGGCAAATAATGGGGAGTGAACCTGAGACTAAGGGAAGTGTACACCAGTGGGGAGTGAACCTGAGACTATGGTTTTCGACGGATTTCAGCGAGTTTCACATAAAAGCAATTATTTTTTTACGAAACCCGGCAATATCCGACAGATTTTGAAAGTAGGCAACAATGGGGAGTGAACCTGAGATTCATGGAAGTGTACACCACTGGGCAGTGAACCTGAGACTCTTGTTTTCTGCGGATTTCAGCGAGTTTCACATAAAAGCAATTACTTTTTTACGAAACCCGACGAAAACCTGGCAATATCCGAGAAAGTTATGGGAAGTAGGCAACAGTGGTGAGTGAACCTGAGACTCAGGGAAGTGTACACCAGTGGGGAGTGAACCTGAGACTCTGGTTTTCGGCGGGTTTCAGCGAGTTTCACATAAAAGCAATTACTTTTTTACAAAACCCGACTAAACCTGGCAATATCCGACAAAGTTATTGAAGAAGGCAACAGTGGGAGTGATCCTGAGAATCAGGGAAGTGTACACTTGTGGGAATTGAACCTGGGACTCTGGATTTTGTAAAAAAGCAATACCAAGGGGGAGGGGAATTACTTTTTTACGAAACCCGCCAAAAGCCGACAAAGTTATGGGAAGCAGGCAGCAGTGGGGAGTGAATCTAGGATTTGGACACCGATGAGGATTGAATTCGGGACTGCGAGAGGCTGATACCAGTGGACAGTGAGCTCAGAATGTACTTTTATTTCGAAACCTACCGAAATTGTCAAAAGTTATGGGAAGTGGGCACCATTGGGCAATGAACCGGGACTCAGGGAAGTGCACACCGGTTGGGAGTGAACCTGGGACTGTGAAAAGAGGAAATCAGTGGAAATGAACCTGGGACTATGGAAGATGGATACCAGTGGGAAATGAAGCCGAACTATGGGAGTTGGGTACCAGACGAGAATGAAGCAATTACTTTTTTACGAAACCCGCCAAAACCCGCCGAAAAACCATAGTCTCGGGTTCACTCCCCCACTGTTACTTTCTTTCCATAACTTTGTTGGATATTGGCGGGTTTCGTAAAAAAGTAATTGCTTTTTTAAAAAACGAAACCCAGTCCCAGGTTCACTCCCCAATGGTGTACACTTCCCTGAGTCCCAGGTTCACTCCCATTATTTGCCTACTTTCCATAACTTTGTCGGGTTTCGGCGTGTTTTAGCAGGTTTCGTAAAAAAAGAAACATCCATAAAAATACCACGTGTATTCAGTAAATAGATGTCAATTGTAGTCTAATATTCAGTATCTATTTAAATTATTATTATTATTATTATTATTATTATTATTATTATTATTATTATTATTATTATTATTATTATTATTATTATTATTATTATTATTATTATTATTATCATTATTATTATCATTATTATTATTATTATTATTATTATTATTATTATTATTATTATTATTATTATTATTATTATTATTATTATATTATTATTATTATTATTATTATTATTATTATTGTCATGTAAATTTCAATATAATACGGCAAGTAATTCTCGGAAGTACATCGCTCAATTAAAAATGAATTTATAATGAATCGGGTTTGTCTTAGATGACAAAACAAACAAACAAACAACAACAACAAGGAGAACAACAACAACAGAAAAAAGCAAGGTTTTAAAAAGTAATAAACAATAGAAGAGCACAATAATGAAAAACAACAACGCGGTGATAACACATAAAAGATATTCGTAATAAATCGATAACTGATTAAATTACTCCAACTACTTGATTAAAAAAAAATCATAACCATAATCATAATAATGACGGTGATGACGATTACAACAACAACGATAATAATAATAGTAAGTAAGTAATAATAATAATATAATAATATAATAATAATAATAATAATAATAATAATAATAATAATAATAATAATATAATAATAATAATAATAATAATAATAATAATAATAATAATAATATATAAAGAACAATAGTATATTATCAACATTAAAGTATATTTCAAGCAAATAAAATTATTAAAACAAAAGTTTAAAAAATATAAATAGACAGAAGGAATTTTTAAAAAATATTGGGAAAAAAAAAAAAAAAAGTTACCCTTAACGGGATTTGAACTCTCGAACCTTAAGCTCAGAGTCAAACAGCTTATATCCACCATGCCATGGTGTCACTAAACTTTGAGAGACATTTAATCATGTCTATTCAGACATTAAAAAATGTATTTGACTGCCTCTCTTATTTTGATATTTTGAACTATGTTAATTGCACGATAGCAGAAATTTAATAATTTCGATCAAAATATTTTTACAACTTTGAATCGGGCTGTCAGTTACTGCACTTGTTCAATCTGGAAGTAGGTCAGCAGTTCAACCGAGATTGTCGCACTTTTCACTCTCTCTATAAAAAAGAGTTCCTTATGGATACTGAATAGTGGCAAAGCACTATTCAGTATCTGATACTGAATAACCACTTCCTTATTATTATTGTCACAAAGCGTGTAAATTATCCTTCTGAAATACTACTGCTTGTCAGGTGTGTAAATTATGAGCTTGTGTGTGTGTGTCTTATGTAAAAGCGTTGGATCGACTTATTCTTACAATGGTAATGATTTTTTAAAAATTCTTGTTAATCTATGTGCCTGTAACATTGAAAATTTGATGAAATCAGACGCAATGGGAGCGATCTATATTCATGTTTTCATAAAAGCAAGTCATCGATCACATGCTTTGTTGCTGTCCAACGATCGGATATTTCTTAACAAATGTAAACACGCTGCTTTGTTTACAAATGTTGTAAACATACCCATGTGTCAAGCTGAATCAAGTGACCAACCGTGATGTGAGATATTTCAAAAGCTGTGAACACTTTTCACTAAGTGTTTCACTTTGAGCACATTTTGCCATGTGACGAATGACCTCGAGCACATGGAAAGTTAATATAAGTTCTTAGATCATGCCCATTCACTGTTTAACTATAGAACGAAGTTGACGTCACTCAGCTCTTTGTTGTTATTTTTAGACAGTCATTTTTATGAACAGTTCTCACTATATATATATATATATATATATATATATATATATATATATATATATATATATATATATATATATATATATATATATAAATATCAGACTATAACTCTAGCATCAAAAGTCCCCATGTGATTTTTGAAGTAGAGAAAAGCGTGTGTTGTTTAATAAAAGAGTTTATATTGCGACAACAGCATAACTTGGCTTGAAAATAAGTAGAAATTATGATCTCAACCCCAATACATGACAAAAAATCAATCTACCTGGACTGGGGATCGAACCTCAGACCTTCTGATTCCCGGTCAAACGTGCTACCATGAAACGTCTGATCGGGGATCAGAAGGTCTGAGGTTCCATCCCCAGTCGAGGTAGACTGATTTTTGGGATGTATTTTTTTTTTCTCTTGTATTTTTCTTTCTTGCTTTGTCTGGCACCTTTCATACACACTTGTTCAAATTTCTATCTTACACCGGTGCTTGCTCCCTAGTTTCTCAATTTGATTTATTCATAAATCTAAAAGTGTTATCCAGAGATCTATAGATAGAATGAAGTTGACGTCACTCGGATCTTTGTTATTGTTTTTTGCCATCCTCGTTTATGAGTACTTCTCACTAAATTGTATGAACAAGACTATAAAATGTCATGGTTACATCTAGTTTTCCCCGTGTTGTGTCCGGGGTCCCTCAACTGAG
>NC_088366.1:12035836-12095836 GCF_034508935.2 Berghia stephanieae | reverse complement strand
TAGGATCGACAGCCTCTTCCTGAGTTGCTTGATGAGTATTGCGACTCAAATTATTTCGTGAGACAGCCTTCCTTGGGACAGCTTTCACATCTAATCATTGTATATTCCTGCCACTCGCGTATTGGAAGTGTAATCTGGGAACAGTATAAACTCAAAGCGATGATAATAATAAAACACTCACTCACTCACTCACTATCCAGCGTCGACCTAATTGACGTTGGCTGCCCGCGCTTTGTGACGACAAAAGTCCGCCCATTCCCTTCGTCTGTTGACGGTATCATATAAAATTATATTCATCTCTCCATTCTAGGATGTTATACAACACGAATAACTAATATTGTGACAATGGAAAACGATTCAGAAGTATGAGGATCGGAATATTACCTCCCCTCGAACATTGTGAACAAGTTTAGAGTGTACAATGCTGGGAAGAAAAACCCCAAACAATCTTCTATGTATGCGTCCTTTAAAAATTCTAATATCAACTTTAAGTAAACCATGTTGATTGTTCACTTGAGGTAATTTAACTAAATCGAATCTTATCTTTCACACATTACTCATTTCAACAACGCAACGAAAAGCAGAGATTCAAAATGACCCAGAGAGCAACACCACAAACACTCATTGAAAATCAAAAGGCTAGTTCGGGATGTAAACGTGTCGTGGGCTACTTCACAAACTGGGCACAGTATAGGAACGGTCACGGCAAGCAAGTGCCAGAAGATCTTGATCCTTTTATGTGCACCCACATAATCTTTGCTTTCGCCAAGCTGAATGGAAATGTTCTTGCACCGATTGAATGGAACGACGATGAAACTGATTGGAATCTTGGAAATTATAAGAAGGTGACGGGGCTTAAAGACAAAAATCCGAATCTTAAAGTTTTGCTTGCAGTTGGAGGTTGGAATATGGGATCTGCTCCTTTCACTTCCATGGTGGCAACCAAGAGAAAGCGTAAAGAATTTATCGACACAAGCATACGCTTCTTGCGAGAACGAGGAATCGATGGCCTTGACATTGATTGGGAATATCCCGCTAATAGAGGAAGCCCGCCTGAGGACAAAGATCGGTTTTCTGATCTTTTGAGGGAATTGAAAACAGCGTATACACAAGAAGCAGCCGATACCGGGTTTCCGAGACTTTTACTAACTGCTGCAGTCGGAGCTGGTAGTGGAGTTGTTGAAACGGCTTATGACGTTCCAGTTCTGAATTCTGAATTAGATTTCATAAATTTGATGAGCTACGATTTGCACGGATCTTGGGACAATCAGACTGGTCATGTCAGTCCTCTGTATTCATGTAAGTGGGAAAATAGGGATGATGCTAAGTTAAACGTGCATTGGGCCGCGTACAACTGGGTGGAAAAGGGTGCCAGCCCAGAAAAACTTGTCATCGGCTTACCTCTCTACGCACGAACCTTTCGCCTTTTGTCAACCTCAGAAAATGGCGTTGGGGCTAAAGCAAGTGGACCAGGAAGCGCTGGATCGTACACACAACAAGAGGGCGTTTTGGCCTATTATGAAGTCTGTGAAATGATTGAGAAGGGAGCCTCAAAGAACTTTATCGAGGAACAGCGAGTGCCTTACATCGTCCACGGGGACCTTTGGGCAGGATACGAGGATCCGGACAGCATCAAGGAAAAGATCAAATACATACGTGATCATAACTTTGGGGGAGTGATGGTCTGGGACCTTAGTTTTGACGACACAAAAGGCGTCTATTCTGGTGAAGGAACATACCCATTGATGAACACAATCAAAAACATCTTGTCAAATTAAACAGCCTTGCTAGAGTCTTCTACTTCCAAAGTCATTCATGATATTGGATTAAATAGTCTGATGTCACGTCCGTCCAGCAACGAGCAGCTTGGTTCTAAACAAAGAAGATCGGTACTTTTTATTCTTCATTCTGGCTAAAACTTTTTCACATGTTATGTGATCAGAATGTATAAAAGTCAAAACACGATCAGATTTATACTGTTTTTCTCCACATGTTACACTTTTATGCTATTCGGAGAAGTATTTCTTAAGGGCGTCCGCCATTGTTCCGATAGTTTAGAACCATTTAAGTTACTATGCGTCATTACGAGAGAAGTGACGTCACGACTGTTGAAGCCTATTCTCCAGTGATATTATACTTCTGGGACTTATTTGGCTCATGAGCCCTTCGCGTATCTGATAAAGACTGAATAACATCAACTACTTCCACCAATTTCTGTTCGGAATTCTCACAACGTTGTCAATCGTCGCGGTTTTGAATGTTGAGTGTCATGTGATCTTCTACATTTCTGAGATTTTAATCAAGTTTGACGGAGAGATTGGCCAGCCTTCTTCTCAATAGGTCATGTCCACATGCTTGTTTTCTGGATTTTCACAATCCAATTGAAGAGTGGTTTTCCAAAACTTCCCAACTCCGTTTTTTCCCCATTTTGAGATGTTGAGGATTATTTCCCCCTAAAATCTCTCATTCGGCTATCATTTTATCATATCATATTTACACATATCTATGGAAATTCTTGTGCCAAATGATGCTTAAAATAAAATTTAGATTTCAATTTGTCTCATGGATGGAAAATCTCAAAAAAGTAGGAAATTCGACTTAACGAGTTTTGGAAAACCAGCCATTGGAATTATTTTTAATACTAGAAAAAAGCCCGCAATTTCGCGGGGAAAGAACTATTTTCATTCGATACTGTACTCACCATCATTTAATGAGGGCAGATTAGTAAACAACGGTGTCTGTGTAATTTGGTATTATATCTTCGGTTGATTTTTCTGTGTGGCCCAACATGAAGTGTAAGCCACTATAGCCTCTGACCCGTGACACAGCAACATACAGTTGTCCATGTGTGAATACCGGTTGTGGTAAGAAAATCCCCACCTTGCTTAATGTCTGCCCCTGAGACTTGTTAATTGTCATTGCATATGACAATTTTACCGGAAACTGTCTTCTATTTATAATAAATGGTAAGCCTGAATCAGTTGTTGTCGTCAGATTGATTCTAGGGATAAACACTATGTCGCCAGCTCTACTACCGGTAATTATCTTGGCTTCTTATACTTTTGAACCTAATTTAATTATTAACAAACGGGTGCCATTTAGGAGGCCTGATTTAGGATTTATATTTCTAAGCAGTATGACTGACGTGTTGGCTTTCAAATGTAATGCATGTGGAGGAAGTCCGGGAGGTGTAAGTTCGTTCAAGAATTCAATCGGGTATAAGTTGATGCCAGAGTCACTTTGAATGGAATCAGCACTACGGTAAATTTGTTCAGTTGATGAGGTCAACCTGAACAGCATTTATTTTGTCAACATTTTCATGGGTTGTAGTCAAAATTGGTCTCTCTGATAGATAACGTTCATCCGCAAAGTTCAGATTCAAATCATTGTATACAGCATTTATCAAGCATTCTGGGTCATTTTCAGGAAGGCATAGCGCTGAAGGTAATTTAACAGAATACTTTCCTATTTCGCTGAAAACCGGCTCTGTACCATTTCCGATGCGGAAAAGCCAATTTGCAAAACAGTTATTGTCATCAGTAACCCTCATGTTCTTGTTCATGTGAAAAATGGTGACAAAATTCCAATAATGGATTTGTTAAGTGTGACACTTAATATATCGGCTTCACTTCCGTTGTTAACAACAGGTAGAATTTGCCGAAAATCCCATCCAAGTACAACCACTTTGCCCCCAAAAGGTTTTGAACTGCCTGTTATGTCACAAAATATCCTGCTCACACATTCAAACACACGCCTGTCCATCCCAAATTATGAGAGAACTACTCTTCAGTAACTTAGCTGTGTCTGATTGGCGACTGATGCTACAGGTGCTGTTATCCGTTATTGGAATTGGAATTTTGAACGTTGAATGTGCTGTTCTACCACCGTGCTGACAAAAGATCAAAGGTGAAAATACAAATTTAAAGAATACTGGGGATGAAGGAGCTTTCGGAATGTCTCCCCTTTACTTAACTTATGGAAAAACCAACACCCTAGCACCTTTAATAACACTTATGACTTACCTCTCGAGCCAACCCTAATAGTAAAAAAAGAATCAAAATGGCGACTGAAATACCTTCATGTGATCAAGTGAATAATATCACTATGAATGCCACGATTTGCTGAAAAATGCCAACACACACACACACACATGTATACACCACACACAACACACACACACAAACATACACACACACACACACACACACACACACACACAAACATATCATAACAAAACTGATCACCGCTAAATCAAGCACACAACGGAAGTAATAATAATACTTGATGTCATAAATAGATGACGCAAATTGACAACTTTTTACAGTGTCAAAATTAGTTGATTTTGGGTATCTGTTTGACTCAACGAACTTTCAAACTGACTTTAAATTATAAAAGGAAATCAAGTTATCTGTTTATCTATCTGTAAAAAATACATTCCTAATTTTCAAATCTTTCAGTAGAGTTGTGCGCCGTATCAATTTTTTTATTGACTCAAATAAGCACAATGTTCTCCACAATGCTATATTTTTTAAAGAAAGGATGACACACAATTGACGTTCGTTCAAACCACCAGTGGCGAACATTAATTATACTATTTTCTATATCACTTGTAATAATAAAATCAAATTCAACAATTAAAAATTGTTTTCATATTTTATACCAAGGAGTTGTGTTTTAAGAAGAGAGAGAGAGAGAGAGAGAGAGAGAGAGAGAGAGAGAGAGAGAGAGAGAGAGAGAGAGAGAGAGAGAGAGAGAGAGAGAGTGCGGCTATGTGGTCTAGTGGTATCAGGGTTCTAACCACGCTCGGCGCAGGAGTCCTTGGAAAAGACTCTTTACTCACATTCTCTCACCGTACTCAGGTGTAAAATGAGTACCTGGCCGTCAACAGGGTTGTCTGTACGAAAAATTGTATTATCGCCTAACAGGCGTCATGTTCGTCCTACATTAAGTGTTGCTGTTGGTCAGGGACCCCTTGTAAAGCGCTTTGAGCACGTTTAGTGGATATTGCTCTATATAAAAGCTCATTTTTTAGAGAGCGAGAAAAAAAGAGAGAGAGATAGAGATAGAGATAGAGAGAGAGTTGATTCAAGGTATAATTCTAGGCTATGTAGTCACTTCTTTTCTCATCACATGCAGCAATCATGTGACAAAACAAAATGAATGATAACAAAGTATCATCTCTGATTCTGTCAGATTCAAAGATATTTGAATGAACCGAAACATTTAGGATTACTTTCCTGAAAATGAGTGTTTTTAAGAAACTGAGAGGCACTTTTCAAACTGCACAACAAGGTTTTGTTGATGGGTAAGGAAAAAGAAAACGTAAAAATCATCAGCGGTTTCATCGTACTTTTCTCTCTGGATGCAACTGCTGATCTCAATCTATCTTATCAATAATCTATCTAATATCTACCTCCATTCTACTCTAAATCGAGCTCAAACTCCTTTAACCATTCACCCCACTATCATCATCCTTTTTCATTCAACTCCTCCTCGACCCTTCCCCTCCTCTCCTCCTCCTCCTCCTCCTCTTCTTCTTCTTCTTCTTCTTCTTCTTCTTCTTCTTCTTCTTCTTCTTCTTCTTCTTCTTCTTCTTCTTCTTCTTCTTCTTCTTCTTCTTCTTTCTTCTTCTTCTTCTTCTTCTTTCTTCTTCTTCTTCTTCTTCTTCTTCTTCTTCTTCTTCTTCTTCTTCTTCTTCTTCTTCTTCTTCTTCTTCTTCTTCTTCTTCTTCTTCTTCTTCTTCTTCTTCTTCCTCCTCCTCCTCCTCCTCCTCCTCCTCCTCCTCCTCCTCCTCCTCCTCCTCCTCCTTCTTCTTCTTCTTCTTCTTCTTCTTCTTCTCCAGATTCTCCTCCTCTTTTTCCTCCACTTCCCTCCCTTTTCTTATCATTATCGTGTCTTAAAGCGGTATTATTATTAGGCTGATATTGATATGGGAATGAACTAGATAGGGGTTAGAAATGGAACTTATAGCCACAAATATGAAAATGAAACTTAATATTAATTTCAAATTTCAATGGTTTATGGGCGACAAATAGTAGGGATAGGTATACAATTTCTTTGATTAAGAAAAAAACTCTCAAAAGTTCTTATCTTTACCATTTTAAATGTAAATTCAGTTTTTAGGTTTCAATTCATACCGACACAATTCCTATTTAAGATGATGGCTTACATATATATGCCTGGTCAAACTGCTATTAATTAAGTCTTGAGTGATGCGAGTGCTAAAACGTGAATTTAAATAAAAATTTATCAGGTAAATATTATTTTTTTTTGTTCCTGCATTTTTATGAAATTAAGCCCATTTTCTGGTTGTACCACATTGTAATTGTTTTGAGTTGATATTCTAATATTTTATTTGGGGATGGAGGGAGGGTGAATCTTGACTTCACCCGAGACCAATCTTGGCTGCTGTGCATGTGAAGTGACTGACCTTTTAACGGATCCCTAAAAGCCCATTATCATTTTCTTTTCTTTGGGGGTGGTTCTCCATTGTGCATTTCTGGGTGGGGTTCCTGACCTCCCAAAGTGGGCAGGGAGGTACATACTGTGTCTTCTATCCCCCTATGTCTGTTTTTCAACATGCTTTCTGTCTTTGTCTTGGAATGAGATTACTTGGTTTTGTCCTGGCCCTGGCCGGATACCCTGGCTGGGAGGGAAACAGTCAAGTGTATTTTTAGTTTTGGGAGGTGATATTTTTTTCCTTGTAAATCATCTCTCTGTTATGCACTGTATTATGTTTTGTTTTTATGTATTATATATGATTTGTAAACATTTGAGTGTATTCCTCTTAATGGGACCTGTGCTTGTGTCTGGATGAGACTTTTAGGTAATCTCAAACTAAGTACACTGATAGTGTGCTTTTGGAATCTACATCTGCACCCTATTTGAACCAATTCCCCTTTGTCTGCCTTATTCTTGGATGTTTTGATTGTAATTCTTTAACTTTTTACTATCCCATTTTCTTCCTTTTTACTGGCGCTGATATGACTTTATTGTGTTGCTAGCGCCATAAAACCCTTAAAAACAAAAACATCCATTGTGCATTTGGATGAATATGTTGTTTTGCGAATATGAGTGAGACTAATTTTTAATTTTTGAAGAAAAGGAATCTGCAACTTGTATACAGTGTGGGGTCCTTTGGTTGTACTACATTGTAACCGTCTTGATCTGATATTTTCTCATTTTTCTTTTTCTTTTAATGTTAAACTTTATATCCACAGTTTACGTGCTGTAACATTACTGGATGGCAATTTGAAATCGGAGCATCTGCATCACATAAAATCAAAGGATATTAATTTGGACGTGGGTGCGGATCTGCTAAATGAGTAAGATATTTCATCAAGTTTAGATGCTTTTGTTTTGTCTGTGTCTGTGTGATTTTGATTATCTAGTATTTATCAACGTGTAGTTTTGGAGACAAAAATGTCCATCGAGCTGGAGTTTACTCCAGTTTCTGTAGCTTTAAATGGATGGTAACAATGATAATGATAATGATAATAATTAATAATAATGATGGTAATGATATAAATTGATAATAATAATAATAATAATAATAATAATAATAATAATAATAATAATAATAATAATAATAATATAATAATAATAGTAATAATTATAGTGATAATAATAATAATATTAATCATAATAATAGTAATAATAATAATAATAATAATAATAATAATAATAATAATAATAATAATAATAATAATAATAATAATAATAATAATAATATAATAATAATAATAATATAATAATAATAATAATAATAATAATAATAATAATAATAATAATAATAATAATAATAATAATAATAATAATAATAATATTAGAACTGCAAACACATAGATGTTTTGTTACGTATTTTTAATTTTTCAAACTTAGGATGACATTTTTAATATGTTATTTTTTTTCAAACTTGTCATATCTTTTGTCTTTTTTTTCTCTTCCAAACAGGTATCAAAAAGTATGGTCAAGTATTCAGAATGAGACCAAACTGTGTTCAAAGAAAGCAGAGGTACCTGATGTTGATTGCAGCTGTTACTGTTATTTTTATTATTATTATAATTACTGTTATTATTATTATTAAGATTACTATTATTATTATTATTATTATTATTATTATTATTATTATTATTATTATTATTATTATTATTATTATTATTATTATTATTATTATTATTAGTAATGTTATTATTGTTGTTCTTGTTATTACTATAATAATACTAATTATTATTATTGTTGTTGTTCTTGTTATTGCTATTATTATTATTATTATTATTATTATTATTATTATTATTATTATTATTATTATTATTATTATTATTATTATTATTATTATTATTATCATTATATTTATTATTATTATTATTATTATTATTATTATTATTATTATTATTATTATTATTATTATTATTATTATTATTATTATTTATTATTATTATTATTATTATTATTATTATTATTATTATTATTATTATTATTATTATTATTATTATTATTATTATTATTAGTAATGTTATTATTGTTGTTCTTGTTATTACTATAATAATAATAATTATAATTATTGTTGTTCTTCTTGTTATTACTATAATAATAATAATAATAAAATAATAATAATAATAATAATAATAATAATAATTATTATTATTATTATTATTATTATTATTGTTATTATCATCATTATTAATCATATTATTATTATTGTTATTACTATAAGTAATGTCCTGAGTATAGAATCGGTAAGAGATTTGTTGAGAATGGTATAATTGAATACCAATCTAAATTTCTTTTGTGTTCTGATTAGAATTTATGTTTTGTTTCAAAATTAGGACAATACCATAAGCCTAAATATTATAAGATGTAAAATTTGGTTAAAAACCAGCAAATCACAGTTTAACAACTCGACAAATTCACAGGTTTAACGAACAAGGACAGAATTCTCAAATGATACCCTTCATTGTCTTAGTAAATTTTTCATCGCAACAACAAATGGTTTCATGGTTTTGACGAATGAAACTGACCAAAGAGAAAGAGGGAAGAAAGCAGAGAAAGTTGCATTGTGTCATAGCCTTAGTCATCTCATAGCCTGATACTAATCAAAAATTGAATCACAAACAAGACGACAATCACGAAAAGAAAGTTAATTGCTGTCAGTAAGGACTCGAATATGCACCGCTCAGGCCTCGAACCCAGGATCCTTTGATCCTAAGGCGAGTGTCATTCCACTAGACAACATAGCCCATCTTTTAATTATTAAATTTAGTTTTTACAATTGTTGACCTTATTCCTAACCAATCTAATAGTTTCATATTTATTAAACAATCTACATGTCCGATTAACAGGCTCATTGAATACACTTCTACCATTTTTTAAAAAGAGCACAGTATGTGCCATTTGGTTAACATTGCATATACTGTGTTTTTTAAAACAACGGCATTCTTATAGGAAATAACCATGGTTTGGCTTTCGGTGATTTTTATCTTACTAAGACTTAGGGTTGGTTTTTAGACAGCTTCTGTGTAAACTAAATATTGATTTTTTAAAAAAATTCCTAGACTGTCGATGCTAACTTATCCCCAATGTTTTTGGTGTGGGATAAAAGAGCAGAGACTGTGGCTGCTTTGGAGGAAGAAATCCAATCCATCCCTGGGATTGTGGCAACTCTGAATGAACTCCACACATTACTGGGTAATAGATATAGAATTGTATCAAGTATAGATCCTGGGTGGGGTTCCTGACCTCCCATAGTGGGCAGGCAGGTACATACTGTGTCTTCTATCCCCTTATATCTGTTTTCCAACATGCTTTCTGTCTTTGTCTTGGAATGAGATTCTGGGTGGGGGTCCTGACCTCCCATAGTGGGCAGGGGGGTACATAATGTGTCTTCTATCCCCTTATATCTGTTTTCCAACATGCTTTCTGTCTTTGTCTTGGAATGAGATTCTGGGTGGGGTTCCTGACCTCCCATAGTGGGCAGGGGGGTACATAACTGTGTCTTCTATCCCCTTATATCTGTTTTCCAACATGCTTTCTGTCTTTGTCTTGGAATGAGATTACTTGGTTTTGTCCTGGCCCTGGCTGGAGTCCTGTTTGGGAGGGAAACAGTCAAATGCATGGTTATTGTTTTGGGAGATGGTATTCTTTTCCTTGTAAATCATCTATCTCTCTGTTATGTATTACTATATTTGTTATTTTGAATGTATAATATAAGCATTTGAGTGTGTTCCTCTTTGTTGGATTTTGTGCTTGTGTCCGGGTGAGACTTATAGGTGATCTCAAACTAAGTACATTGGTGGTATGCTCTTGGAATCTACATCTGATCCCTATTTGTTCCCAGTTCCCCTATGTCTTACTTTTTATTGGGTGCTTTAATTGTAATTCTAGAACTTTTTGCTATATCATTTTCTTCCTTTTTACTGGCGCTGATATAACCTAAATGTGTTGCAAGCGCCGTAAAACCCTTAAAAACAAAACAAACAAACAAGTACAGATCCATCCATGCTATTGTTTGTTAGTGATTCAGACCTGCTTACTATTACGAAAAATTAGAATTACGAAATTTTGGCTCCAATTTCGCGGGTGGTTGGATGAGAGCATCACCCTTGAATCATATACCTATGATGTTCGCATGAGTGTACGATCCGATAGTGATGTCGTCTCTTCTTCTCTTTACTAGCCTATCCTGCTTCTTTGGTTTGTGATTGTATTTTTGACAGGGGATATTTTTTTTTCTGTAAATCTTCTGCCTGTTTGTTCTTGGTTATTTATAATTTAGCTTATGATATCTTTAGGTTATGATTTTGATTTGCATTTGTACTATTTTTGTTAGATTGCTTGTTTTTTTGTTTCAGCGGTCTCTCATATAACCTCAATTGTGTTGGAAGAGACCTAAAGCAACAAACAAACAAAAAAATATGTCTTACTTTTTATTGGGTGCTTTAATTGTAATTCTAGAACTTTTTGCTATATCATTTTCTTCCTTTTTACTGGCGCTGATATAACCTAAATGTGTTGCAAGCGCCGTAAAACCCTTAAAAACAAAACAAACAAACAAGTACAGATCCATCCATGCTATTGTTTGTTAGTGATTCAGACCTGCTTACTATTATGAAAAATTAGAATTACGAAATTTGGGCTCCAATTTCATAACTTCATGAGCATCTCTAAGTCATTAAAACTTATTGAAAATGAAAGTTGATGCCAGACTACATAATTCTAAGGATTTTGAAGTATTATTTTATTATTTAATCCTTGCGAGGATAAATTGTTGATTTTCAGTCTTGCTGATAGAGTTAACTGAGCTATCTCAAATTCTTGAAAACTAAGTATCACTCTTTTTAAAAGGAGGGGAAAAAAACCAACATGAGAATCAAAAACATCATTTGTGTTGTTTGTATATTCATTTTATTTTTCTCTTTAATTTCACATGTCTTTTGGGAATGTGCAATCTTTACAAAATAGCATTTTTGACATTTTGATCAACCATTTATTATCTTTTTGATTTTATTTGTTAGGAACGGTGCGCCAAGATTTCTCTGTAGTAGAGGCTTCTCTTTCAATGCTGGAGAATATCTGTGAGGAGATGGATCTCAAGAAGGCCATGGAACTGGAGACCAAAAAGTTGAATGATTACAGGAAGATGAAGGAAAAGGAGACGGAAAAGGTCAAAGGTGAATTGACTGTGTTTAATAATTTAGCTAAGATACTCTGTATGAAATCTTGGCAGTTTAACAATGGATAATTTGAGTCCTACTTAAGATGGTATCTTCCACATTTCGAAGGTCTGAACTGAATTTTTAAGCTTCAGTATTTCTCAACATCTTGATACACATGGGAGTACTTAACACCTTAAATTTAATTATTATTATTATTATTATTATTATTATTATTATTATTGTTATTATCATTATTATTATTATTATTATTATTATTATTATTTATTATTATTATTTATTTATTATTTTTATTATTTATTATTATTATTTGTTATTTATTATTATTATTATTATTATTATTATTATTATTATTGTAATTTATATTGTTAATGTAATTTCAAAAAGATGACTAATCAACATCAGGTTTAAGAATTTTGAAATTTGACATCCTCAATGCCTAAGTTTGTATTTTATCTGTTGTCTCTTTGTTTTCTCAGTCCAACTGGCTTTAGACCACGCTAAAAGAATGCAGGATATTGAATCGTCCAAGACTATGAAGTTGAAAGAGAGGGCAGAAGCTTTCACGTCTGCTTTTGAAGAGGACATCGATTATTACAAGACTCATGGCCAGACAGACAGTGAGTGGTGAATCTTTTTAAATTTGTGAATCTTTTTTTTTTTTTTTAACTGAAGAAGGAGAGGAGTCTGTTGCAATGTGGAACTCACCTCTCGTTGAATGAGTAATGAGTTTTAAAATGATAACTGGCCAGATAACACATTGGAGACAACACAATTCACCATTTTGTCTTTCATGAGATGCTTAGTTTTTAAACAAAAATATTGATATTTGGAAAAGACTCTGCTTTCTTAAGTTCTCAGTGTAATCAGGTGTAAAATGAGTACCTGGCCATTAACAGCGCTGTCTCCATCCGAAAAAAAAAAAAAATTCAATATCGCCTAACAAGCATCATGTCTCGTCCTACATGTTACGTGTTACTGGTGGCTAGGGAACCCTTGTAAGGCACTTTGAGTAAGTGTATTCGATATTGCGCAATTTAAAAGCTCAAATTCTTAAATCCCTACCAATTAAGTCAAAGAGCCCCCTATCTGTTAAATTCTTTACTTTAGTAACATGATACTCATTAAAATAAAAAAATGTTGTAATGACATGTAAAAATAATGCATTATAAATATTTAATTTTGTTTTCAATCTCTGTCATTAGTTGATGTGTTTGCTGGGGGTAAGTACACCGTTCAACCAGATTATCATGTTGACGAAAAATGACACACTCACTAGGATTTTGACTTGCAGTGTCTTAGATTGCAGCCATTGTTATTTCATAGCCTGGTTGAAGAAAAATGACACATTCACAAGGATTTTAACTTGCGGTTTTAGATCGTAGACATTGTTATTTCATAGCCTGGTTGTGCAGTCTTTGATCATAGCCATTGTTATTTCATAGCCTGGTTGAAGAAAAATGACACATTCACAAGTATTTTAACTTGCAATCTTAGATCGTAGTCATTGTTATTTCATAGCCTGGTTGAAGAAAAATGACACATTCACAAGGATTTTAAGTCGCAGTCTTAGATCGTAGCCATTGTTATTTCATAGCCTGGTTGAAGAAAAATGACACATTCACAAGGATTTTAAGTTGCAGTCTTAGATCATAGCCATTGTTATTTCATAGCCTGGTTGAAGGAAAAGGACACATTCACAAGGATTTTAAGTTGCAGTCTTAGATCGTAGCCATTGTTATTTCATACCCTGGTTGAAGAAAAATGACACATTCACAAGGATTTTAAGTTGCAATCTTAGATCGTAGCCATTGTAATTTCATACCCTGGTTGAAGAAAAATGACACACTCACTAGGATTTTGACTTGCAGTGTCTTAGATTGCAGCCATTGTTATTTCATAGCCTGGTTGAAGAAAAATGACACATTCACAAGGATTTTAACTCTCCGTCTTAGATTGTATCTTAGATCTGGTGGAAAGTATTTTGCGGTAGACTAGCGTCCTATCCAAAGGGTATCAAGCACTTGCTATTGTCCGTTTCATGCTATAGAAAGTGGGAGAAACTCAGGGTCCATGGTCCTAATGACTCTGAAGGACCACTTCGATCGTATCCATTGTTATTTCATAGCCTGACGCCTACCAAAAAATTGTGTGTGTCACAATAAGAAAGTGAAAATTGAGTTGGTGTTAGTAGTGCTCAATGGGAGTCCAGATAGCTCAATCGGTAGAGCACTCGCTTCACAGGCAAAGGGACTGAGATCGATCCTTGGTGAAGTTGAAATTTTTTCTGAACCCTGTCCAGTGATTGGGTAGCAGGGTCTGTTAGATCTGGTGGAAAGTACTTTGCGATAGACTAGCATCTTATCCAAAGGGTAGCAAGCAATTGCTGCAGTCTGTTTCACGCAAATGCTTCCGTTAAACAGAACTCACAACTCAATTGTTTACTTTCTTTTGATTTTTGTCTTATTGTAATTTTTGTTCGATGTCAGGATATGACTTAATAAAGGCTATGCTTAGATCTATAAGCCAGTTTCCTGGTCATTATTCTATCATGTCTTATCTTTAACCCTCTCCTTACCACCTATTGGATAATCTTCACATTTGTTACGATTCAACCGTCACTTTTCTCATCCAGATTTCATGTCTTTTCGCTATAGCTATATAAAACTTGACATTCTGTAATAGAGTTCATATTGTCGAACAATATTATGTATAGAATGTGCTTGTTGCTTTACTGTTTGAGTAAGAAATGTCTCTTTTTGTGTTGGGTTGGTGTGAAGTTTTGGGGAAACTTTTGAAAATGGGTGGTAAGGAAAGGGTTAATGTTTTTTTTTTTTTTTTTAAAGTCAACCTTTGCTTTGTTGTACTCTCCGTTGATTTGTATAATTCTTTGGTTCTTTAAAATGTTTTTCTTTCAAACAGCTAAATTGGTAACAGAGTTTCCTAAGGTGACAAGTTTAAGCCAAATTGATATAGATGACGACGGAAAGGACCTGGACACTTTTCTTGGACCCCAGACAGAAGAAGAACAAGGTAGGAAATGTGATGACATGTTATTCTCTGAAGCTGCAGTTTAACATTATTTAAGCAGACTGTTAATCAGGCTTCAAATCGGAAACTCTTCTTTCTTTCTTATTTAGGAATTTTTTTAAATTGCGAACTTTTATGGTGGTGAAAGACAGGACTTACAACCCAGCAAATTGCCGTCTTTAAATGGTTGAGAAAGAGAACAGAATTTTGAAAAAGAAAGGTGAAAATATTTCACTTTTGTGCATATCTCTCTTCAGTCCTCATCCCACAGTGGGTATGGACCAACGATTAACCTTTTCCATCCTCTTCTGTCGTTGGCCAGTCTTTCTATCTCCATCTCCTGCCAGCGCGCCCCAGCCCCAGACCTCTCCAGCTCTACCAGAAGGTCTCTCCTCCAGGTCTTCCTTTTTTCCTCTTTCTGGATGGATTCCGTACAGTGCATAAAATCATCAAATATTATAAATCATTAAGAATTTACAGAGATTTCCACTCTTGATATTATATCTATAGTTTACTTACCTTCTGTTGCTGTCTGTGAGGTGACTTTGCTTTGCTCGGGCTATGGATGGAGCTAATTGTCACGCAGGAGGCTTTCATATGTGTCCTTGTGAGAGATGATTTTTTTTGTTTCTTGTAAATTATCTCTTCAGAACAGTGTGTATCAGAGATATTTTTTCTCGGTGTTTGTGATCCAGGAAGGATGCAGTCATTGATTAGAAATGTACCTCATTTTCCTTTGTATTTTTGACCATCTCTCTTTTCTTAGTCGCTGACTTGACTGAAAAGCATCTCAAGTAATTTCCCTAATCTTCTAAAAACTCAACAAAATGGATTTTATATTTATGATTCAATTAATCTCAGTTTTTTTTTTCTTTTTTAAATAATTTAAATTTGATTGTTTAGATTGTTATTTTAAACAATGTGTGTGTTTGTGAGAGAGAGAGAGAGTGTGTGTGTGTAAGGTTTGTTTTTGTCCAATATAAATTACAATACTAACATCAATTGTTATTTGACACAGAGTAAGTGTAATGTAGCAGAAAAGTATATATATATCATATTAATATTAGAATATTCCCTTTACCTTTTCTGTATTGAATCACTTCTTCCTGTTATTATGGTTATCTACTTCCTGGCGCCAGAATGCCTACTTCCGCTTCTCACTTCTACTCTAGCTTTTAGTTTAGTCAGTCCAGTTCAGGAGCTCAATGAAGCAACATATCTATCTCAGTTCATTATAGTAAGTAATTTTGTTATCGTGTTTAATTTTTGAAATCCATGTGTTCTTTTTCTCTATTCCCTTCCACATCCACTAAACTAAAGAAACGGGGGCAGAAGAGCAATACTTTGAGGATGATTACACAGCCGATTTCTCTATCAAGGTGAAAGAAGACTTAGAGGCTCCCGATGAAGAGGATGCAGATTTGAAGTCACCGCCATTATTTTTAACAGACCAGACAGAGGAAGATAACTCTAATTCTAATGACGAAAATGAAAATAATATCATTCATGAAAAGGGAAGTTACCCCGATAGTTATCTGGTAAAAAATGAAGATATTGACGATAATCAGGAAGAAATACCAGATGGTGGTGTAAAATCAGAAAGCCGAGATGAGACTGCGAGTAAGGATGACAGTTGACGAGAATGTTTAGTTTTAAAATAAAAATAGGTTTGTATTTATTTTTAAGAATTGTTGGACACACTCGTAGTAAGTTTGATTGTTTTGGGAAATGATAAATAATAATGAAGATACTTCTCTGAAGGATGAGTCCGACAGAAAATCACCCTGAAGTGTTCTTAATTGAATTTTACCTTTGAATGGTAATTAGGGAAGACTTTGAGTGAAATAAATTTTTTTTTTTAATGGAGGTCCCGATAGATTGGTTGGTAGAGCACTTGATTCACATGAAAAGGGACAGAGATCGATCCCGGGTGAAGATGAGATTTTTTTTTGACTCTCCTTATCCACCCAGCAGTGATTTGGGTAGCTGGGTCTGTTAGATCTGGAGGAATGTATTTTGCGATAGAATAGCATCCTAACTATTCAAAAGGTGACACAACAATTGCTATTGTCCGTTTCACACTACTATAGACATTGGGATAAACTCCCACACATGGGCCTAATGACTCTGAAGGACTACTAACTTTTTGAATGAAAATTGTGTACAAATGATGCACGTTTACAGTTTACAGGCTCAAAACTTTCTTCTAAAAATAACCAAGACACGAGTGAAAACAATTTAGAATGTTTATAGATCAGGTGCTTGAGCTGCTAGAGGTTCGGACTGTGATAAATAAACAATGAACAAAAATGAATATAACAGCTTAAAAAAAAAGGGGGGGGGAAATACCAAACCTGGGACGTTTCGGGTTTTTTTTTAGCCAATCGCATAAACGATAAAAACGTTAATACATCATTAAAATTCAGAATTTAAAGTGATGCATTAATGCTTTATTGTTTATGTTATGGACTGAAGAATAGTTTTGAGCCCGAAACATTCCTTGTTTGGTATTTTGTTCTTTTTTGAAGCTGTTATATAGTTATATTCATTTTTGTTCACTACTTTTTTAGATAGATTAACTGTGGGGTTCTTTCCAATTTCATCTGTAGCTTGGTTGATCATTGCGGTGGTCCTGGGTGGGTTCCTGACCTCCCATAGTGGGCAGGGAGGTACTTACTGTGTCTTCTATCCCCCTGTATCCTGGGTGGGGTTCCTGACCTCCCATAGTGGGCAGGGAGGTACTTACTGTGTCTTCTATCCCCCTGTATCCTGGGTGGGGTTCCTGACCTCCCATAGTGGGCAGGGAGGTACTTACTATGTCTTCTATCCCCCTGTATCCTGGGTGGGGTTCCTGACCTCCCATAGTGGGCAGGGAGGTACTTACTATGTCTTCTATCCCCCTGTATCCTGGGTGGGGTTCCTGACCTCCCATAGTGGGCAGGGAGGTACTTACTGTGTCTTCTATCCCCCTGTATCCTGGGTGGGGTTCCTGACCTCCCATAGTGGGCAGGGAGGTACTTACTGTGTCTTCTATCCCCCTGTATCCTGGGTGGGGTTCCTGACCTCCCATAGTGGGCAGGGAGGTACTTACTGTGTCTTCTATCCCCCTGTATCCTGGGTGGGGTTCCTGACCTCCCATAGTGGGCAGGGAGGTACTTACTGTGTCTTCTATCCCCCTGTATCCTGGGTGGGGTTCCTGACCTCCCATAGTGGGCAGGGAGGTACTTACTGTGTCTTCTATCCCCCTTTATCTGTTTTCCACCTAGCTTTCTGTCTTTGTCTTGGAATGAGATTACTTAGTTTTGTCCTGGCCCTGACTGGATACCCTTGGTGAGAGGGAAACAGTCAAGTGTATAGTTAGTTTTGGGAGATGATATTTTTTTCCTTGTAAATCATCTCTCTGTTATGTAATGTATTATAGTGGTATGACACTCGCTTTCGGATCGGAAGGTCCTGGGTTCGAGCCTCGTGCTCGGCACATAGTTGAGTCCTTAGAAACGCTCTTTACTCACATTCTCTCACCATACTCGGGCGTAAAATGAGTATCTGGCCGTTAACAGCGTTGTCTTTGTCTGAAAAATTGTAATATCGCCTAACAGGTGTCATGTCCCGTCCTACATGTTAAATGTTGCTGTTGACCAGGGACCCCTTGTAAAGAACTTTGAGCACATTTAGTGGATATTGCGCTATATAAAGCTCAATTTTTAAATTTTTTTTATTATGATTTGTTTACATATTATTTATTTGTAAACATTTGATTGTATTCCTCTTAGTGGGGACCTGTGCTTGTGACTGGATAAGACTTTTAGGTGATCTCAAACTAAGTACTTCGATAGTTTGCTCTTGGAATCTACATCTGTTCCCTATTTGATCCAATTCTCCTTTGTCTTACTTTTTCTTGGGTGCTTTAATTGTAATTCTAGAACTTATAACTATCTCATTTTCTTCCAATTTACTGGCGCTGATGTGGCCTTAATGTGTTGCACTCCCATAGTGGGCAGGGAGGTACAGACTGTGTCTTCTTTCCCCGTATATCTGTTTTCTAACATGCTTTCTGTCTTTGCCTTGGAATGAAATTACTTGGTTTTGTCCTGGTCCTGGCCAGATGCCCTGGCTGAGAGGGAAACAGTCGAATGTATAGTTAGTTTTGGGAGATGATATTTTTTTCACTGTAAATCATCTCTCTGTTATGCACTCTGTTATGCTTTCTTTATATTATATATGATTTGTAAAACATTTGAGTGTGTTCCTCTTAGCGGGGACCTGTGCTTGTGTCTTGATGAGACTTTTAGTGGTCTCAAACTAAGTACTTTGATAGAGTGCTTTTGGAATCTACACCTGTTTCTTATTTGAACCAATTCCCCTTTGTCTTCCCTTTTCTTGGATGCTTTATTGTAATTCTAGAACTTTTTACTATCCCATTTTCTTCCTTTTTACTGGCACTGATATGACCTTAATGTGTTGCAAGCGCTGTAGAAACCCTTAAAAACAAAAACAACATTGTGGTGATTATCCTTTTGTACAAGATCAAGTAGGCCTACTGTGAAGAGGATGAAATGAATTAAGCATTCACTCAATTAAACGGAATGCCTGTAAGAAACATGCTGAGTGAAAAAAGAATTAAATGGAATGTCAGTAAGAAACATACTGAATGCAAAATGGCATTAACTCAATTAAATGAATTGTCTGTAAGAAACATGCTGACTGCAAAAAAGGCATTAACTCAATCAAATGGAATGTCTATATGAAACATACTGAATGCAAAAAATAATTCCATCAGATATTTATTCAGAGAACGTATCAAGTTGTAATTTAGCCTTAATCAATTAACAAGAATGCTTCAGTTATAAGAATGTAAATAGTGATTTGCTTCTCAGAGAGAGGGAGGGAGGGAGAGAGAGAGAGAGAGAGAGAGAGAGAGAGAGAGAGAGAGAGAGAGAGACAGAGAGAGAGAGTATTCTCCTCTTTGCAATTACTCCAATACTGTTAAGACATGTGTACAACTTACTCTTCATATTCACTACTCTGCTGTACTCTTAAAAAAACTTGTATAAAAAATTTTTGGCGTCCTTCAAATGTCTATTGATTAAAACGACTCTCATCTTGCCAAAAACGCTCAAAGCCGGGTCTTGCAAAGTCCCAGGCTTGAGAGTTTTTTGGCAAGATGAGAGTCATTTTAATCAATAGATATTTGAAGGATGAGTTTTCTGGCCAAAATTTTAAATACGTAATTTTTCGGAGTGTGGCAATATTCAGTGTTTATATTTTTGTATAATGATGCCATATATTGTATTTATAATAGGTGTTCCATGTCATGATTATTTTCTATGTGACTAAAAACGCATTCCAGAAATAGCTTTAATGATACAGATCCTGCCCTCCCATAGTGGGCTGGGAGTTACATACTGCGTCTTCTATCCCCCTATATCTGTTTTCCAACATGCTTTCTGTCTTTGTCTTGGAGTGAGAATTCTTGGTTTTGTCCTGGTCCTGTCCGGATGCCCTGGCTGAGAGGGAAACAGTCAAATGTATAGTTCGTTTTGGGAGATGATATTTTTTTCCTTGTAAATCATCTCCCTGTTATGCACTGTATTGTTTTTTTTTACATACTATATATGATTTTTTAACATTTGAGTGTGTTCCTCTTAGTGAGGTCCTGTGCTTGTGTGTGGATGAGACTTTTAGGTGATGTCAGACTAAGTACTTTGATAGTGTGCTCTTGGAATCTACATGTTTCCTATTTGAACCATTTCCCCTTTGTCTTACCTTTTCTTGGGTGCTTTAATTGTAATTCTAGAACTTTTTACTATCCCATTTTCTTCCTTTTTACTGGCGCTGATATAACCTTAATGTGTTGCAAGCGCCGTAGAAACCTTTAAAAACAAACAAACAATGATACAGATGAAAAAGTTGAGATATAAAGGCTTCGGTTGAAACAGCACCAACAATGGGCGTTTTAGGTGGAAACCCTTCATCAGTGATATAATAAACAAAGGAACGTTGAAGACAAATAAACAAAATGTTTTGAGAATTGTAGTGTGTTGTTGTTTTTCCTACTTGTTTTTTCTCTCTTGAATTTTATTTTGGGTTTTTTTTTTTTTCAAACACAGTTTTTACTACTATTTTGCAGATGTCATAAAAAACCCCCAAAATAAACCCAAAAATATTTTGGATATACATAAGCTTGGACTGTGATTTTTTATAGGGAATGTGATGACGACAATTAAATATTTTTTCAAATTGACCTCCGCGGGTGGTTGGATGGGAGCATCACCCTTGAATATAACTGATGATGTTCGCATGGTGTACGTCCGATAGTGAGTTTCTTCTTCTCTTACTAGCCTATCCTGTTTCTTTGGTTTGGATTGTATGTTTTTGAAGGATATTTTTTTTCTCGGGTAATATCTTGTGCGTGTGATTCTTGGTTATTTATAATTTCTTATTAATATCTTTAAGGTTATATTTGATTTACATTTTACTATTTTTGCTAGATTATTGTTTTTTTTGTTTCAAGCGCCTACTCATATAACTAATTGTGTTTGGAAGAGACCTAAAGCAACAAACAAAAAAAAAAATAAAAAAAATTGACCTCCCAAACTCAAATAAAAGCGGAAGAAGATTAACGCAGTAATTGAATATTCCATGTGTAGTTGATAAAATGGGTAAATATTTATGTACAGATGAATGACTTTTTGTTTGATTCTGCTTGATTTGTAAATATTTGATATTAAATGATAACAACAATGATTGTAATGATGATCATGATGACGATGATAATTGAAAGCATTTGATACACACCTTTCCTCCAAAGAGTTAAATCATCCTTAAAAACAGATGTTCTCAATAATTTCATTTCAAGTTTTCGATGTTCTTTTTATTGATAATTAAATTTTTTCTATTTTTCTTCTATAAACAAAAGACCCAACTGAAACTGATTTGATTTAAATGAGAAATGAAAAAGGTCATATCACCTTTCATTTCAAGTTTTCGATGTTCTGTTTATTGATAATTATTTTTTTTCTATTTTTCTTCTATAAACAAAAGACCCAACTGAAACTGATTTGATTTAAATGAGAAATGAAAAAGGTGATATCACCTTTCATTTCAAGTTTTCGATGTTCTGTTTATTGATAATTAATTTTTTTCTATTTTTCTTCTATAAACAAAAGACCCAACTGAAACTGATTTGATTTAAATGGGAAATGATTAAGGTCATATCACCTTTCATTTCAAGTTTTCCATGTTCTTTATATTGATAATTTAATTTTTCCCTTTTTCATCTATAAACAAAAGACCTAATTGAAACTGATTTGATTTTAATGGGAAATTATTAAGGTCATATCACCTTTCATTTCAAGTTTTCGATGTTCTTTATATTGATAGATGATAATTTTTTTCCCCCATTTTTCTTCCTTTAACAAAAAACCCAACCGATTTGATTTAAGTGGGAAATCAATAAGGTCATATTATCATGTTGTTGGAGCTACTTTTACTATGCAATGTTCATAAATCTGATTATTATAAACTTTATTTTAAAAAATGTGATCTTTATTTCTGTCTTTTAATTTCAAAAGCGTTACCCATAAATGGACAAATTAATTATTGTATGCAGTGAATGGAGTTCCTCTTAAAGCTGCCATACACGCATAGTTATTTTACCCATGATGATCTAGGTTATACTTGGACTCACCCTTAGAAAGAAAGACTCCACTATAACAGAAAGTATTGGCCAGGAACCCTCAGGGCAGAAGGTCAATGTGAAAGGCCACGAGGAACATGGAGAAGAATTAAAGAAGCTGTTATAAGTCATCAAACGAGTTTTTTCAAAATAGAGAAGGATAGAGAAGGATGGATTCGGTTTGTCTGTGGCCTATACCCTGACCCAGGGTGAAAAAAAGCAATGATGATGATGATGATCTAGGTTACAGCATGGATGAAAAAATCTCTGCGTGATGGCCAAATTATTAGGATGGTGGAGTGGTGGCTTCTTGTATAGGGGGTGGGGGGAGAAGTGGCCCGAAATCGGTCCACCTGGCCTGTCCAGATGGTTTTGTATATATGTTCAAGAATTACGCCATTTGATTTTGTAGCAGCCTGCCAAAGGTCTTGCTGACAGGGAGGTAGTCAGATCGTCCAAAGGTTAGCAATAGGATTCAGTAGTCTGATGTCACGCTGCCCGGCAATGGCGGCCATCTTGGTTCTAAACAAAGAAAATCATTACTTTTTATTCTTCATGCTGGCTAGAACTTTTCATTCCCTTTTCATATGCCTTGTGATCAGAATGTGTAAAAGTCAAAACATCATCAAATTTATGGGGTTCTTTTCCTCTGGAAACGCTTTTATGTCGCTGGAGAAATATTTCATACGGGCATCCGCCATTGTTCCGATAGTTTAGAGCCAGTGTTACTAAGTTACCATGCATCATTAGGAAGGAAGTGACGTTACGACTGTTGAAGAGTATTGCCATTGTTTGTTTAACGCTGACATATAGAAACCGATATAAACATTGCTCCTTATTTCGTTTTTAATAATAACTCAAATGTTTACAAATCAAATATAATTAATGTATAAACAAAATAAAACAGTGCATAACAGAGAGATGATTTACAAGACAAAAAATATCATCTCCCCAAATGCTAACTATACATTTGACGGTTTCCCTCCCAGCCAGGGCCAGGACAAAACCAATTAATCTCATTCCAAGACAAAGACAGAAAGCATGTTGGAAAACAGCTGAAGGAGGATATAAGACGCAGTAAGTGCCTCCGCCCTGTCCATTATGGGAGGTCAGGAACCCCACCCAGGTATTAAGAAATATTATTTTGTTTTGAATACATCTTGTAAACATTTGAGTGTGGAATTGGCAAGGTTGTGTTTTGTTTGTTTTTAAGGGTTTTATGGTGTTTTGTTTGTTTTTAAGGGTTTTACGGCGCTTGCAACACAGTAAGGTCAGATCGGCGCCAGTAAAAAGGAAGAAAATGGGATAGTAAAAAGTTATAGAATTACAATTAAAGCATCCAAGAATAAGGTAGACAAAGGGGAGTTGGTTAAAATAGGGAACAGATGTATATTCCAAGAGCACACTATCAGTGTACTTAGTTTGAGATCACATAAAAGTCTCATCCAGACACAATCACAAGTCACTACTAAGAGGGATACACTCAAATGTTTACAAATCACATATAATACATAAACAAAACATAATACAGTGCATAACAGAGAGATGATTTACAAGGGAAAAAAAAACATCTCCAAAAAGTAACTACATTTGACTGATTCCCTCCCAGCCAGGGCCAGGAAAAAAACAAGTAATCTCATTCCAAGACAAAGAAATAAAGCAAGTTGGAAAACAGATATAGGGAGATAAAAGATACAGAAAGTACCTCGCTGCCTACAGGAACCCCACCCAGTAGCACGTTTGTGTACCGATGAAGAATCAATGGGCACAGGGTGGAAGGGTATACACACACACACACACACACACATACACACAAAGAAAAAAATCCAACAAAAACTCTTTAAACAGATAACAAATTTAGTGTAGAGATAAATAATATCATTTAGGTGAATAGCAACAACAAAAAATAATGATAATGATAATAATAATAATAATAATAATAATAATAATAATAATAATAATAATAATAATAATAATAATAATAATAATAATGATAATAATGATTAAATAATAATAATAATAATAATAATAATAATAATAATAATAATAATAATAATAATAATAATAATAATAATAATAATAATCTCGATTGAGCCTGACTTATGAATCCTCAAATCAATATAATATGACAAATCCCACCCAATTTCCAATTAATTAATATCATATCTCAAGTATCGATACCACCAGGCATTAAACAAAAAAGATGTAAGAAAAGGACCGAGATTGATATCGATACCATCCAAAAAAGATGTAAGAAAAGGACCGAGATTGATATCGATACCATCCAAAAAAGATGTAAGAAAAGGACCGAGATTGATATCGATACCGTCCAAAAAAGATGTAAGAAGAGGACCGAGATTGATATCGATACCGTCCAAAAAAGATGTAAGAAGAGGACCGAGATTGATATCGATACCATCCAAAAAATATGTAAGAAAAGGACCGAGATTGATATCGATACCATCCAAAAAAGATGTAAGAAAAGGACCGAGATTGATATCGATACCATCCAAAAAAGATGTAAGAAGAGGACCGAGATTGATATCGATACCGTCCAAAAATATGTAAGAAAAGGACCGAGATTGATATCGATACCGTCCAAAAAAGATGTAAGAAAGGACCGAGATTGATATCGATACCGTCCAAAAAAGATGTAAGAAAAGGACCGAGATTGATATCGATACCGTCCAAAAAAAGATGTAAGAAAAGGACCGAGATTGATATCGATACCATCCAAAAAAGATGTAAGAAGAGGACCGAGATTGATATCGATACCATCCAAAAAATATGTAAGAAAAGGACCGAGATTGATATCGATACCATCCAAAAAAGATGTAAGAAAAGGACCGAGATTGATATCGATACCGTCCAAAAAAAAAAGAAAAAAATAACCCTTGAGTAACCCAGTATCGCTACATTTGTTTTGTTTGTTTTTAAGGGTTTTACAGCGCTTGCAACACATTTAGGTCATATATCAGCGCCAGTAAAAAGGAAGAAAATGGTTTTGTAAAAAGTTCTAGAATTACAATTAAAGCAGCCAAGAGAAAGTAAGACAAAGGGGAATTGGGAACAAATAGGGATCAGATGTAGAATCCAAGAGCATACCACCAATGTACTTAGTTTGAGATCACCTATAAGTCTCATCCGGACACATGCAGAAAATCCAACAAAGAGGAATACACTCAAATGCTTACATTATACATTAAAAATAACAAATATAGTAAAACATACATAACAGAGAGATGATTTACAAGGAAAAAAATATCTCCCAAAACAATAACTATGCATTTGACTGTTTCCCTCCCAGCTAGGACTCCGGCCAGGGCCAGGACAAAACCAAGTAATCTCATTCCAAGACAAAGACAGAAAGCATGTTGGAAAACAGATATAAGGGGATAGAAGACACAGTATGTACCTCCCTGCCCACTATGGGAGGTAGGAACCCCACCCAGTATCGCTACATCAAAATTTGAACGAAACCTTAGAAGCAACTAAACAAAATGGTGGAGGGTTAGACTTGCTCACTCAGATTGTGGAACGTAGAAATGAGATTGTGTTCTCAGATTTCTTCCAAAGAAAATTCCCAGACCATGTGACGATCCTCAGAAATCACAGAAAAAATTAGTGGAATCTGAAACCATGGGAAAAAAAATCCCCGGAATCTGAAACAACTGAATTCTGCGGATCTGTGGAAAACATTGACCTTAGATGTACTTAGTATGCGATTACCTATAAGTCTCACCTGGACACGAGCACAAGATCCAACAAATGCTTACATTATAGATTCAAAATAACAAATATAATAATACATAATAGAGAGATGATTTACAAGAAAAAAATATCATCTCCCAAAACAATAACTATGCATTTGACTGTTTCCCTCCCAGACAGGGTAACCACCAGGGCCAGGACAAAACCAAGTAATCTCATTCCAAGTCGAAGACCGAAAGCATGTTGGAAAACAGATATAAGGGGATAGATGACAGAGTAAGTGCCTTCCTGCCCACAATTGGATTCAGTAGTCTGATGTCACGCCGCCTGGCAACGGCGGCCATCTTGGTTCTAAACAAAGAAAATAATTTCTTTTTATTATTCGTGCTGGCTAGAACTTTTCATATGTCTTGTGATCAGAATGTGTAAAAGTCAAAACATGATCAAATTTATGTGTTTTTTTCCTCTGGATACGCTTTTATGCTTTCCGGAGAAATATTTCATACGGGCATCCGCCATTGTTCCGATAGTTTAGAGCCAGTGTTACTAAGTTACCATGCGTCATTAGGAAGGAAGTGACGTTACGACTGTTGAAGAGTATTGGGAGGTCGGGAACCCTGCCTACCAAGGAGGAACTTTGTTGATGATCTGTGCTTCACGAGAAGTGAAAGGCCTAATTCAGTAAGTAAGTGGGGGCAGTGTGGCTCAGCGGTACGGACTTTGCTTCGTAACCGAAAGGTATCGAGTTTGATCACCCGATGCTGCGCTCTGTGGCCTTGAGTAAGTCACCTAGCTCTAGCTCAATTAGCGGCACTGTACTGCGGCTGATGCCTGGGTTATTCCAGTCTCCCTTGGAATAGACCCTAGAGACAAATTTCCCCCATGGGATGAATAAAGGGAATTTTATTTTTTTATTTTTTATTTAAAAGACTTTAAATGCATATTGCAAACACTAGAGTTTCTTCACATAAATAATATCACAGAATCAATATCAATATCATTGTTTTCCCAACATACAAAAACAGCAACCAAAAAAATGTGCATGTTTAAAAATGTCAAAAAGCATGCAAATATGAAATACATCATTAAAACAAAATTTACATTTACATGAACTTAAATTAATCCATGGCTGATATGACCATACAAATAACACACGTATAAAATAACATATTATGTATAACACGAAATTTGTAAAAACAGTTCAGTTCACAACCAAAGACTTAGTCTTCATCAAACTAAATAAGATCTACCAACGATTATTTCTCTCATGGTCTTAGCTTCAGTTATACTCCTGAAACTACTACTACTACTACTACTACTACTACTACTACTACTACTACTACTACTACTACTACTACTACTACGACTACTACCACTACTACTACTACTACTACTACAATACTACTACTACTACTACCACTACTACTACTACTACCACTACTACTACTACTACCACTACTACTACTACTACCACTACTACTACTACTACCACTGCTACTACTACTACTACTACTACTACTACTAACACTAACACTACTACTACAACTACTAACACAACTACTAACACTACTACTACTACTACTACTACTACTACTACTACTACTACTACTACTACTACTACTACTACTACTACTACCATTAATAATGAAATAATTTATTTAGCGTTTATCTATGAGTCATGCTCCATGCACAAAACCAGTTGAACATGTGACGATAAGTCTATGAAGTAAAATCAAATTACCTCGCAGACATACATATAAACACACACAAACATTCACAATCTCTCTCTCTCTCTCTCCATCTCTATCTCTCTCTCTCCCTCTCTGTCTCTCGCTGAGTGTAACAAGTTATAAGAGTAAAAAATCATGACAATCAAAAGTGCATAAAGTGTATACCTATATAAAACAACAAACCCCCAAACATGTGCAATGTGAAGGATGAACCAAAATCTAATTCAAACTATAGAATCGACACAATCATTAAAACTTTCATGAGTTTATATCATTAAGGGCACTCATTAAATTAAATATATATATAAAAAAAAAAGTGAGTGGAGCAAGCACTTATGTTGATAATAACAAGAAATGAAGTGAGTAGAAAAGTGCCAGAAGATTGTAGAGAATAAAAACTTTGCTGCGATGAGGATTTGAACCCACAACCCGACTGTTATGGCAACTCTACGTGGCCAGGGGAGGGATGCTCTGCAATTGATGCCATCCACCACTAGGGGTTAAGAGCACTTCTATAACTTAGGTAATAACAAAAGTCCTGGTTCGGATAAGTAAGTAAAACCTGGTTCGGATAAATAACAAGAGTCAAACCATAGAAAATAAAAAAAAAATGAAATGTCATAAAATCTTACTGCAGAGAAAAAAGAGATAATTTGATTGATTTGATTAAATGTCAAAGAGTTGGAACAACGCAGGCAAAACACAAGTGGGTCATTTAAGTGCCAGGAAAAGTAAGACGATTGTCTCAGGTAAAAGGGAAAGTGAAAGTAAATGGTTGAAGAAATGTAACTCTTTATCTTAAAAAAAAAAAAATGAGCTTTTATATAGAGAAATATCCACTAAATGTGCTCAAATCGCTTTAAAAAGGGTCCCTAACCGACTGACAGCAACACGTGACATGTAGAATGAGACATGTTGCCTGTCAGGCGATATCACAATCTTTTTCCGACAGAGACAACGCTGTAAACGGTCAGGTACTCATTTTACACCTGAGTACAGTGAGAGAATGTGAGTAAAGAGCCTTTTCCAAAGACTCAACTATGCACCGAGTGAGGTTCGAACCCAGGACCTTCCGATCCAAAAGCAAGTGTCATACCACTAGACTGCATAGCCGCACAAAGTATAAAGTCTGAGACAAACATCCATGTCTCGCGGAGTCTTTGATGAAAATTAAAATCAAATCTTATACATAAATAATAAAATCAACACATATAATACATATACAATATCAGATTCATATATAATATGAATTAACACATAGATATATGACATAATTGACGGGGGAAAAAAAAAAAATCGTGACTCATAAAAAATGCATGACAAAAATGGCAGCGAGAGGGTAGGTCTACAATCGAAGCCATCCACCATTCTCTATCATCAGCAGGCACTTTTCTACTCACTTCGTAGGTATATCCTATCAACATTATAAGTGTCTGCTCTGCACGCACTTTTCTGAATTAATCCTCCTCGTCGTCGTAGTCGCTGTCGTCTGAGTCTGCCTTTCTGTACTTTTTGTTTCTACCCTTTTCCACATTATCTTCACAGTTGTCGACACCTCCTAGGATGTCTGTCTCCCTCTGCATCATCATAAAACACGACAAACCAAGCCATATAATTCCAATTGTGTCCTTGTCAAAAACGACCATATGAATGGGGCAGAGGGAAGGACTGCTGAAAAAATGACCAGCTATCCTCCCATGGCCGATATATCTGAGGATTAAAATTTTTTTTTCATTAAATGTTTTTTTTTTTTTTTTTTGTTTTTAAGGGTTTTACGGCGCTTGCAACACATTTAGGTCATATCAGCGCCAGTAAAAAGGAAGAAAATGGGATAGTAAAAAGTTCTAGAATTACAAATAGAGCACCCAAGAAAAAGTAAGACATAGGGGAACTGGGAACAAATAGGGATCAGATGTAGATTCCAAGAGCACACTATCAAAGTACTAAGTTTGAGACCACCTATAAGTCTCATCCGGACACAAGCACAAAATCCAACAAAGAGGAATACACTCAAATGCTTACATTATAAATTCCAAATAAAAATATAATAATACATAACAGAGAGATGAGATACAAGGAAACAAATATCATCTCCCAAAACAATAACTATGCATTTGACTGTTTTACCTCCCAGCTAGGACTCCGGCCAGGGCCAGAACAAAACCAAGTAATCTCAATCCAAGACAAAGACAGAAAGCATGTTGGAAAACAGATATAAGGGGATAGAAGACACAGTATGTACCCCCCTGCCCACTATGGGAGTTTTCATTAAATAGAGCTTTTATATAATTCAATATCCACTTAAAAAGCTCAAAGCACTTTACAAAGGGTCCCTGACAAATAGCAACACGTAATGCAGAGACGCCAACTTTAAATTTGGCTCACAGGAGTTTCAGACACCACTCGTAGGAATTTCAATGCCGAAAGAGGAATTTCAACACACAAGAAAAAGGAATTGGAATGGTATTTGGCATTGTGTTTACATATTGTATAGTTCTAAATAGATAACTGATTAGAATTATATTATGATACATAAACATATTGTCAAATACAATCCCAAAGTTTCCTTATTTTAAATGAAGGAAAGCGCCAAAACCTGATGGTAGAGATTGTAGTACTGGTGGTAGTGAGGATGATGTGGTGTTAGTGGTTGTAGTAATAGTGGTAGTGATGAGGAAGATGTGATATTGGTTGTAGTAGTAGTAGTGGTGGTGGTAGTGATGATGATATGGTGGTGGTTGAAGTAGTAGTGGTAGTGATGATGATGTGGTGGTGGTGGTGGTTGAAGTAGTAGTTCTAGTGTTGATGATGTGGTGGTGGTATAGTGGTTGTAGTAGTTGTGGTCGTGATGATAATGATGTGGTAGTGGTTGCAGTAGTGGTGGTAGTGATGTTGACGTGGTGGTGATGGTGGTTGTAGTACAAATGGTAGTGATGATGATGTGGTGGTGGTTGTAGTAGTAGTGGTAGTGATGATGTGGTGGTTGTAGTAGTTGTGGTAGTGATGATGATGTGGTAGTGGTGGTAGTTGCAGTGATGATGATGTGGTTGTGGTGGTTGCAGTAGTAGTGGTAGTGATGATGATGATGTGGTGGTGGTTGTAGTAGTATTAGAGGTTGTGATGATGATGTGGTGATGTTGGTTGTAGTAGTAGTGGTAGTTGCAGTGATGATGATGTGGTGGGGGTTGCAGTAGTAGTGGTAGTGATGATATGGTGGTGGTGGTGGTGGTTGTAGTAATAGTGGTAATGATGATGTGGTGGTGGTTGTTATAGTAGTAGTGGTAGTGATGATGATGTGGTGGTGATGGTGGTTGTAGTAGTAGTGGCAATGATGATGTGGTGGAGGTGGTTGTAGTAGTAGTGGTAATGACGATGTTATGGTGGTGGTGATGGTTGTAGTAGTAGTGGTAGTGATGATGTGATGCTGGTGGTTGTAGTAGTAGTGGTAGTGATGATGATTTGGTAGTGGTAGTTGTAGTGATGATGATGTGGTTGTGGTGGTGTAGAAGTAGTGGTAGTGATAATGTGGGGTCATGGATGTAGCAGTAGTGGTAGTGATGATGATGTGGTGGTGGTGGTTGTAATGGTGATGGTAGTGATGATGATGTGGTGATGGTGGTTGTAGTAGTAGTGGTAGTTGCAGTGATGTGGTAGTGTTAGTAATGATGATGTGGTGGTGGTGGTTGTTGTAGTAGTGGTAGTGATGATGATGTGGTGGTGGTTGCAGTAGTAGTGGTAGTGATGATGGTTGTGTAATACTAGGGGCAATGATGATGATGTGGTGGTTGGAAAGGAGGGGGGGGGGGTATCCTTGGAACAAATTGACCTCACCGGAATTTGACGGAAGTTGCCCGGAGCCCGGAATTTTTTGCTCCAGACCGGAGTTTTTTCCGGTGAAACCGGAGTTTTGGCATCACTGCGTAATGTGTAGAGCGAGACATGAGCTGCCTTTTCCAAGGACTCAACTATGCGCCAAATGAGGCTCGAACCCAGGACTTTCCGATCCGAAAGCGGCTGACATACCACTAGACCACATAGCTGAAAACAAGAGAGTTAAATAAATATCAATAAATATAAATTTAAAAAATAAAATAAAAAATTTGCCGTTTCATTGCCTAGGCATTCATGAAGGAATAAGAATAATCCATCAAATGTATAATAAATTATCAATTGAGCTTTTATACAGAGCAATATCCATTAAAGGTGCTCAAAGCGCTTTACAAGGGGTCCCTGCAAAGCGCTTTACAAACAGTCCCTGTTCAACAGCAACATTTAACATTAAGGACAAGACATGACACCTGTAAGGGGATATTATAATTTTTTTGGACAGAGACAACCCTGTTAACGACCAGGTACTCATCTTACACCTGAGTACGGTGAGAGAATGTGAGTAAAGAGCCTTTCCAAGGACTGAACTATGCGCTGAGCGAGGCTCAAACCCGGACCTTCCAATCTGAAAGCGAGTGTCATCTCACTTGACCACATAGCCGCTATAAATATGCATGCTGTGAAAAGCATGTGTGGAATGTACAAAGAGATTCAAGTATAAGAAGAACAGATTAAAAACAACGCTTCACAATTAGATATTCTAATGTTTAGTCTGGTGTCAAAAAAAAAAACAAAAAACAAAAAAATTTGAATCATATCACTTGCTGGGTTCATCAAAGAAGATAAAAATTCCTTCCGGTTGGAGTGGGAAAATAAGCTTTTTTTAGCAAACTTTTGGGAATCGTGCAAAGGAAAAGGCAAAACAGATAATTTAAAAATAAAACTAAACTTCAGCTTTTATATAGCACAAAATCCACTAAACGTGCTCAAAGCGCTTTGCAATTTTATTACCTGGCCAACAGCAACACGTAACATATAGAAAAAGACATGGTGCCTTTTAGGAGATATTACAAATTTTTTTTTTTCTAACAGAGACAACGCTGTTAATGCCCGGTCAGGTAGTCATTTTACACCTGAGTACAGTGAGAAAATATGAGTAAAGAGCCTTTTCCAAGGACTCAACTATGCACCAAGTGAGGCTCAAACTCAGGACCTTCCGTTCCGAAAGTGAGGGTCATACCAAAAGACCACATAGCTGCACATAAAATTTAAATTAACAAAAAAAAATCCACTACCTTGCCAAACAAGTTGATGGGGTCTTGGCACCTCGGTCAACACAATCGGTGGGAAGAACAAAAGCCTGGCGCCAATTTTCACTTTTGTCAGAAAGAAGGTTTTTGTATTCCTCTTCACTTCGTTTTTCATCAGCCTTTGCCATTTCTTGTGTGTTCTGCTGCTCCTCTTCAGTTAGACGTAGAGGTTTGTCTAGATAAGCCATTATGCTGACGTGACCTGCTGGAACATTTGCGTCTCCCTATTTGAGAAAATATAGAAAACGGTAGGGGCTGCCTGAAGCCGGTGATCGTGAAAATACTAACAAAAGAGTGAAAATGGAGAGGCTTTGTTTTCCATGTTATTTTGTGTATTGTTGTGCTGACGAACGGTTTGTACCCGAAACGTCCATTGTCTGTATTGTTCCCATACAAAGCCTTTTTGTTATTTTGTGTATTGTTGTGCTGAAAAAAGGGTTTGTACCCGAAACGTCCATTGTCTGTATTGTTCCCATACAAAGCTTCTCCATTTTCACTCTTTCGTTAGTATGAGAAAATATATAAACTTAGAATATTAAATTAATTCTGCTTGAACCATTTGGATTTTAATTTTAGAAATTTGAAGATTTCGTACCATTATGATTGAGTTACCAAACATCCATGATAAAGACTTAATAGCATTTGTCATTGTTGCGTATAGAAAGAAGAAAAAGGTGTCCACAATAGGATTTAAAAACTCGAGCTTTTATATAGAGTAATATCCACTAAACATGCTCAATGCGATTTACAATGGGTCCCTGACCAACAGCAAGACGTAACACATAGAATAAGACGTTAGGCAACATGAATTTTTTTTTTTGACAGAGACAACGCTGATAACGATCAGGTACTCATTTTACACTGGAGTATGGTGAGAGAATGTGAGTAAAGAGCCTTTTCCAAGGACTCAACTATGCGCCCAATGAGTCTCAAACCTAGGACCTATCGAAATTTTACATAGATTTTACCCACTTAACATGCTCAAAGCGTATGAGAGGGGTCACTGGTCAACAGAAACAATTAACAATGGGGCGAGACACGACCCCTGTTACTGTTAGGCGATTTTATAATTTTTTTCTCCCCCAACAGATACAACACTGTTAATTTTTTTGTTTTTGTTTGTTTTTTAAAGGGTTTTACGGCGCTTGCAACACATTTAGGTTATATCAGCGCCAGTAAAAAGGAAGAAAATCGGATAGTAAAAAGTTCTAGAATTACAATTAAAGCACCTAAGAAAAAGTAAGACATAGGGGAACTGGGAACAAATAGGGATCAGATGTAGATTCCAAGAGCACACTATCAAATTACTTAGTTTGAGATCACCTATAAGTCTCATCCAGACACAAGCACAAAATCCAACAAAGAGGAATACACTCAAATGCTTTCATTATACATTAACAATAACAAATATAATAACACATAACAGAGAGATGATTTACAAGGACAAAAATATCATCTCCCAAAACAATAACTATGCATTTGACTGTTTCCCTCCCAGCCAGGACTCCGGCCAGGGTCGGGACAAAACCGAGCAATCTTACACCAAGACAAAGACAGAAAGCAAGTTGGAAAACAGATATAAGGGGATAGAAGACACGGTAAGTACCTCCCTGCCCACTGTGGAGGTAGGGAACCCCACCCAGAACACTGTTAATGACCATGTACTCATCATACACCTGAGCAAAGGGAAGAGAATGTGAGTGAAGGGTCTTTCCTAGGACTCAACTATGCACTGTTAAGAGCATTGTGCGGCTATGTGGTCTAGTGGTATGACACTCGCTTTCGGATTGGAAGGTCCTGGGTTCGAGCCTCGCACTCGGCGCATAGTTGCGTCTTTGCAAAAGGCTCTTTACTCACATTCTCTCACCGTACTCAGGTGTAAAATGAGTACCTGGCCGTTAACAGCAGTGTCTTTTTTCGGAAAATTTGTTATATCGCCTAACAGGCGGCATGTCACGTTGACTGTTGACCTGGCACCCCTTGTAAAGCGCTTTGAGCACATTTAGTGGATATTGCGCTATATAAAGCTCAATAAAAAAAATTATTATTTTTTAAAAGCAGGACTCAAACTCAAGACCTTCCGATCCGAAAGCGATTATCAAACTACAAGACCACATAGATGCATAACCCAGATAAGTTTGTGCTGTTATGTTTTAAATTGTTATGCCTGACTATGGTGTCTGTGTGTTAAGCTGGATGGATAAAGTCAGGAATAAAGATTGTGGTTGGGAACCTTTTTGAGCCCAAAATGTTCTGTGTTTGGAATTTTTGTTCTTTTTTTGAAGTCTCATTCATCACTAAAATCATCGTGCATTTGATAATAATAATAATAATTACAAAAAAAGAACTTAATAGATTACAAAGTAATAGACAAAAACAAACAAAACAGCTTCTGTTTTTTGTTTTGTTTTTAAGGGTTTCTACGGCACTTGCAACACATTTAGGTCATATCAGCGCCAGTAAAAAGGAAAAAAGGGATAGTAAAAAGTTATAGAATTACAATTAAAGCACAAAAGAAAAGGTGAGACAAAGGGGAATTGGTTCAAATAGGGAACAGATGTAGATTCCAAGAGCACACCGTCAGAGTACTTAGTTTGAGATTACCTAAAAGTCTCATCCAGACACAAGCACAGGTCCCTACTAAGAGGAAGAGACTCAAATGTTTACAAATCATATAATATAATATGTAAACTAAACATAATACAATGCATAACAGAGAGATGATTTACAAGGAAAAAAATATCATCTCCCAAAACTATAACTATACATTCGACTGTTTCCCTCCCAGCCAAGGAACTCCGGCCAGGGTCAGGACAAAACTAAGTAATCTCATTCCAAGACAATGACAGGAAACAATTGGAAAACGGGTATGGGGGGATAGATGACACAGCATGTACCTCCCTGCCCACTATGGGAGGTCAGGATCCCCACCCAGTAAAACAGCTTCAAAAAAAGAACAAAATGCCAAACATGGAACGTTTCGGACTCAAAACCCTTACTCAGTCAAAAACAAAAAAACCCCAATGAAAACAAATACTATCGGGGGATCTGTTTTTGTTAGTAAAGTATTTATGTTTTCATTGGGTTTTTGTTTTTTTGGCTGAAGAATGGTTTTGAGCCCGAAACGTTCCGTGTTTGGTATTTTGTTCTTCGTTTGAAGCCGTTATATTCATTTTTGTGTATATTACTTTTTGCAGTCCACAGCTGCTCTAGCCGCTTAGTATCACTAAAGAGCTTACAGTTATCATCAATCCTTCCAGCAGGTAAGGGTTGGACTCGTTGATCGTCACTTGAAGAATGTCATATCACAAGACCACATAACCCAGATAATTTTGTGTTGTTATGTTTAAAATTGTTATGCACTGTTCATTTGATATATAAAAAAAAAGTAAAGAACTTACAAAGTAATAAACAAAAGTGAATATAAAAGTTTCAAAAAAGAACAAAATACCAAACATGGAATGACGGTTCGGGCTCAAAACCCTTATTCAGCCAACAACAAAAAAAAACAACACTGCTTCTAGCAGCTTAGTATCACTAAAGGGCTTACAGTAATCTTCAATCCTTCCAGCAGGTAAGGGTTGGACTCGTTGATCATCACTTGGATGATCTCTACCCCATGGCCACCGTAGTCACCCCGATAAAACCCTGGGGTGACTGGGAAGTGACTGGGGGTTGGTCTGAAATCGATGGGAAGGAGGGGACAGCTGTATCTGTAAACGGGTGAATAATCTTATTATCATCATTTTAAAAAAATGAGCTTTTATATAGCGCAATATCCACTAAACATGCTCAAAGTGCTTTACAAGGGGTCCCTGTCCAACAGCAACTTTTAACATTTAGGACAAGACATGACGCTTGTAAGGTGATAATATAATTTTTTTTGGACAGAGACAACGCTGTTTACGGCCAGGTACTAATTTTACACCTGAGTACGGTGAGAGAATGTGAGTAAAGAGCCTTTTCCAAGGACTAAACTATGCACCGAATGCAAGGCTCGAACCCAGGACCTTCCGATCTGAAAGTGAGTGTCATACCACCAGACCATCTAGCCGCACAGGTTAATAATATTATTATCATCATTTTATTATCATTATCATTACAATAATGTTTATTTGGTTTTAAGGGTTTTACGGCGCTTGCAACACATTTAGGTTATATCAGTGACAGTACAAAGGAAGAAAATGGGATAGTTAAAATCTAGAATTACAATTAAAGCACCCAAGAAAAAGTAAGATGAACGGGACCTGGGAACACACATTGTTTGATTTTGTTTTTAAGTGTTTTACGGCACTTGCAACACATTTAGGCTATATCAGCGTCAGTAAAAAGGAAGAAAATGGGATAGTATTAAATTCTAGAATTACAATTAAAGCACCCAAGAAAAAGTATGACAAAGGGGAACTGGGAACAAATAGGGATCAGATGTAGATTCCAAGAGCATACCATAAGTGTACTTAGTTTGAGATCACCTATAAGTCTCATCCGGACACAAGCACAAGATCTAAGTAGCTGGGTCTCTAAAATCTGGCTGAAAGTAACAGACTAGTGTCCTATCCAAAGGGTAGCAAGCAATTGCTTTTGTCCGCTTCAAACTAAAGTAACTGGGAAAACTTCCGGTGCAAATGAAGCTAATGGCTCTGAAGGACTACTTTTGGGTTTAAAGGTAACCCCAATAATATCTTTTTTTCCCCAACTGGCAAAATTTCATAAAAGTTATCAAAACAGTTGTATCTTAGATGCAGGTGAAAATTTGTTCAGAAAATTACAACACAGAGCCTATTAATACTACTTACTTACTTACTTATCCGAACCAGCGACCACCTGAGCTCTAGCCCTTCGGTCTTGTGCCATGACGTAGAAGTTAGACGTCTTTTGTAGTTGTTCCAGGTGACTATAAAGTGTGTTACTGATGCTTGGATTTGGTGGGAGGAATGTGCATCTCAGATCTTCAAGAGGTTGACATTCAAGCAAGTGGTGTGTTACTGTTTCATTGGGGTGTTGACATAGGGGGCAGGAGGGGGATGTGTCTTTTGTAATTTTGCTTAAATGGTTGTTGAGCGGTATGTGTTGTGTTCTTAGTTGAAAGATGATGCTTTGCTGGTGTCTTCTGAGCTTATTTAGGCAATCAGTCTTTACAGGAGTGGTCATATGGGAAAACATACATCTACCCGTGGTGCTCATTGCCCAACTGTTCATCCATTCTTCTCTCTTATTTGTTTTGATTATTTGTTTCGCTGTGTCTAAGGATACTGGAAATGATGGTTGTAAAAGTGTTGATCCGAGTCTGGCTAGTCTGTCTGCATTGTCATTTCCTGGTATATTTGAATGTCCCGGTATCCACTGGAGAGATAAGTCTACTCTGTGTGTTGTAAGGAATTCATCTAGTTGAGATCTTAAACTATTGAATGTTGAGGAGAGTTTATCTAAATTGAGAGCTTGGAGAACCGATTTGGAGTCTGTGAAGATGACAGTGTTTTGAAGTTTTGAAGGGTTTAGCTGGAAAACAGAAGAGAGGTGTCGCAGTGAGGCTTCTATTGCAACTGCCTCTGCCTCGTAGTTTGAGAAGGAGCTTCCGCAAGAATTGTGGATTTTATCACAGGTTTTATCTGGGTATTCTACTACAAACCCATACCCAGCATTTTTAGTTCCTTTGTGGGCAGATCCATCTGTGTAAACATGTATCCAGTTGTCTGGGTATTCTTGTATTGTCTTCATTGCTAATGTTTGTATATCTGATTTGTTTCTATTTCTTGTTGTTTCTTCTACGAGGTTAGTCTTTATTTTTGGAAGTTTTAGTTCGGCGTATGGAGGTTTTTGACTGATTAAAAAAGATTTTTCTCTGTTTTCTGGGAGTCTGTGTCTTTCATTCAAGTTGTTAGCAATGTGTAGCAGGGATTTTTGTTTTAATCTTGTTCTTGGTTTCCATTTCTCTGCCAGAATTCTGTTTGGATGGTTTTCCTCTTTTCGTTTGTATCTTTCAACCATTTCAAGCACTGCTGATTCTCTGCGAAGTCCAAGTGGTTCCACATTAGTATGTATTTCACATGCTGCTGTGGGTGTCGATCTCAGGGCACCGGAGATGAAGCGAAGGGCTTGGTTTTGTACTCTGTCCAAGGTTTTGTGTGTGTTTTTACTACCTACATTTTGGAGGGCTAAATTGTAGTCCATGACGGAACGCACATAGCCTAAATAGAGTTGTCGAAGTGAGTTTTTGTCTGCTCCCCAATTAGTACTGGCTAGTCGTTTTAGTAACTGGAGTCTCCTTGTGGCTTTGATTTTTACATTCTGAGTGTGTTTGTTCAGAGATAGTTGTCTGTCTAACTGTATGCCCAAATATGTGGGGTTTTCTTCTTTCGCAAGTCGATGGCCTTGGATGGAGAGTGTTATTTCTTTCTTAGTAAATATAGAGTAGACTGTTTTATTGCAATTTACTTTTAATTTCCATTTATCACAGAAGGTGTTTAAGCTTTCTAAATCTTCATTTATTCTATTGGAGGCTATTGGTAGATGCTTTGTAGTATACCACATAACTAAATCGTCAGCATATAGGGCCTTTTCTGTCTGTAATACTTCTGGTAGATCATTTATAAAAATAAGAAAGAGAGTACAGCTGAGGCAGGATCCTTGTGGGAGACCTTCCTCTAATACTTCTCTGTTTGACAGTCCGTTATTAATTTTTGTTTGGATTGTTCTGTTACTGAGAAATTGTTTAATCCAGAAGTAGAGATTTCCATCAATTCCGTAGTCCATCATTTTTGATAACAACCCTTTCCTCCATACTTTGTCATAGGCCTGTTGGAGATCAACAAAAACCGCGACTGTATGTTTTCCATCTTGAAAGCCATCAATTATTTTTTGACTTAATCTAAACAATTGATCTTCTGTTCTTTGCCCTATCCTAAAGCCTGCCTGATATTTATTTAGTAGGCCACATGTCTCCAGCCACCAGTATAATCGGTTATTTACCATTCACTCAGCGATCTTTCCAACACATGAGGTGAGAGATATTGGTCGGTAACTTTTCGTTTCGTCGGGTGGTTTATCTTTCTTTAAGATTGGAATTATAATAGCATTTTTCCATCCCCTTGGTACTATTCCTGTCTCCCATGTTAGATTTATAAGTTTGAGAAGCATCTGTTTACCTCTCACGCTAAGATGCAGGAGCATTTCATTGTGTATCTTATCTGGTCCAGGGGATTTCCTTAACTTGAGTTTTTTCATAGCTCTGTGAAGTTCTGACATGGTAAAGCCCTCTTTGAACAGATATGAGATAGCTTTTGGGGCCTTTTCTTGATGTTTAAGGTCTTTAATCAATTTTTTGTCCTTTTCACTTCTTTTTGATGCCTTGTTTACTGAAGCAAAATGTTTGTTGAAGATCATGGCTTTTTTTTGGTCATCTACGATTGTTCCTTCTGTAGTTTTCATGGGCTTTGGGTTGGTTTTCGGGGTTTCATTGTTAAGATTATTAAGTAAGGCCCATGCTTTTTTCCCATTTTGATTGAGGTCAATATTAGCGCATGTGTCTGCCCATTTCTTTCTTTTAGCGTTGTTAATAGTTCTTTTGACAATTGCCGATGCTTTATTGTACTCAATCTTGTTTTTAATGGTTTTGTTTTCCTCTAAGTTTTTCCTTGTTTCCTTTCTTGCATTTACTGCTTTTTCAATTTCTTTGCTCCAGAAGGGTTTGTAATTCTGTCGACTACCTCTTGGAATTCCTGCTTTTGCAGCTGCAAGAATGGCTTTGGTGAGGGCTTCGTTTAAATGTTCTACACTTGATGTATCTGTAATTTTTGGAAGCTGGTCATCTAATGTTGCTGTGAAAACATCCCAGTTTGCTTTCTTGAAATTCCATTTGGATTTCTGCTCAAATGTTTTCTTCTGTGTTTGAACTGTTATTTGTGTTAAAATTGGTTTATGGTCACTGCCTATTTCATCCAGGACTTTAATGTGACAAGAATTCAGAAGGTCAGAGGAGATGATGGTTAGATCGGGATGACTCAGGGACATATGAGCTCTGTGAAGAAGGGTCGGGACTGAGTCTGCATTTTGTAAAATGGTGAGGTTGGTTGTGTTGCAAAGCTTTTCTAGTTCTTTTCCTGTGTTGTTTAAATTTTTGTATCCCCATAGTGGAGAGTGGCCATTGAAGTCACCAGCAATTATTGTGTTGTTGTATTGGGAACTGTTTAGATCTGTTAGGTTTATAGTACACCGTGGAGGGTTGTAAATGTTGTAAATGGTAAATTTCTTATTTAGGTGCCATAAGGTGACTTTCTGTACATCGGTTGAGTTCTGTGATGGTTTAGAAGTAACATCTCCCGTGATGTCATTTCTTATATAAGTAATAACACCACGGCAGTCGTCACATTTGCAGGTATAGTATGTATAACCAGCAATATATGGATCGCTATTTTTATACAAGGTTTCCTGAAGTAAAGCGATGTGAACTTCCTTTTCATTTAATAATTTCTTCAGCTCTGTCTTTTTATTCCTGATTCCACAAATGTTAATTTGTAAAATATTCAAATGTTTGTGGAATTTCTTTGTCCCAGTAGCTGACTTTTCGCGCAGATCAGCCTGGGTACTCACTGTCTGGCGCGGACCTTTTTCGAGGCGACGTCCGAGCTCGTATGCTTTCCTTTTGTTTGTCATGGCATGCTGGGGAGTCTCTGGTCTGTCTTCCCACCCTAACCTGTATTCGCTGTCAGCTGCATAACATCAGGAGTTGAACTGCAGATGCATGTTCCTCATATAATTAATTTTTATAGGGTTTAGTCAAGTAGCCTTCATTTCGTCTTTCCCACAGTCTCTTTCATGATTGACGGTCGCCCATTCCCCGCCACCTACTGTTTCCTGGCTTGCAGTTATCTATTTCAGTTAATCTTTCTGCTTAAAGGGCCATATTTCATAAACAGAGGATCGTCACGTCCTGGGTCATTTGTGTCGATGAGAGATTCTGTGGGCCTAAAACAAAGGGATACCATCCCTTTCCCCTAAAAATCTCAATTTTTTAAGAAGGATACATGATTACAATCAATCACAGATAGTCATACAGAAGACATGGGCCACAGGTCGACCAAAGAGGGAGTATAGAAGTGTTAAAGTTACAGCACTAGGATACAAGTATGAGCTATAGGGGTAGATTAAGAAAAGTAAGGACATACAGAGGACACCACACTACAGAATGAGTGTGAGGTGGGTGGGTGAGGAGCAGAGCGTGTACCACTCATTGGTGGGTTCTGTCTCCTGCACCTTAAGAGGAAGGGGTCCCACCTACTCCCTAGCCCGGTTATACCGCCGGGGACTCGGTCGCGCCCATAACAAACTCAGTAGAAACGGGGAACACCACGGGAAGGTGCTGTTATGGACACAATAATGCATGAGAGGCCATATGCAATAATCTCTGTCAGACAGGATTACGCGGCAATCAATGCACCTGGAAATGAGAGGTGTTGGGTTCGAAATGCACATCAATTTCCTTTCAGCAAGCGGGACGTCCGGCCCAGACCTTGCAGCTCCCCTATTAATACTACAGGAGTTCAACGACTTAGTTGATTGTCTGAGATAATAATAACAACAACAACAACAACAACAACAACAACAACAACAACAACAATAAATAATAATAATAATAATAATAATAATAATAATAATAACAATAATAATAATAACAATAATAATAATAATAATAATAATAATAATAATAATAATAATAATAAAATAATAATAATACTAATAATAATAACAATAATAATAATAATATTATAATAATAATAATAATAATAATAATAATAATAATAATAATAATAATAATAATAATAATAATAATAATAATAATAAAATAATAATAATAATAATAATAATAATAATAATAATAATAATAATAAAAAACGAAAAAACCCCAAAAAAACAATAATAATAATAATAATAATAATAATAATAATAATAATAATAATAATAATAATAATAATAATAATAATAATAATAATAATAATAATAACAACAACAGTATATTTCTATAGCGCCTAAGCATCCACTTAAAATTGCTCTGCAGTGCTTTACAATGAACTCAAACGCACAATTATTGATTGATAATTGCATAGAAATGGCACGCCAAACTCACCCTTCATTAAATTTGAATGAGCTGAAAGCTCCTGAGAAGGAATCGGGTATCTTTCTATTATTCTGGCCAAGATAACGTTTCTGGAATGCAATGAAAATTGATTTCAAAATGTTACAGTTCTCGTTTAACGCATTCTCCAATGCATTTTCAATCGAAGGTTACAGTGGAATCTGCATCAAGTCAACACCTGCTTAAAAGCAACACTCTTAAGTCAATTCAGCTTAAAGTCAACACTCTTAAAGTCAACTTCTGCTCAAAGTCAACACTCTTAAAGTCAACTTTTGCTCAAAGTCAACACTCTTAAAGTCAACTTCTGCTCAAAGTCAACACTCTTAAAGTCAACTTCTGATTAAACAATACTCTTTACGTCAACTTCTGCTCAAAGTCAACACTCTTAAAGTCAACTTCTGCTCAAAGTCAACATTCTTAAAATCAATTTCTGCTTAAAGTCAACACCTTTTGTTGATCCCAAGTGTTGGCTTTATCAGATTCCACTGTATTTAAAAATCAGCTCATCAATTTTCAAGGAGTCCTGATAGCTCAGTAGAGCACTCACTTCACACGCAAAGGGGACGAGATCGATCCTGGGTGCAGTCGAGATTATTTTTCTGTTCCCCATGTCTCTCCAGCAGTGAATGGGTAGCTGGGTCTGTTAGATGTGGCGAAAAGTACTTTGCGATTAGACTAGCATCCTATCCAAAGGATAACAAGAAATTGCTATTGTCCATTTCACACTAAGGAAACCAGGATAAACTCCGGCTCCATGGGCCTAATGGCTCTGACGGACTACTTTTCATCAACTTTCAAGTCTGTTAAAGATAGAATTTCATGAGACAGCCATTAAAAATTTAATTCACAATAAAAAAACAAAACAAAACAAAAGAGAGTTTTTACAGAGTATCAAACCAGGGATGCATTGATCCATGGTAAACACTTCATCCGGCTTTATACTTCATCCTGGAATCAACGAATCAATCAATTTACAAGCCAGTGAATCAAATTAAGAAATAATATTGTAAAACTTGGTAGCTAAGATCATTTTTTTCTCTTCTGGTTCTTCTGTTAAAAATTGAGCTTTTATAAAGCGCAATATCCACCAAACATGTTCAAAGTGCTTTACAAAGGGTCCCTGACCAACAGCAATAGGTAACATAAAGACTGACACATGACGCCTGTTAGGCGATAATACATTTTTTACACAGACAACGCTGTTAACGTCCAGGTACTCATTTTTTACACCCGAATACGGTGAGAGAATGTGAGTAAAGAGACTTTTCCAAGGATTAAACTATGCGCTGAGCGAGGCTCAAACCCAGGACCTTCTGATCCGAAAGCGAGTGTCATACCACTAGACCACATAGCCGCACAAGTACCTTTGAGTCTATCACTAACTCTTTTTAAAAAATATTAATATTGTAATATTCACATATTACAAAACAACAAATAAACAATGAAATTTAAAAAAAGGGTTTGTAATATTATTATTATTATTATTATTATTATTATTATTATTATCATTATTATTACCGATCTTGGGTGATTGAGGTCACAATTTGACATGCCGCACTGAATAATACAGCGTGATCCATCCTGTTGAACAGAATTTGACGGAAAAATGCAATTATTTCATGTTACGTTTAAAGAGTCTGAACATGGTGATTGCAATGGGTATAAATAAAGCCTTTTATGTCTAGGTCTCAAAGCCATAGAAAAAACAAGTATTAATATTATTATTACATAACACAACACAGAAATGAAAATATCACCAGAGCGGTACTTTAGTCAAAGTGATAACCTGAGGTTGTTGTTGTTAAGGGTTTTACGGCGCTTGCAACACATTTAGGCCATATCAGCACCAGTAAAAAGGGAAAATATAGGATAATAAAAAGTTATAGAATTACAAATAAAGCACCCAAGAAAAGGTAAGACGAAGGGGAATGGTACAAATAGGGAATTGATGTAGATTCCAAGAGCATACCATCAATGTACTTATTTTGAGATCACCTAAAAGTCTCATCCAGACACCAGCACAGGTCCCTACTAAGAGGAATACACTCAAATGCGTACATTATAAATTCAAAACAACAAATATAATTACATAACAGAGAGATGATTTACAAGGAAAAAAATATCATCCCCCAAAACAATAACTAAGGACTGTTTCCCTCTCAGCCAAGGTGTCCGGCCAGGGCCAGGACAAAACCAAGTTATCTCTTCCAAGATAAAGACAGAAAGCAAGTTCAAAAACAGATATTGGTTGATAGAAGACACAGTAAGTACCTCCCTTCCCACTATGGGAGGTCAGGAACCCCACCCAGAACCTAAGGTTGACCCGGGGTCACACCAGCCAAATTACAAGGAATTCCCTTGTGAGTTCAGTTAATGGTGATGTCAGATGATACCAGTCGATTTATGCTCACTTTCATTTCTTTGTTATGGCTTCGCAATGAATTTAAACCCAAATTTCTTTACTTTGTGATATTCATCGATATTTCGTGGTTCTAGTCATATGTATTTTATGCCAGTGCTTTTTATAATGATTGTGATATTTCAAGCTTAAATAGACTATTTTTTGTAATTTACAGTACATTAATTTTTAATAATAATAATAATAATAATAATAATAATAATAATAATAATAATAATAATAATAATAATAATAATAATAATAATAATAATACTTTATTGCATCCCAAAAAGGAAATTTTTTTGTACAGACGTGTTATAATTTACACAATAAGATAAAAATACAATGGAAATAGGATGTATATTTAAAAAAGGAACAGCTCCATAACCAAAGCTGCGCTTTATAATATGAATAATTTCAACACTGTAAAATAGTTAAAACTGTCACTATAAATTGAAAATTGAAAAGATTGCAAAACAAATAAATTAATATTTACATTTTTTGAAAGTGAAAATGCGAAATAATTATATAAAATGATTATTGCTTGTTATAAAGCCTAATACTGGACGGCAGAAAAGAATTTCGGTGTCTCTCTGTTTTCGTTGAAATAGAGAAAGGGCGACCACTTCTTTCTGACATAATAACTGATGGTCTTAGTGGATGATACTGGTCATTTAATATTTTAGTTATTTTATTTATACAAAATTTCTCGTATAAAAGATCTACATCGTCAACATCATTTATATAGCGTTTAATGGATTTTTCAATATTTGAATTTATTTTGTTCCTTTCCACTGCTAAGCAATTGCCTCCCCAAGCTGTTATACAAAATGACAAAACACTTTCCATTACTGCTCTATAAAATAATGTGCAGAGGGTTTTATCTATTCTAAACTGAGAGAGTTTTGATAAAAAATATGTACGTCTGCACATCTTATGCCTAATTATTTTCAAGTGTTCATCCCACTTGAGCCTGTCATCAATTGTTACACCAAGGTATTTGTAGTGAGGAACTCGCTGGACGAATTGGTCCTTTAATTTTAACGGTTCTATCGGTTCCTTCACTCTCCTAAAGTCAATCACTAGCTCCTTTGTCTTGCTTATGTTAAGCTCTAGGTGGTGGGCATCACACCAAGACACAAATCTATAAATTTCTTGCCTATAAGCCACTTCGTTGCCATTTGTTATGAGACCTTGAAGAGCGGTGTCATCTGCAAACTTTATTAAAGGGACACTCAGGTTTTGACTTCTACAGTCATTCGTGTATATTGTGAATAATACAGGGGACAATGCAAAACCTTCAGGAGCACCAGTATTTGTAGTTATACAGGAAGATATGTTTTGTCCTAATTGAACATATTGTGCTCTATCCGTAAGAAATTCGAGTACCCAAGCAGTTATATATACTTGTTTAAATTCAGACTAGTCACTTTTTGAACAACCAACTGAGGTTGCATTGTATTGAACGCTGAAGAAAAATCTGCAAAAAGCAATCTGCAATAGCTCTTAGCGTGATCCAGATGCCTGTAGATGTTTGTAAACAGCAAAATGGCATCCTCTACGCCACGTCCTGGTTTGTAAGCAACTTGATGACTATCACTCAATGGCATAAACTGGTTCCTAATTTTAACAAGAACAATTTCTTCTAAAGATTTCATGACTATTGAAGTCAGTGCAACAGGTCTGAGATCGTTCATAGATTCAAGTTTCTCTTTTTTTGAAACAGGAATAATTTTTGAAGTTTTCCAAATTTCAGGGATCGAAACGCATTGGAGGGACCAGTTAAAAATATGTGTATAAATCGGGGAAAGCTGATGGGCACATAATTCTTTTAATAATTTTCCTTTCAATCCATCCGGCCCAGCAGCCTTCCTCTCGTTTAGTTTCGAAAATACGAATCTCGTTTCTTCTTCACTGACCTCAATAGTCATTTCATCTTCCAAAGCCCTGTCTACTTTATGTCTTTCATTTTCAATATCAAATTTGTTTGCTGTGTCGAAATGTGAATAAAATTTATTTAGAGTGTCAATTTCGATATCTTCTGATATAATCGTGGGCTTTGGATTATAGTTAACAGCAGTTTTAAGCCCCCGCCACGTGTCCCGTATATCCCCAGAAGAAAAGCATTTTTCAATTTTATTTTTGTACTTGTCTCTACAACTAGATATTACCCTCTTTATCTCTTTTTGTTTTGTTTTCAGATCTTTTTTGTTTCCACTAGTAGAGTTTTCTTTTGGTTCAATAAAAGTTTTAGATCTTTTGTTATCCAAGGCTTGTTGTTAGGATAATATTTTATTTCTTTTTTTTACAAGACACTAGCTGTTCACAGAATTTTAAAAACTCACTCACACAGTCATTCAGCTCATCCACACTATCACATGATTCGATAAAAACATTCCAGTCAGTGCATTCAAAACAACCACGCAACTCCTCACACACACTTTCGTTCATGACCTGAACACACTTCACTACTGGCTTACAACCTTTGATGACAGGGCGATATATAGGTAATAATAATAACATATTGTGGTCCGATGAACCGAATGGAGCTCTTGGAAAACATTTATAGGACTTGTCAACATTACAGAAAAATAGGTCGAGGGTCGATTTGTCACGAGTAAAGCACTGAACAAACTGTGAAAGACCAGGAATTATTATATTATTGCAATGATTAAAATCGCCAGTCACAAGAAAAACACAGTCAGGCGATTTGCTTTTTTCATTTTCCACATGACTTATTAGAGTTTCCATGGCAACATTTGCATCAGTACTGGGGGGAATGTAAACTATCGTGATGTTGACTTTAGAAAATTCTCTAGGTAAGTAATATGGCTGTGCACACACTGTCAAAAGTTCAATGTTGTTGTTCGAAATTTTCCAATAAAAAATGTAATTCTTCAATCAAAATAATAATAATAATAATAAAAATAATAATAATAATAATAATAATAATAATAATAATAATAATAATAATAATAATAATAATGATAATACTAATAATAATAATAATAATAATAATAATAATAATAATAATAATAATAATAATAATAATGATAATAATAATAATAATAATAATAATAATAATAATAATAATACTAATAATAATAATACTAATAATAATAATAATAATAATAATAAAAATAATACTTTATTGATCCCTTCAGAAATTATCACATGAGTTGACCATTGCAATAAAAATCATATTAGATATTATGAGCGTAGCAATTAAAAAGATAAGAGATAGCTAGATAAGCACATAAATATATAAGTTAATAAAGGAAAAAATAAACTTAATTAGATAGATAGATAGATGAGAATGCTCTTCAATAAAGGTAACATCTAATGGTGTTCATGTATGATGGGCAGTAAATACATTTTAGATTAATGACTTTGTAAAACTTTGCAGTGTGATTACTAAAAAAAGCATGAAGTGTGAGTAAACGGATACGATTCATTGCAGTTTAATAATGAAGAAAAATATTACCTTACACAAATACAACCTTTTATAATTGAACTGTAAGTTGCTAAAATTTCATCTGGGCGTCAACAAAATTGAATTTATGAGGATTTTAAAAATTCATCAAGTCATAGAGAAATTCATGATAAACATTAATAGTGTAAAATGGTTCTTTTAAAAAAGTCATCAAGTCATAGAGAAATTCATGATAAACATTAATAGTGTAAACTGGTTCTTTTAAAAAATTCATCAAGTCATAGAGAAATTCATGATAAACATTAATTGTATTAAATGGTTCTTTTAAAAAAGTCATCAAGTCATAGAGAAATTCATGATAAACATTAATAGTGTACACTGGTTCTTTTAAAAAAGTCATCAAGTCATAGAGAAATTCATGATAAACATTAAAATGGTTCTTTTACCTTTAAAATTGTGGCAATGGCTGGGTCTTCTGGATCGTGTTCACAGGTGACCTCCAATTCATCGTCTTCATTCCAATATATTGAAAAGGCTGGTTCCACCATCAATTCCAGGTCAACAGTCCTTCTGGGATAAAATCGTCTCACTTTAATTTCTGATTCAATCCACTGTAAAAAAAGAGATAGACAAAAATAGAAAAAAAAAACATGTTTCTAAAACAAAACGAAAAAAACAATAATTTTAAGTGTAGATTGGCTTTTCCAGAATTTGATAAGTCAATTTCGAAGTGATACTAAGCTGCTAGAAAGCTGTCGACTGTAAAAAGTGATAAACAAATATGAATGTAACAGCTTAAAAAAAGAACAAAATACCAAACACTCAACATTTTAGCTCAAAACCCTTCTTCAGCTAACAACCCACACCCCCCCCCCCCAAAAAAAAAAAAAAACAAAAAAAAAAACAAAAAAAAAAACAACAAAAACAAACAAAACAAAAAAACCCAAATAAATCTGTAAATAAACAAATAAATCAGTGATGCATTATGGACATATTGAAGGAAAAAAAAAAAAAAAAAAAAGAACATTTTTCTCTACAGGACATTAAGGGGTAAAATTAATCAAACAAAATCCAAAGGCAGAAAAGACAGTTTTCTTTCTTACCATTATGTGCAACAATCCTCCATATGGCCTCAGGGCGAGTCTTTTAAATCCAAGAATTGGATAGGGGTACAAAACTGAGGGTTCAAACAAGTGTGATTACATTTGTTATTATATGCTTGGTATTATGTCATTATTAAAAACTGAAATTTTCTGGGGGACTCTTAGTATGTATTTTATTAAAATATATTATTTTATCATCGTATTTATGTGGTTTTTAACACGTCAGTTCTATATTTGTGTATGATATATGATGTGTTGATGTAAAGCGCCAGTGACCAATTCTTAATTGGAACTAGGCGTTATATAAATTAATTCTATTATTATTATATATCAATTTGCCCTGATAAAAAAATATATTTCATGACCAATCACAAAAAAACAAAACAAAAGAGAAACAAAAACATAATTAGTTTTCAGATATCTCACATTTATCTATTGATGTATTGTACAATTCTTGCATGAGAGTTGATATTCAGACAATTGTTGACGATGAGATTGTATCTTTAAGGTACTGGGTTCAAGTCCCAAACACTGACTGTGTGGCCTTTAGCTAATAATAATAATAATAATAATAATAATAATAATAATAATAATAATAATAATAATAATAATAATAATAATAATAACAACAATACTACTATTACTACTACTACTACTACTACTACTACTACTACTACTACAACAACAAGAACTACTACTAATAATAATAATAATAATAATAAAATCAATAATAATAAGAAGAAGAATAATGATATCAACTAAGGTTCCATCCCCAGTTTAAAAAATGCTGGTTTTTTAAATTTTTTTTTTTTTTTGTTATTTTTTTCTCTCCGCCTTATCTTGCACTTTATCCTTCACATAATATTAATATGTACTTTCAAACTTTTATACAGATGTCCAGAGTAATTGGTCCTACTTTGCGAAAGACTAGTAATCTTGATTTTTGAATGAATTCAAAACCTGTTCACAAGATGAGGGTTAATGAATCTGAGGTGGCCAGCTGGAGCAATGAGAGGTATTATTATAATTATTGGCAGAACAACTTTTCAAATGAATTTTTTATTCATCATAATTCAAAAATGTGCATTTAATTCAATAATAATATTGGCAAATATTGTCTGTTCAGGTGAAGAAGGATTATACAATTAGATATCCTTTCTGCTCAGGACATTAAAAAGACATGCCAATACTTGATTTCATGTTTGTTTTTTTAAATATCGGAATTTGTTATGTAAATATTTCTTTTTAGCTTTCAGTAGCTAGCAGTCTATCATTTACTTCAATCCCCGAGTACATCTTCAAAAATTCATTTTTGAAAGGAAAAAGTGAGCCTCCTAATGATTAATATCAAAATGATTTTACACATAACCCTGCACCTTACTTTTGGTATAGATCTTTTTGAATGTCAGTTCCCAATCTGTATTATGAGCAACACCATAATCTGAAAAAAAAAAATGAAAATGGAAAGATAGAAACAATTCATCAATCGCTATATATGTAACAATTTCATACAAAGGAGATAAAGAGGAATATAGGCATTATATTGTCTAAACTATTGGGTTTCTGTCAGGGGTCTGAGGTTCCATCTGTATCTGTATGGTAGGGGCTGAAGAAACCAATGGTCTGGTTGTATTTCAGTAGCGTCCTAATTGGGCGCCGACCCATGTCAGTCGGGCCTTGAAATTGTTTAGGTGTGGTGCCATGATGACCAGTTCATCCAGCCCATTCCACTCCGAGATAGTTCTAATGAAGAAAGAATTTCTGTAGTTTTGTGTTCTTGTCTGTGGGATTTTGAAGCAGTTCGAATTGTTTGTGGCATATCTCTCAATGGGGTTTTCGGTTATGTGGTTGGCAAAATTGAGTGCTCAGATTTTTCTTTTGTTTGGTCGTGGCGTGAAAAAGGAGTCTGCCTTTATTGATGGTATTTGGTCTGTTATAATTTTGAACAAGAATTCTTTGTTGGAGGCTGATGAGGTTTCAATCTTCTAACATTTTTTCATGCATCCTGGGGTTCTGCTCTTATAGTTCCCAGTTATGAACCGGATGCCTTGTCTCTGGACTCTCTCAAGTTTTTGAATATCCTCTTTCAGGTAGAGGCCCCAAGCAACTGCTCCGTATTCCAATTGTGATCTCACAGGTAGGCGTTTTCTTCGCATGACGTTGGGGCGTGGCTAAGATTTTGGCGGAGAAAGGCGATGGTGGAGCTTGTCTTTTGAGTTATTTTGTTAATGTGTTTCCCCATTTCAAGTCCTCTGAGAAGGTGATGCCAAGGTATGGGTTATCGTCGACTTGTTTCAGGACGGTGTTGTTTATTTAACTTGTAGGTCTCATTGTACTTTTTAGCTGTGCTGAGGATGTAGCATCCCCAGTCAAGGAGGCTGATTTCTAGGGATAGTTTTTTTCCTTGTATTTTTCTCTCTGCTTTGTCTGGAACTGTTTCAAAATCACTTTCTCAGCTCTTTATTGTTTTTAGTTAACCTTGATAAAATTTCAAAACAAAGCTGCAAAAATTATAATCGGGACAAATCGAGACAAACTGGGACAAACATCAACCCCTGTTTTGAAACAGCTAAATTGGTTGTCTGTCAACAATAAAGTTGAGTTCAAGATGAGCAGTGCATAATTAAATCCTTGGAAAATGCTCTTTACTTACATTCTCTCACCGTAAATCAGGTGTAATATGAGCCACTGGCCATTAACAGTGTCGTCTCTTTTAGAAAAAAAATTGTAGTTTTGCCTAAACTGCCGATATGTCTCATCATACACTAAGAGTCCCTTGTAAAGCTCTTTGTTTAGTGAAGATTGCGTTACATCAATGCTCAAGTTTCAAAGAAGAAGTAGTAGTAATAGTACTAGTGCAAGGCTACACCTCCAAATTAATTTTGTCAACCCAGCTTCGGAAGTCTTCCTCCGTCCCTAAGAACTGTTTCATATCCACCTGCAAGTTTAGTTACTGGACAATGGAGGACGATGTGATTACTAGTCTCTGGAGATGCCTGACATTTCCAGCAGGTATTACTGTTCCCAAGATTCCATCTGCACATATTTGATGCCATGTCCTCTTAAGTGGCGATTTGAGGAAACCCGGTATTTCCTGGCATTGTGGAATGCAGACATTCTCTTGGTGGGATCTTTTATGATGTGTACTTCAAGGAAGTAAGTTAACATTAGCCGACATCCAATTGAGAAGCAATGAGAGTGAGCGATTTTGTCTTTGTATGAATTGTAGATGGCAGTGTCCTCATAAGCCATAAATAACACATCTCTTTCCTTTTTCTAACGCCATAACTCCTACAGTGCCAATCAGTCATGAAAAGTTGAGTTTCAGTGAGTGACTTTACTAAGGATCTAATCTAGTGAAAACCTAACTGTTGGAGAGAATTTTGGCAGGTTTGCCCTCTTATTGCAGAGAAAGGCTATGTGGTTTTGTGATATGATACTTGCTTTTGGATCGGAAGGTCATGGGTTCAAGCCTCACTTGGCGCATAGTTGAGTCCTTGGAAAAGGCCCTTTACTCACATCATTATCTCACCACACTCGAGTATAAAATGAGTACTTGGACATTAACTGCGTTAAACTGTAATATCGCCTAACTGGTATCATGTCATTTCTTACATGTTAAGTGTTGCTGTTGGCCAGGGCACCCTTGTAAAGTGCTTTTAGCACGTTTAGTGGATATTGCATTAAATAATAGTTCATTTCAAAGGATAGTTACTCTGGTAGAACAACACCTTTACACGGAACATTTGTTGATAAACACGTGCAGATGCTTTTGGTTCTTCTTGGTGATATCACATTTTGGGCAGCCAAATTCAACATTAATGGAGCTGAGCTGGCTGGCCAAGGACAGAGATGCCCGGAGGAACTTTGTTGGTACCTTATGTTTCACCAACTGACCAAGAGAACAAGCTAAGAGGTAATGTGCAAAAACTGCTGTTGCCAATCTTAACTGGATTTAGGTTAAGAATCTGCAAACAAATTTAATACAAATTGATTTGGCATAAGAAACAAAAAAAAAAAACTGCAATAACATGAATTCTTTCCCTTGGATTCAAACATGAGGAAAAATAAAAGAAAAAGAAAAAAAAAAAGCACTCACTAGAAAGGTGGGCATTAGGTGTCGCTGTGTTAGAGTTAGAGCGATATCTAGTGTTACCTGCTCAGTTGTGCTAGGTATCGCTCAGAAAATTTTGAACTGATCGCATTGACTTTGTTAACTGTTGTGACATAGTGATGATAAAACACGGTTAAAGTGTACTGATGAAAATGATGACAAATTAATGAAATAAAAAGTGAAGAAAATCAAAGAAAATAGTAAGAAGAAGAACAACGATTTATAAACAAATCAATAAATAAGCTTTAAAAAAATAAAGGAAAATTTTAAAAATAATAATAGCAAGGAAACAGATAAATAGAAGTGAAAGAAAGGAATTATTATTGAAAAAAAAAATTAACAATAAACTCCAATGTCGAAGTCTGAAGAAAAAGAATGATACCTGGATTTTTCTTTTCTCTCCATTATTTGCACTTTTTACTCACCATCATAACATAGACTTTGCCAAATCCTGTCAACATTTGAAACATTATTAAGTGCTTTACAAGTCTGACCCAACTTTGTAAGGGATCGAGCATCCAGGAAAGATGAGATATGCTCAAGCACCTCAGTTGGGAGTTTCAGAAGCTCCATCGCCATCAACTATCAAGGGGAATATAACTAACACTACAACTACAAATTATTAGAGAAAACGAAAAGTCTTCTATTAAAAAAAAAAGAATTTTGTAATTTAGAACGGACTTGACCACCGGGAGTTGTCTTTCAAGGTAGGGTGCGCCTCTACACTACCTACAGCCTTCAGCAGAAAACCTTATCAATCGCCTTTTCTTGAGAACTTCACTAAGCCTGAGCTCTTACTTTATTATATCCTCAATATTAATTTAATTCCTTCAAATTTGAATAAAATTATTCGAAATTGCGTTCCGTTTATGTCATCTATACAAGCAGAGAGCGTAGATAATAGAGAGGCTTTACGGACGGGAAGTCACGCGACTTCGTCGGTGACAACAATGTTAGCGAGGGATGGTGACTGCGTATGCGGCGAGTGAGGAGCGAGCTATAAATAACCAAGACAGGTAAACACCGGCACATGGTGGCGAGAGAAGTAATGGAATGTAGTGGATATATAATTCGCACATCAAACCGTTTATTAAGCCGTTGGATCGAGGTCCAGGTATCAATATTGAATACAAACATTATCAGATAAGATGAGATAAAAGAAAATTAACTTAAAAATTTATCCCGAAAAGGAAATTTGACATGGGCACAACAAGAGAGGACTCGTACATCAAATTGACATAGACACAACAAGTGAATCACACGCCCCCAACCCTACTGACCCCCCCCCCCCCCCCCACCTCTCTCTCTCTCTCTCTCTCTCTCTCTCTCTCTCTCTCTCTCTCTCTCTCTCTCTCTCTCATGTAGAAACTTCAAATGAACTGTTCCCATGATGCTGTGAGCAAAACAAATTACTTTCTGGAAACCATCGATGGATTTGCTTTAGTTTTCTATCATGCATGGCTATGAGGAATCTCGCATCTTCTCTGAGCGAATATAATTCATATAACACTAAAGAGGTGGAGTGTGTTTGTATGTTTGTGTGTGTGTGTGTGTGTGTGAGAGAGAGAGAGAGAGAGAGAGAGAGAGAGAGGGGGGGGGGGGATGATTTGGTGATGTGGGGGTGGTTGATAACAAAGTCTATGGAAGTGAGTATGAAGCTTACCCAATGCATGCTTGCCCTTCCTACTTATTCTGAAAGGTGGCCGCTTTCCTTTCAATAGACTTATTGGATTTGGAGGTCTGTTCTTGACTTGCCTTGCATCTCACATGGTGATGAAGGCGCACATTGACGAAAAGGTTGATGACGAGGAAGTGAATATCACACTGCTTCACGGCCTTTTTGCATTCCAATCCTGTTTCTAATGTTGCATCCATCACTTTCTTAATCAGGTACATTCTTAATCCTCTCTTGTACAAGTAGGGTCAATGTAGCATCGAAATGCATGTTCTGCAGCCGTCAGAATATACATTAATTTATGCGATGGCGCACACAATCCCTCGTTTTCCGTGGTAAAATTTTTCTTGCAGATAAACGTATGCGATGGGTCTTGAGTGCTCCGTGCTTGTATTAAATCCTCTTTACAATTTTCACACAGAAGATTTTTTTTGGCTCTCAACTTCATCCCAACGTAATCTCCAATGTAATTAAGAACGTTGGTCTCGGTTGTCGTGAGCATGGGAGGAGCGGCTCTCATTACTTGCTGAAGTGGAAGAGGAACATCTTGCTGTAGTCGTGTTCTGACGGTGCTTTGGGCTCCCATTGATGCCATATTTTCAAAACTGAACAAGAAGGTATCGATGTCATCCTTGCAGTTTTTGTTGCTCCCCGGGACGAGAACAGCATCAACCATTGTCTGGCGCAGAGCCAGGCGGAATTCCCTAGAAGTTGGATTTACTCGGTGTCCACCCTTTGCCCTGATGATGGAGAAAAGGTTTTCCAAACAGTCTTGGTTCAGGCGACTTGTCAGAAGAAACTTGAACCCACAGTAATCTCGCAGGTGTTGCCAGAGTTGGAGCAAGGCTTCGATTGACAGCTTCCATCCTTCCAGGCATGGCAGACTACCTGTCTTGTTCAGGGGTTTGACGCCTTCCAACCAGATTTTTGTCTGCTCCAAGAAAGTCACGTGCTTGGAATGTGCCGACATCGCATTGTTCATTGTCCCTTTGCTTCTCAGTGATTTGCTGTTGAAAGCGTTGAACAACTGATCAAAGTTCTCAATGAAATGAGCAGTTGGCAATGCCTCTTGTGGAAGAGAAGAATGAAAGACCATAGTGGCTATACCAGCAGCGACTGTATGACTCAGGACTTGTGCTGCTAGACTCACCCTAAGGTTAGCAAAAACTGGCATGTTGATGTGACGGCTTGTCAGTTTAGGCGCTAATCTGATGGGCTTTGAAGAATCCATTTCATAGAATTGCCGGATGTAATCCCATGAAATGGTGTCTCCAGCCACCCTAAATCCTGAGTTCCGCAGGTTATTTCTAATGCTTTTCAGCAGATGTGGTGGGTCATAAAGAACGTAGACCTTGTGATGTTCAATAATGACAAAGGGTCGGCTTTGAGAGGCTCCTAGCTGTTGTAATGCTGACCGGTTGTTTGATCCTTGGTCGCATATCATTGCTTTAGGATGGAGACCTAGATTTATCACTTTTTTCACCACTTCTACAAGAACAAGAAGAAGCATGTCAGCCTTCACTGGTCCATTAGATAACACATAGGAAAATGGTTGCTTCCATTTCGTGCTAAGTCCTTTCACCATGAAGACAAGAGCATGGGTGGCTGGTTTTCTTGATCTTCCTAGCAACAATCCATAGTCCTCAAATCCCTCCACAAGATCTCTAGAAGGATCATACGACAGATCGGACTTAATGGCCATTTCATCATAAACAATGGCACAAGATCGTTCCACTGGTGACATTGCTTCCACTTTTATCTGGAACAGGTTGAGCATGTTCGGGCAGAGTCCAGGTTCAATCTGTACATTCTTCATGGCCAAGGCAAGTGTAGACGGAGATGGTAACTGAAAAAGCCGTTGCAAGAGACTGTAAGCCTTTTTACTAGCGTGAAAAAAAGAGAGTGCAAATGATTTATCCTGGAAACTCCATCGTCTGGATTTCTTTGGAAGTTGTCCAACTCTAACCTGGGACACGATGAAGGAAACGGCTTGGGGAGGTAAATAAAGACGAAGGGTTTGTTCAACACTTTCAAGTGAAGCCTGTAGGCTGTTCGATTCAGTTCCATGTTGTTGCTCGGAACTTGGTTCTGCACTAGAGCTAGTTGCCGCACAGGAGTTTGGCTGATGAGGGGAACTCTCTGTCATTTTGGAGAGTTTCCTCTGTAGTCTCCAGTTCTTTGACCTTTGAGCACAGAGCTTCTTCTTCAGTCTGTCTTTTCTTTGACGTTCCTCTTTCGTCTCGGATACATCCGTCACTGGATGACATTGAGAGGTCGTAGGTGAGGTAAATGGTTTCTCTGGTGGTAATTCTGCAGAATCATCAATTTTACGCTTTTTAGGGGGTGGTCGTGATGGAGTAAGCTTAGGAGGAGGATTTGGAATGTTGAAGATGGTTGGCACAGCAGTCCTGAGAATGACCGTACGTTTCACTGCCGTTTTGCTGAAACAGCAAGGTTCAAAGTGCTCAGAGCAAATGAAGCAGTTGATGTGAAGGTATTCTGGTGTTTTTATTCTCCAGATCTTTCCTACGGCAATTGATGAGCCACTGCCTGCTACGGTAGAAAGAATTTAAAAAAGCAAACATGCCTATTTCACACGGCTGTGTACAGTTACAATGTAGATCATGCCTAAGTTAATGAGCTTCATCTAAAATCACAACGCTCTATAACAAAAGGAGGCGCATTTATTCACTAAAATTGAATGATACTGATCCACTTATAACGCCATCTCAGGATACCCGCTGTGGCGTTGAATGGTCGTTTTGCATCGTTAATTTTTACAGCAGTAAGGGTATTTGATGGAGTTTAGGATGGTAGATTAAGGTGCAGTAGAAGAAATAGAAAATCAACCCAAACAAACACACACACACACACACATGCATACATACACACACACACACGCGCGCACAAACACACACACACACACACACACACACAAAAACAAAAAAACAAACAAAAAACAAAAAAAACAAAACACACACACAAGACCCACCGGCTTATTGTTATAACTGGTGGGGCAATTGTAGCGGTTGTGTGTAGCCAAAGAGGACTGTATATATATGTAACGTAGTTACCAAAGCTGCCATAAACACAATACTCTTTACGGGCACCTCACCAGATAAATCAAACAAGTAGATTCATACGTCTGGCACTAGTAAGAGTTTTAAGTAACTCATAAATACGTGGGATCGAAACAACAACATTGTGGCATATTATATACCCTCACGCATACTACACACATTAGTATCTATTACCTTAACACATTCATAGTATAGCCTTTTAAAAACCAAACAAAGAGCTTATAAGATAGTGATTTACTCACATTTTGGGGTCCGATGGAAAGCGCAAGAATGACAAATCAGGCCTTTTATTCTTGGAGTTGCTACAGTTTGGGGCAGAACACCAACGACAATGCGTATTCTTTGCTTCTTTCATATTCGCCGCCATGATGATAAAATGTTTACCTGACTTCTTTTGGTTGCTACACACGAGGCTCGATACGCCTTGCGCGACCTCGTAAAGTCTCTCGTTATTCTACTCTCTCTGATACAAGACATTCACTCTATGCAACTTTTGAAACTTTCTCTGAGAAAACAACAACGAAGGAACAGGTGAAACTAAGGTATTGGAAACGGAAATGTTTTGTTTATGACCTGGAAATTAGGGTTAAGCAATATCACAGAGTTCTACGCAGGGTTGCCATTTTGGCCCTTTTTGGGGCCAAATCCGAGATTTTTGGCCCTTTTCAAACACAGTTGGCCCCCCATATATCATTTGGCCCTTTGGCCCTTTTTTGGCCCCTTTTGGAGAGTGATTGCCCCAAACGAACCCAACTACATAGCCTTTAGTTCAAAATGAATTTTGTTCAATTTATCCACATCCAGAAAACTGATAAGTGCATGCACACATCGATATTCGTAGTATTACTGATTCGAGTGTTTGAGACAGTGATCTGGCACCAAAAACTCTCCTCGACCTGTCTCTGCAAGGAGCTTGCATGTGCTGAGTGCTGATTAATTACACGAGGCAAGGAATCTGACAACGGACGGCGATGACTTGGAGTTCGGAAATTGAGAGGGGGGGTTGCGTCCGGTCGGCACTTAACACCGCGCCCTCCCACTCCCCAAATGCCTGTATGATTGAAAAACAATGGAACTGCCTTGTTCGTGGAATTTGGGTACAAGTT
>NC_088366.1:12017933-12025736 GCF_034508935.2 Berghia stephanieae | reverse complement strand
CTGTTGACCAGGGACCCATTGTAAAGCGCTTTGAGCACATTTAGTGGATATTGCTCTATATGAAGCTCAAATTTTTTAAAATTTTTTTTTCCCCGGTTTGTGTACATCTTATTCCCGGACCTGATTACCCACTTTGATATGGATTTATTATCGTAATGGAAGTACACATACTCTCAAACCAACGCAATATGTCGTCATCCGTTGCAAACAATAGTAACCCGGTAACTTCTGTGCTCTGGAAAAACACGTATTTTAAACAATTGGCCAGAAAACTCGTCCTTCAAAAATCGATCGATTTAAATGACCCACATCTTGGCAAAAACTTTCTCACACTTGGGACTTCTCGCAGTCCCAGGTTTGAAAGTTTGTGCCGAGATGAGGGTCATTTAAATCGACCTATATTTGAAGGAAGAGTTTTCTTGCCAAATTTTTTAATGCGGGTTTCTTTTCCCCGGAGTATAGCAGTTAACTGGTTAAATCAAAGCCATAAATGAAAGGCTAGCACTATTCAGTATCTGATACTGAATAGTGGTTTTGCACTATTCAGTATCTGATACTGAATAGTGGTTTTGCACTATTCAGTATCAGATACTGAATAGCGGTTTTGCACTATTCAGTATCTGACACTGAATAGTGGTTTTGCACTATAATACGGTGTTTTTTTTTCCGAAACCTGACAAAGTTATGGAAGAGTGCAGCTGGGGAGTGAATATGGGACTCAGAGAAGTGTACACCAGTGGGAGTGAACCTGGGACTGGGTTTCGGCGAGTTTCGTAATAAAAAGCAATTACTTTTTTACGAAACCCGACGACACCTGGCAATATCCGACAAAGTTATGGGAGGTAGGCAGCAGCGTGTGTGTGTGTGTAGTGGGGGGGGGGGGGGGGGGAGGAGGGGATGAACCTGAGATTCAGGGAAGTGTACACCAGTGGGAGTGAACCTGGGACTCTGGGTTTTGTAAAAAAGCAATAACAAAATAGGGGGGGGGGGGTTACTTTTTTACGAAACCCGACAATATGCGGCAAAATTGTGGAAAGTAGGCAAAGCGTGGGGAGTGAACCTGAGACTCAGTGAAGTGTACATCAGTGGGGAGTGAACCTGAGACTATGGTTTTCGGTGGGATTCAGCTAGTTTCATAAAGACGCAATTACTTTTTTACGAAACCCGACAAAACCTGGCAATATCCGAGAAAGTTATGGGTAGTAGGCAACAGTGGGGAGTGAACCTGAGATTCGGGGAAGTGTACACCAGGGGGGAGTGAACCTGTGACTGGGTTTCGGCGGGTTTTGAAAAAAAAAAAGCAATTACTTTTTGTTTACGAAATGCGCCATCTCCCAACAAAATCGGGCAAAGTTATGAAAAGTAGGCAAATAATGGGGAGTGAACCTGAGACTAAGGGAAGTGTACATCAGTGGGGAGTGAACCTGAGACTATTGTTTTCGACGGATTTCAGCGAGTTTCACATAAAAGCAATTATTTTTTTACGAAACCCGGCAATATCCGACAGATTTTGAAAGTAGGCAACAATGGGGAGTGAACCTGAGATTCATGGAAGTGTACACCACTGGGCAGTGAACCTGAGACTCTTGTTTTCTGCGGATTTCAGCGAGTTTCACATAAAAGCAATTACTTTTTTACGAAACCCGACGAAACCTGGCAATATCCGACAAAGTTGTTGGAAGTAGACAACAGTGGGGAGTGAACCTGAGATTCATGGAAATATACACCAGTGGGGAGTGAACCTGAGACTCTGGTTTTCGGTGGATTTCAGCGAGTTTCACATAAAAGCAATTACTTTTTTACGAAACCCGACGAAAACCTGGCAATATCCGAGAAAGTTATGGGAAGTAGGCAACAGTGGGGAGTGAACCTGAGACTCAGGGAAGTGTACACCAGTGGGGAGTGAACCTGAGACTCTGGTTTTCGGCGGGTTTCAGCGAGTTTCACATAAAAGAAATTACTTTTTTACAAAACCCGACAAAACCTGGCAATATCCGACAAAGTTATTGAAGTAGGCAACAGTGGGAGTGATCCTGAGAATCAGGGAAGTGTACACTTGTGGGAAGTGAACCTGGGACTCTGGATTTTGTAAAAAAGCAATACCAAGGGGGAGGGGAATTACTTTTTTACGAAACCCGCCAAAAGCCGACAAAGTTATGGGAAGCAGGCAGCAGTGGGGAGTGAATCTGGATTTGGACACCGATGAGGATTGAACCCGGGACTGCGAGAGGCTGATACCAGTGGACAGTGAGCTCAGAATGTACTTTTATTTCGAAACCTACCGAAATTGTCAAAAGTTATGGGAAGTGGGCACCATTGGGCAATGAACCGGGACTCAGGGAAGTGCACACCGGTTGGGAGTGAACCTGGGACTGTGAAAAGAGGAAATCAGTGGAAATGAACCTGGGACTATGGAAGATGGATACCAGTGGGAAATGAAGCCGAACTATGGGAGTTGGGTACCAGACGAGAATGAAGCAATTACTTTTTTACGAAACCCGCCAAAACCCGCCAAAACCAGCCGAAAAACCATAGTCTCGGGTTCACTCCCCCACTGTTACTTTCTTTCCATAACTTTGTCGGATATTGGCGGGTTTCGTAAAAAAGTAATTGCTTTTTTTAAAAACGAAACCCAGTCCCAGGTTCACTCCCCAATAGTGTACACTTCCCTGAGTCCCAGGCTCACTCCCCACTGCTGCCTACTTCCCATAACTTTGTCGGGTTTCGGCGTGTTTTGGCAGGTTTCGTAAAAAAAGAAACATCCATAAAAATACCACGTGTATTCAGTAAATAGATGTCAATTGTAGTCTAATATTCAGTATCTATTTAAATTATTATTATATTATTATTATTATTATTATTATTATTATTATTATTATTATTATTATTATTATTATTATTATTATTATTATTATTATTATTATTAATTATTAGTTATTATTATTATTATTATTATATTATTATTATTATTATTATTATATTATTATTATTATTATTATTATATTATTATTATTATTATTATTATTATTATTATTATTATTATTATTATTATTATTATTATTTGTCATGTAAATTTCAATATAATACGGCAAGTAATTCTCGGAAGTACATCGCTCAATTAAAAATGAATTTATAATGAATCGGGTTTGTCTTAGATGACAAAACAAACAAACAAACAACAACAACAAGGAGAACAACAACAACAGAAAAAAAGCAAGATTTTAAAAAGTAATAAACAATAGAAGAGCAGAATAATGAAAAACAACAACGCGATGATAACACATAAAAGATATTCGTAATAAATCGATAACTGATTAAATTACTCCAACTACTTGATTAAAAAAAAAAAATCATAACCATAATCATAATAATGACGATGATGACGATTACAACAACAATAGTAAGTAAGTAATAATAATAATAATAATAGTAATAATAATAATAATAATGATAATAATAATAATAATAATAATAATAATAATAATAATATATAATAATAATAATAATAATAATAATAATAATAATAATAATAATAATAATAATAATAATAATAATAAAAGAACAATAGTATATTATCAACATTAAAGTATATTTCAAGCAAATAAAATTATTAAAACAAAAGTTTAAAAAATATAAATAGACAGAAGGAATTTAAAAAAAAATATTGGGAAAAAAAAAAAAAAAAAGTTACCCTTACCGGGATTTGAACTCTCGAACCTTATTAAGCTCAGAGTCAAACAGTTTATATCCACCATGCCATGGTGTCACTGAACTTTTAGAGACATTTAATCATGTCTATTCAGACATTAAAAAATGTATTTGACTGCCTCTCTTATTTTGATATTTTGAACTATGTTAATTGCACGATAGCAGAAATTTAAAAATTTCGATCAAAATATTTTTACAACTTTGAATCGGGCTGTCATTTACTGCACTTGTTCAATCTGGAAGTAGGTCAGCAGTTCAACCGAGATTGTCGCACTTTTCACTCTCTCTATAAAAAAGAGTTCCTTATGGATACTGAATAGTGGCAAAGCACTATTCAGTATCTGATACTGAATAACCACTTCCTAAATGAAATAGGATTCCACAGTCTGACGTCACGTCCGCCTAGCAACGAATCGGCTGGCTCTAAACAAAAAAAATCCGTGCTTGGTCCGGGCAAGGAATAATTGGAAAATCGCTCAAAAAACAATTTTTATCTTAAATATGGTCCAGTGTTTTGTACCAGATTGTTTACACCAGTCAGAGAGTCACTCCTGCAAGTTTTACAGATTTCCAAATGGACAGGCAGACAAAAAATTGAAGAAAAAGTGGATCACTTTAGTCAGGTAAGCACGCACGCCTCGTCGAACATTTGATAGAGTTCGTAGTCCAGATCTAGGTCAAGTTCTAGCTTACGTAGACCTATATTTTATGATTAAAGTGTACAATTGCACGAAATTATAAATAAAAATACATTCCAAACTAGGTTTTTATTGAAGTTGAAGCAAAAATGATATCTCAATCGTTTTGATGTTAAGGCTGATAAACTGAATGAGAGTTAAGTTCTACTGATAAGTGATAATTTTTTAAAAAAGGAGAACAAGAAGAAAGAGAAGAAAATATTTGTTAAAATCTTACTTTAAACTCGATACCTTTATGGCAAAATGAAAATAAATAAATAAAATAACGCAACCTCCTCCCCCCCCCCCCCCCCCCACCTCCCCTCACGCAGATATATATCTCTCTCTCTCTCTCTCACACACACACACACACACACAAACACACATACTTTCCTCTTTTTTTTGGAAAGTTTCTCTGATTCTCTGCCATGCCTCCCCTCCCCGACAGCCGAGGTGGCTTCTCTGTGTGAACAAAGCAAGATGGCGGCAGGACCTCTCTCCTTTACCTGTGCCCGATTGTTGACACTCCAAAGTTTCCATCACCGCACTGTCCAGTACAATGCTGACTGAAATAAAGAGAAAACGCCAGTCTTGCCACACTCAACCCCAAGATCAACTTTAACTGTGTAAATTTAAGAATTCATATTTTATATATATACCTAGTCAAATCATCAAAAGACGTAATGAGGAAGTGCGACATTTTGCTGAATGTGCGATTTCATAAAAGACAGGCGAGAGACCCACCAGTAACCTAGTCTCTTGCACACCTTTGAGTTATCATGCATTGAGCTGGTGTCAAACAAGATAGTCTAAAACAAAGTACCTATCAAATTAAATAATATACCCAATATGCCCAACAGAATTATTGTTTTTTTTTAATCTTTTCATTTCAGGAGAAAGGACAAAAGATCCAACATCATCATCAAGAGTGTGTTCTTGTCACTTCAGAGATGGTGACAAAGCCAACCTCCCTGAATGGTTTGACAGAAATAAAAATAAATTGTTTCCATCAGAGCAAGAAAGAAAGAAAAGAAAAGTGACACAAGGAATTCCCACCCCATCTCAATTGGCACCAACATCAAGAAGTCCACCACCACCACCACCACCACCATCATCATCCTCATCATCATCATCATCATCATCATCATCATCATCATCATCAGCTCAACTCTCTTCATCATCATCACAAAGTCCCACCTTTAAAAAAACCAGATTCCTCATCATCATTATTTTCCTCCTCATCATCATCCTCATTATCTTCTCCCTCATCATCATCTCAACTCTCGTCACCATCATCACAGGATTCCATCTTTAAAAAAACAGATTGTAGAACAAGTGAGGATATTTTAAATAGAACAACAAATTTAATTCAAGAACAAGAAATTACAGACAAAAATAAGGAAATAGCTAGCTTTAAAAAACCCAACTAAGTTAGATTCAACGCACTTACACTGTTTCAAGCCTTACAGAAAAAGTTCTTCGAATGGAGACAGGTGTATATTGTTTTAAAATATTTAATATTATTGTTCAATATGTTGAGTGCTTTAGAGGTAACATTATTTATTATAGTGGATGGGAAGTTCAGGAAGAGACAGTTGCATTAAAAGACCAAATTTTCATTATTACACTTATGAAACTTAGACAGAACTACGCTAACCTTCATATTTCACAATTGTTTAGCGTTAGTGAAAGTACTATAACAAATATTATACAAACTTTTATTCATGTTTTACATAAGCCATAAGCTTCTCTTTGAAAATGTTATGAAGGTTACATGCCCTTCTAGACATAAAAATAAACTGTCAGCTCCATCATCATTTTTAAGATTTCTAAATTGCAGAATGATCATTGATTGTACAGATGACCAAATTGCTATTCCTAAAGAAATGGATAAACAACGGTTAACTTATTCTTCTTATAGGTCCATGAATTCTGTTAAAGCTCTTGTTGGTCTGAGTCCAAATGGTGTGATAAATTTTATTTCTAAACTGTATCCAGGGTCTGTCTCGGATAAGGTCATTGTACAAAATTGTGGATTACTAAAACTTTTAATTTTAAGCCCTGGAGATTTAATTTTAGCAGATAAAGGTAATAAAGGTAAAACCCCATCCTGATTCAAGATATTTTACCTCAAGGAGTAACTGTAAATATCCCTCCCTTTTTACATCAAAAGAAATTGCTTCATGTAGAATTCATGTTGAGAGGGCTAATGAAAGACTGAAAAATGTTAACATCCTCTCATATATTCCAACCATGTTAAGAGAAACATCTGATATTATTTTTCAATTTGTTGCAGCACTTGTCAATCCCCAGTCTCCTCTTATTAAGGAGACTGCATTTTGTTAGCTTTGCCATTTATTTTGTACAACACACATATTTTGTTCATCATCATCAAATCACCATTCAAAATAATGGTTTTGTAGGTCCATACATGATTTTACATGATAAACATGACAAATTATGGCATTGTTGTGTCAATGTATGTTCAATGTCATTAACATTGTTAAATAAAACCACACAAATTAGTTTTGGACTGAATCAACCCAAGGCATCATCAAGATAGATCTGTGGAAGTAAAAGAATAAAAGATTCAAATTTAGAGCTGCGGCCATGCTCAATAGGCAAAAAAAACAAATAAACTAATAAAACGTCTGTTGTGGTCTTGTGGTATGACACTCGCTTTCAGATCAGAAGGTCCTGGGTTTGGGCCTCGCTCGGCGCATAGTTGAGTCTTTGGAGAAGGCTCTTTACTCACAATCTCTCACCGTACTAAGGTGTCAAATGAGTACCTGGCCGTTAACAGCGTTGTCTCTGTCCGAAAAATTGTAATATCGCCCAACAGGCATCATGTCCCATCTTACATGTTAAATGTTGCTGTTGGCCAGGGACCCCTTGTAAAGCACTTTGAGCACATTTAGTGGATATTACGCTGTATAAAAACTCAATTAAAAAAACAAATTAAGTGATTCTTTCATTCATCTTGCTTTGTTGATAAGGGGGAAACCCGAAACGTCCATATTATCTGTTTTCGTATATTGAATTGAAGTTCACATTCAATTTCACAATGTTATTGATTTCTTCGAGTTTCAAGCAGCAACATTTACATTACACCTTAACCCAATAGGAAGTTTAGTTTACCGTGACTAACACTGGTCTAAATAAATCCTTTATTCATCCCATAGAGGAAATTTATCTCTAGGGTCTATTCCCAGGGAAGACTGGAATAACCGCGGTGCAGCGCCGCAAATTGAGCTAGGCGAGGTGACTTGCTCAAGGCCACACAGCGCAGCGGCGGGTGAACGAACTCGGTACCTTTCGGGTACGAAGCAAAAACCGTGCCGCTGATCCACGCTGCCCCACATGAAGTATGATAAAATGTCTAGCGTGATTGGTGATTGTGATGCTCATATGAGTATTA
>NC_088366.1:12005433-12012933 GCF_034508935.2 Berghia stephanieae | reverse complement strand
AAATCTTTAACCTAAGAAGAAGAAGAAGAAGAAGAAGAAGAAGAAGAAGAAGAAGAAGAAGAAGAAGAAGAAGAAGAAGAAGAAGGAAGAGGAGGAGGAGGAGGAGGAGGAGGAGGAGGAGGAGGAGGAAAAGGAGGAGGAAGAGGAGGAGGAGGAGGATGAAGAAGAAGAAGAAGAAGAAGAAGAAGAAGAAGAAGAAGAAGAAGAAGAAGAAGAAGAAGAAGAAGAAGAAGAAAAAGAAGAAGAAGAAGAAAAGACGGTGTATTTATCTCATATTCACTTGTTTTAAATGTTAAACCCTAGAAAATGTGTTAATAGTACCTTAAAACTAGTTAACAAACAAAATTATTGTAATAAATTAAATATTTTTTAAAGAAGCCGATATAACCTACTTGGAAATCTTGGTCACTCAGTTTCATTGGAAAGGGAGCACATCCACACACAAAAATAATTCAGAATTCTCACCACGAGATCGATTTTCCCAAACGCTACGAGTATAATATATTATCAAATTATATATTAACAAACTACTAAATCCATAAGAATTGGTAGAACTTTCAAGTCTTAAAAATTGAGCTTTTATATATAGCGCAATATCCACTAAACGTGCTCAAAGCGCTTTACAAGGGATCCCTGTCCAACAGCAATATTTAACATGTAGTACGGGACATGACTCCATGAAGCGATATTACAATTTTTTCCAGAGATAACGCTATTAACGGCCAGGTTTTCATTTGACAGCTGAGTACGGTGAGAGAGTGTGTGTAAAGAACCTTTTCCAAGGACTCAACTATTCGCTAACCCCTGAAAATCTTCATTCGTGATGATTTCCTAAGCAAAGTTAAAGATATGAATTACAAAAGCTCGTTAATATCTTTTATTTTTATTATTATTATTATTATTATTATTATTATCATCATCATCATCATCATCATCATCATCATCATCATCATCATCATCATCATATTATTATTATTATTATCATTATTATTATTATTATTATCATTATTATTATCATCATCATCATCATCATCATCATCATCATCATTATTATTATTATTATTATTATTATTATTATTATTATTATTATTATTATTATTATTATTATTATTATTATTATTATTATTATATCATCATCATCATTATCATTATTATTATCATCATCATCATCATCATCATCATCATCATCATCATCATCATCATCATCATCATTATTATTATTATTATTATATTATTATTATTATTATTATTATTATTATTATTATTATTATTATTATTATTATTATTATTATTATTATCATTATTATTATCATCATCATCATCATCATCATCATCATCATCATCATCATTATTATTATTATTATTATCATCATCATTATTATTATTATTATTATTATTATTATTATTATTATTATTATTATTATTGTTATTATTATTATTATTATTATTATTATTATTATTATTATTATTATTATTATTATTATTATTATTATATTACTATTATTATTATTATTATTATTATTATTATTATTATTATCATTATTATTATTATCATCATCATCATCATCATCAACAACATCATTATCATCATTATTATTATTATTATTCATTCAGATTAGGTTTGAAGCAAATAGAATTGCAGAAACTCCCCACCACCACTGGGCCTTTATGAAATTGGCGAAATCACAGGCAAATTCTTACTTATACAAAAGACCCATCCAAGCTACCCCCCCCCCCCCCCCCCCCCCCCCCCCGAAAAAAAAAAAACAGGGACCCAGTCAAAGCTATAAATAGGAAAGACCGAGTTACAATTTTTAGACTTACAATCGCGTGATGTGTTTGTGTATTAAATTATTATTTGTGTGCTGGAAAAACATATTAGTCGATAGTCATTGTTAACCATTAGGCTTTTAACGAAATTGGGCCGAACGAGACGCCGAACGCCGAACCCGAACGGATATAGCCTTCTCACGTGACCATGAACGAGATCTGGTGAAGACTCTCAAGCCGTATGCAGCATCGGATCTAAGGTCACGTGATAGAGGATAGCTTGGATTGCTGTTGGCTTCAGCTGACAAGAGACGGAGAAGGAAAGAATGGAGACTACCTCAGGCCTCCCCCTACCATGTGTTAGGGAGGGGCAAGGTCAGTGTCATTCAATAGTATATTTGTGCATGTGGCGCTCTACCCTAGATACAGAGAGAAAATTATAAATTGATTACGGGGAAGGTGGGGGAGGGGGGGGGTTGACCCACAAACGACCGAGGCTTCGGGCAGACCATGATACGAAATCAAAGAGAAAAGGCCGCTGGTACTTGGATGGTGGAAATGGTTGGGGGGGGGGGGGGGGGGGGGGGTAGTGTGACAATCAGCATGGGATGTATACATTAACATTAATAATATTTCACAAAAATAGGTTTAGAAATAAAAATGTTTTCCAGTAGATTGATTTTGAAAAAAATATTGCTCAATTTTTAAAAATGTAATGATAGTTTCTTTATTTTCCGGTCGATTTTCTTGATTTATATCTCATTTTTCAATTCTCAATGTGACGAGCACACTGATGTATCTCGTGTGAGTCAAAAGCGCTGTTTGTTTTTTTAATATATATATATGCTGAGAGTCATGCCTCACTAATTAATTCCTGAGCGTTGAGACGGTGACGCAACTATTACATACTAGACCTTGCAGTCGAGACGGCGGGGCTTTTGGGTTACACAACCACTATTTACCAATCGGGCAGCGGTACTCTTTGATGTATACAACACTCACCGCCTTTACGCAAAGCCGCCTGCCCATAAATCAAGAGATGATCTCCTAACTGTTCACAAGCGAACTGTCAAACGAGCAATTGATGATTGGATAAGAATCTCAAGATCTCATATAATAAGGTAAGTTTTGGAGAGGTGATATCCTCCCACCCGTCATCGGACAGAACTTTCATTGCTTTATATCATATGAGCTCCGCCTCCTCTTTCTATTCCGGAGTGACGAGATTAGACGAGAGGACGCGAGAAAAAAATGATCACGTGTTGGGCAAGTCGATCGGTCGGCGAGCTTCGGCGTGTAACTATAACTCTGTATTGTCGCCGTGCAGAAGCTGAGGTAAGTATCTTTCGGGGTAAAGGGACAGCGTGGCTCAGGGGTACGTACGGTCTTTGCTTTTGCTTCGTACTTAAAAGGTACCGAGTTCGACAACCGGCCTCGTTGTGTGGCCTTGAGCAAGTCACCTCGCCCTAGCTCACTTTGCGGCGCTGCAGTGGCAGCTGACGCCTGGGTTATTTCAGTCTTCATTTGGAATAGACCCTAAAGACAAATTTCCCCTTGGGGTGGAATAAATGGAATTTTTTTTTTTAATGAAGAGGGATACCCAACCGGTGCCCAGACTTCGATTACTCCTGGGCACACACCTCCACCATGGAGGTGTAGACAGCCGTACTGCCTTTTTTTTTTTTTTTTTTTGGTTAAAGAACACAGTATGTGCCATTTGGTTAATATTGCATATAGGGAATGAGATTAGCGGAAGAGTAGCGTCCCTTGATTGGACATCCCTGGCGGAGAAGTTATTAGAGAGAGAACGTCAATATGGTTTTGCGCATGCGTATCTCGTCCTCGCTTCCGGTGAAAGCGGCATGAGACACTTCACCGAAAGCGAGGACGAGAGAGACGCATGCGCAAAACCATTTTGACGTTCTCTCTGCCAGGTGACGTCCAATCAAGGGACGCTACTCTTCCGCTAATCTAATTCCCTATACTGTGTTTTTATATTTTAAACAACGACCGTATACGACACTACTATTGTTAACCATTAACTGCCTCACTCCGGCATAAACATATACATAGGTAGTATTTTTAATTGGCCAGAAAACTCGTCCTTAAATATTGATCGATTTAAATGACCCCCATCTTGCCAAAAGCTCTCAAATCTGGCACTTCACATATAATATTGATATTTGAAGGACCATTTTTCTGGTCAAATTTTGAAATACAAGTTTTTCAGTTTTAAAAACTGGTTAATGAGATGTCACAACAACAGCAAGTAACTTAGAACGTAGTAGCTTATCTGATACAAGCTGCCGGTTCGTGGAAATAGCTTCCAACACACCGTGTACCTAAAGTAATACGCTTTTTGACACACCTGATAACATAATAATTCATGCTTTGTGCTCCATCTACTGATTAGACAAATATTGGGGGGGGGGTGGGAAAGGGGGGGGGGGGGGGCATGAAAGAATGCCTTAAATATTGATCGAATAACATGTCTCCAGCTTGGTTGAAAAGTCTGATGGAGACAAAAAATAATCAGTAGGAGGAGTGGTTTGAAGGAATAGGATTCAATAGTCGTAACGTCACTTCCTTCCCAATGACGCATGGTAACTTAGCAACACTGGCTCTAAACTATCGGAACAATGGCGGACGCCCGTATGAAATATTTCTCCGGCGAGCATAAAAGCTATCCAGAGGGAAAAAACCATAGATTTGATCATTTTTTTGACTTTTACTCATTCTGGTCACAAGACATATGAAAAGTTCTAGCCACTTGAAGAATAAAAAGTAATGATTTTCTTTGTTTAGAACCAAGATGGCCGTCGTTGCCGGGCTGCGTGACATCAGGCTACTGAATCCAATTGTGGGAACAGTTTACAATAGGGTATAAAACAGAGTGTTCCGGATCAAACCGGTATTCTGCATTCTACTTCACTTTGAGCTGCACATTTTAAGATCCTACTAAGAATCTTTATTTTACGGACTTAGAAATATTCCACGTATATTGAAAATGGTTACATGGGCAAAATAACTTAACATTTAATTTGGATTGATTTTACGGATCTGAAATTTATTAAACTGATTGAATTCCTCTTAGTTGGGACCTGTGCTTGTGTCTGGATGAGACTTTTAGGTGATCTCAAACTAAGTACATTGGTGGTATGCTCTTGGAATCTACATCTGATTCCTATTTGTTCCCAGTTCCCCAAATGTCTTACTTTTCTTGAGTGCTTTAATTGTAATTCAAATAACTTTTTACTATCCCATTTTCTTCCTTTTTTTACTGGCGCTGATATAACCTAAATGTGTTGCAAGCGCCGTAAAACCCTTAAAAAAACAAAAAACAAACAAACAATTATGACCATGCTATTTGATTGGATTTCGAATTAATCACAACGAATAAAGCAGTAAGAAATGAAACTTGGAATCTGACTTTGATTTGAATGTCTTGATGTTGAACATTCAATTATCATCATTGGCCCTTGAACTCTTTAGTCATTATTAACAACAACACAATGCAAAGGAATATCATTACCATCTATCAAAAAGTCACTATACGATCATAAGCCTTTACATGTGTGACCAACTATGCCACAAACTGAGCAAAGTGTGACTTGCTCAAGGCCACACAGCACACAGCGCAGCGGGTATTCGAACCCGGTACCTTTCGGGTACGGAGCAAAGACAGTACCGCTGAGCCAATCCCCCCCCCCCCCCCCCCCCCAATCCCTTTCGTTGCTATTTTAAGTAAAACATTCCTGGCCAAAACGAACAGAAAAAGTTTTTTTGTCAGTGGCCGGTAACATGGGCCTACCCCCCCCCCCCCCCCCCCCCCCCCCACCAACCCTTTTTTTTTTTTTTTTTGTACGGATATAAAAAGTTTGGTTATCGGATGGACTTGTCATGTATTTCAATGGCTTTCATGTTATTGCAAGTGTGTGTGTGTGTGTGTGTGTGTGTGTGTGTGTGTTTAATGCGTGTTTGTTTTGTTTGTTGAATTTTTTTTCTCTCCTTGTTTTAAAACATGCACCTATCATCAAATGATAGGTCCACAATGTTTGCTTGTTATGCAATTTTATACATAACACATAACAATAATCAAGCATCAATCATCATCATCATCATCATCATCATCATCATCATCATCATCATCATCATCATCATCATCACCATCATCATCACCATCATCATTACTATCATCGGCGACGACGTGTGTTTGTCCACTAAGCGGTTTAGGCAGAGGACCGGCTGTAGCAGGCAAATCAAAAATAATTCGTTTTCCCTGTCGTACTCGAAAAAAAATTTTTTAAAAACATTTTTTTTAAATTTGGTCAGAAAATAATTCGTCCTTCAAATATCCAGGGGCGTGGTATATTGGTTGATTTGGTGCCTGGCACCTCATCCATTTTTAAATATGGATTATAGCATTTTTAAAAATAAAACTGAGAAATGGTAAATACCGCCTCTTACTTATTTGAGTAAGTCTTTTCTTATTTTCTTTTTTCTTTCTTTGTATTTACAATTATAGCTTGATTAAGTCAGGGTTGATTGAATCATTTATGACAATTTTAAAATAAAAATTGACCTAACTAAACTCGGCAATATCTCAGTTCAAACCTTTTTCACCACCCGACTGATTATGCCATTCACTGTAAACATATAGTTACTTAAAATTCGGATCGCAGGTCTTGGTTCGAGTTACGCTTTAGAGGCGCGCAGTTGAGTCCTTGGAAAAGATTTCACCGTACTCAAGTGTAAAATGAGTTCCCGGCAACTAACAGGCGTCATGTCTCGTCCTAAATGTTTCGTCTGGCTGTTTGCTAGGCGAGGGATAACATGTAAAGCGCTTTGAGAACGTTTTATGAGAATTGCACTATATAAATGCTCATTAATTGCATTTTTTTCCCCGAGCCTATATTAAGATTTAGGAGCTGTTATTATGTGTGGTATGGGCCCAGATGTAGACATTCATAAAAATAATTGTAAGTTGAGAGGGTTTGTTTATTGTTTGCCAAGATGAGGGTCATTTTAATTGTTCGACATTTGAAGAACGAGTTTTCTGGCCAAAATCTTAAATACGAGTTTCTGGCCAAAATGTTAAATACTTATTCGTTTGTTTTTTTTTCTGGATTTTTTTCTTTTTGTTTTGTTTTTTTGTTTTTGTTTTTTGTTTGTTTGCTGTTTTGTTGTTTTTGTTATTTCTTTTTTTTTGTTTGTTTTTGTATTTTTTTTTTTTTGTTTTTTTTTTTTTTTTTTTTTGAATTGTTTTTTTTTTTAGTATTTTGTTTTGTCTTGTTTTTTGTTGGTTTTTTTTTTTTTTTTTTGTCTTTTTCTTTTTTTAGGGGATTTGGGTGGGGGGGGGGGGGGTGGGGGGTTCAGTGTACGCTGATTGTCCCCAATGTTTAATAATCATTTGTGGGCAAATTGATCAAAAAAATTTCCCTATTTTTTTTGCCTTTCTTTTCAAATCTGGAAATGGAAAATGGCTCGAAAATGTGAGAAAAAAACCTACACCGTCAATTTCCCGGCGGCATTAATCATAAAGACAATGAAATAAGTGATTTCTAAAGCTCTACTTCCACGGGCCACATACCTACCCAATTGGTGTATTTGTAATAACAGCCATAATCAACATCTGCTTTTTCACATTATTTACAAAATAGTTCATTAATTATCCAATCCCTCTGTTAAACTTTTAAGAAAATTCAAAAAACCAAAAAAAAACCCCCCAAA
>NC_088366.1:11988081-12005333 GCF_034508935.2 Berghia stephanieae | reverse complement strand
CAGGTTTATTTCCACTGATATCCTTTTTACACAGTCCCAGGTTAACTCCCCACTGGTGTGCAATTCCCTGACTCCCAGAATCACCCCCCACTGTTGCCAAACTCCCATAACTTTGCCGGATATTGTCGGGTTTCGGCGGGTTTCGGCGGGTTTCGTAATAAAGCACTAATTCTTTTTTACGAAACCCGCCGAAACCCGCCGAAACCCGCCGAAACCCGACGAAACCCGACGAAACCCGACGAATCCCGACAAAGTTATGGGAATTAGGTGGCACTGGGGAGTGAACCCAGAACTCAGGGAAGTGTACACCATTGGGGAGTGAACCTGGGACTGGGTTTCGGCGGGTTTCGTAAAAAAGAACCAGTGCTTTTTTACGAAACCCGCCGAAACCCGCCGAAACCCGGCGAAACCCGACAATATCCAGCAAAGTTATGGGAAGTAGACAACTGTGGGGAGTGAACCCGAGACTCAGGGAAGTGTACACCAGTCGGGAGTGAACCTGAGACTAAGGTTATCGGCCGGTTTCGGCGGGTTTCGTAAAAAAGAATTAGTGCTTTATTACGAAACCCACCGAAACCCGCCGAAACCCGACAATATCCGGCAAAGTTATGGGAGTTTGGCAACAGTGGGGGGTGATCCTGGGAGTCAGGGAATTGCACACCAGTGGAGAGTTAACCTGGGACTGTGTAAAAAGGATATCAGTGGGAAATAAACCTGGGACTAAAGGGAGATGGATACCATTGAAAGTTGAAGCCGGATATGGGAGTTGAGTACCAGAGGAGAATGAACCTGACACTATAGAAGGTGGGCGCCAGTGGGGAGTGAACCTGGGACTCAGAGAAGTTCACACCAGTTGGGAGTTAACCTTGGACTGTGGGAGATGGATAACTGTGGGTATCCGAGCCGAACTATAGGAGTTGGGTACCAGAGGAGAATGAACTTGACACTATAGAACCTGACACTATAGAAAGTGGGCGCCAGTGGGGAGTGAACCTGGGATTCAGGGAATTGCACACCAGTGGGGATTTAACCTGGGAATATGTAAAAAGGATATCAGTAGGAAATAAACCTGGAACTAAAGGGAGATGGATACCATTGAAAGTTGAAGCCGGATATGAGAGCTTGGTACCAGAGGAGAATAAACCTGACACTATAGGGGGTGGGCACCAGTGGGGAGTGAACCTGGGACAATGTAAAAAGGATATCAGTAGGAAATAAATCTGGACTAAAGGGAGGTGGATACCATTGGGAGTTGAAGCCGGATTTGGGAGTTGGGTACCAGAGGAGAGAGAAACCTGACACTATAGGAGGTGGGCGCCAATGGGGAGTGAACCTGGGACTATGTAAACAGGATATCAGTGGGAAATAAACCTGGGACTAAAGAGATATGGACACCATTGAAAGTTGAAGCTGGATATGAAAGTTTGGTACCAGAGGAGAATGAACCTGACACGATAGAAGGTGGGCGCCAGTGGGGAGTGAACCTGGAACAATGTAAACAGGATATCAGTGGGAAATAAACCTGGGACTAAAGGGAGATGGACACCATTGAAAGTTGAAGCTGGATATGGGAGTTGAGTACCAGAGGAGAATGAACCTGACACTATAGGAGGTGGGCGCCAGTGTGGAGTGAACCTGGGACTCAGGGAAGTGCACACCAATTTGGAGTTAACCTGGGACTGTGGGAGATGGATAACTGTGGGTATCCGAGCCGAACTATAGGAGTTGGGTACCAGAGGAGAATGAACCTGACACTATAAAAGGTGGGCGCCAGTGGGGAGTGAACCAGGTTTATTTCCCACTGATATCCTGTTTACATAGTCCCAGGTTCACTCCCCACTGGCGCCCACCTCCTATAGTGTCAGGTTCATTCTCCTCTGGTACCAAACTCTCATATCCGGCTTCAACTTTCAATGGTATTCATCTTCCTTTAGTCCCAGGTTTATTTCCCACTGATATCCTTTTTACATAGTCCCAGGTTCACTCCCCACTGGCGCCCACCTCCTATAGTGTCAGGTTTCTCTCTCCTCTGGTACCCAACTCCCAAATCCGGCTTCAACTCCCAATGGTATCCACCTCCCTTAAGTCCCAGGTTTATTTCCCACTGATATCCTGTTTACATAGTCCCAGGTTCACTCCCCATTGGCACCCACCCCCTATAGTGTCAGGTTCATTCTCCTCTGGTACCAAGCTCTCATATCCGACTTCAACTTTCAATTTTATCCATCTCCCTTTAGTCCCAAGTTTATTTCCCACTGATATCCTGTTTACATAGTCCCAGGTTCACTCCCCACTGGCGCCCACCTCCTATAGTGTCAGGTTCATTCTCCTCTGGTACCAAACTCTCATATCCGGCTTCAGCTTTCAATGGTATTCATCTCCCTTTAGTCCCAGGTTTATTTCCCACTGATATCCTTTTTACATAGTCCCAGGTTCACTCCCCACTGGCGCCCACCTCCTATAGTGTCAGGTTTCTCTCTCCTCTGGTACCCAACTCCCAAATCCGGCTTCAACTCCCAATGGTATCCACCTCCCTTTAGTCCCAGGTTTATTTCCCACTGATATCTTGTTTACATAGTCCCAGGTTCACTCCCCACTGGCGCCCACCTCCTATAGTGTCAGGTTTATTCTCCTCTGGTACCAAACTCTCATATCCGGCTTCAACTTTCAATGGTATACATCTCCCTTTAGTCCCAGGTTTATTTCCCACTGATATCCTTTTTACACAGTCCCAGGTTAACTCCCCACTGGTGTGAAATTCCATGAGTTCCAGGTTCACTCCCCACTGGCACCCACCTTCTATAGTGTCAGGTTCATTCTCCTCTGGTACTCAACTCCCATATCCGGCTTCAACTTTCAATGGTATCCATCTCCCTTTAGTCCCAGGTTTATTTCCCACTGATATCCTTTTTACACAGTCCCAGGTTAACTCCCCACTGGTGTGCAATTCCCTGACTCCCAGAATCACCCCCCACTGTTGCCAAACTCCCATAACTTTGCCGGATATTGTCGGGTTTCGGCGGGTTTCGGCGGGTTTCGTAATAAAGCACTAATTCTTTTTTACGAAACCCGCCGAAACCGGCCGATAACCTTAGTCTCAGGTTCACTCCCGACTGGTGTACACTTCCCTGAGTCTCGGGTTCACTCCCCACAGTTGTCTACTTCCCATAACTTTGCTGGATATTGTCGGGTTTCGCCGGGTTTCGGCGGGTTTCGGCGGGTTTCGTAAAAAAGCACTGGTTCTTTTTTACGAAACCCGCCGAAACCCAGTCCCAGGTTCACTCCCCAATGGTGTACACTTCCCTGAGTTCTGGGTTCACTCCCCACTGCCACCTACTTCCCATAACTTTGTCGGGATTCGTCGGGTTTCATCGGGTTTCGGCGGGTTTCGGCGGGTTTCGGCGGGTTTCGCAGGGTTTCGGCGGGTTTCGGCGGGTTTCGTAAAAAAGACACACCCGCCATAATGTAGAGACACATCTACTACGTCACTTCTGAGCGGATATTATGAGGAGGGAGGGATTTTTTTAAAATGATAATTTCGATGACAACCGAGATCTATCAATACCCATTTCCTTTTTTTTCTTATCGAATGCTCTACCAACTGAGCTATCGGAAAGCCCACACCACCACCAACCCCCAACCCCCCCCCCCCCCCCCCCCCACCCCAACCCCCGCCAACCACCCAACTCATTTACTTTCAATCTTTCTATTATTCTCCTCCCTCACCTCAATCACAATAGGATGATGGTGGTGGGGTGTTGATTCGGAAAAGTATCGACTCGGAAAAGTATCAATTCGGAAAAGTATCGACTTGGAAAAGTATCGATTCCAAAAGGATTTGCCTAATTCATCCCAGCATCTGATGGGCGATGCCGGACATCGAAGATTTAATTACAGAAATGTCCTCGAAAAACCGGACGACGAGGTGAATGTGTGGGATGAATGTATGTAATGGGAAAGGGGGGGGTAGGGGGAGAGGGAGACTAGTGAGATGATAGGATAAAGGCATTCCTAAGCCCTCCCCCCCCCCCCCCATCCCCCCTCCACATCCTATTTCTAATTGGCAACAGTTCGTACAATAGCTATCTCGAATACATGCCGATCAGACAACATTGTGAACCTTCCAGATATTTAACATTGTCCAATATTTTTCCTGGAAGCTCCAGTAGTTCAGTACTCTTCAACAGTCGTAACGTCACTTCTCTCTCTTAATGACGCATGGTAACTTAGTAACTGGCTCTAAACTATCGGAACAATGGCGGACGCCCTTATTAAATATTTCTCTGACGAGCATAAAAGCTTATCCAGAGGAGAAAAAAGAAACATTATAAATCTGATCATGTTTTGACTTTTACACATTCTGATCACAAGTCATATGAAAAGTTCTAGCCAGCATGAAGAATAAAAAGTACCAATTTTCTTTGTTTTGAACCACGATGTCCGCTGGTGCTGGACGACGTGACATCAGACTATTGAATCCAATTGGCAACAGTTCGTACAATAGCTATCTCGAATACATGCCGATCAGACAACATTATGAGCCTTCCAGATTTTTAACATTGCCCAATATGATTCCTGGAAGTTTCAGTAGCTCAGTTGGTAGAGCACTCGACTCACATGCAAAATAACTGAGATCGATCCAGAGTCGAGTCGAGATCTTTTTTCTGAGACCCCCCCCCCCCCCCGACCCCCCAACCCACCCAACCCTGACTACCCAGAAGCGATTACATAGTTGGGTCTCTTAGATCTGGTGGAAAGTATTTTGCGATAGACTTGTGTCCAACCCAAACAGGACCAACGTTCAAAACTACAGATAGAATGGAGTTGACGTCACACTGGTCTTTGTTATTGTTTTTGCCATCCACGTTTATGAGTAATTCTCATTTAACTGTATTAACCAGACTATAAACGTTCATGGTTACACGGAGTTTTATGTATTGTTCCGTTATACTTTCGGATGGCAATGTTGTGAGCTTCTTAGCCAAGCGCATACTATCTATATTGTGTAACCATGAACTTTTATAGTCTGGATAATACAGTTAAGTGAGAATTACTCATAAACGTGGATGGCAAAAAACAATAACAAAGACCTGAGTGACGTCAACTTCACTTTATCTATCATTCCCCATAGTTTTATGTGCTGGTCCGTTATACTTCCGGATAGCAATGTTGTGAGCTTCTTAGCCAAGCGCATACTATCTCTAGATAGATCGAAGATGACGTCACTCAGGTCTTTGTTATTGTTTTTTGCCATCCGCGTTTATGAGTAATGCTCACTGAACTGTATTAACCAGACTATAAACGTTCATGGATACACGCAGTTTTGTGTGTTGGTCCGTTATACTTCCGGATGGCAATGTGGTCAGCTTCTTAGCCAAGCGCATACTATCTATAAACTTTTCAAGGTCACCCATACTTTTGTTTGTTGGTACGTTATATCCGGCTGCTGGATGTTGTGAGTATTTTACCCTAAGCGCATAGCATGAATAGGAATAAAAGTGACTTCAGTCCCTGTGTCATCCGCTCGTCCTTATTCAAGTGTCTGACAGCCTAGTTAACCAGTTAAATAACGTACTCTGCAAAAAAACGCATTGAAAAATTTGGCCAGAAAAATAGTCCTTCAAACATCGATCGATTTAAATGAACGTCATCTTGACAAAACACTCTCAAACCTGGTTTTTTTATCTTTTCAAGAAAGACCTCGCAAGGTCCCAGGTTTTAGAGTTATTGCCAAGATGAGGGGTCATTTAAATTGATCGATATTAGACGGACGAGATTTCTGGCCAAATTCTTAAATACGTGTTTTTTCCCAGAGTTTGGCAGTTTACTGGTTAACAAGATTGTCCCAATGCATCCATCTTAATCTGTTCCTTTGTGGACTTCAACCAGTGACTTCATCTTTATCTTGATTTGATTTATTAAGCATCTAACGGCCGTAGCCCAATCGATAGGCTGTTGATTATAATAATAATAATAATGATAATAATAATAATAATAATAATAATAATAATAATAATAATAATAAGAAGAAGAAGAAGAAGAAGAAGAAGAAGAAGAAGAAGAAGAAGAAGAAGAAGAAGAATGATAATAATAATAATAATAATAATAATAATAATAATAATAATAATAATAATAATAATAATAATGATAATAATAATAAGAAGAAGAAGAAGAAGAAGAAAGAAGAAGAAGAAGAAGAAGAAGAAGAAGAATGATAATAATAATAATAATAATAATAATAATAATAATAATAATAATAATAATAATAATAATAATAATAATAATATAATAATAATAATAGTAGTAGTAGTAGTAGTAGTAGTAGTAGTAGTAGTAGTAGTAGTAGTAGTAGTAGTAGTAGTAGTAGTAGTAATAGTAATAATAATAATAATAATAATAATAATAATAATAATAATATAATGATAATAATTGAGCTTTATATAGGGCAATATCTACTAAATGTGCTCAAAGCGCTTTACAAAGGGTACCTGGTCAACAACAACATTTAACATGTAGGACGGGACATGCGGCTTGTTAGGCGATATTACAATTTTTCGGACAAAGACAACGCTCTTAACGACCAGGTACTCGTTTTACACTCGAGTACGGTGAGAGAATGTGAGTAAAGAGGCTTTTCCAAGGACTCAACTATGCGCCGAGCGCGAGGCTCGAACCCAGGACATTCCAATCCGCAAGCGAGTGTCATACCACAAGACCACATAGCCGTTATAATATGGTGTCATCATATTCCATGGATACCCAAAAACTATTAGTCCTTCAGAGCCATTAGGCCCATGTAGCTGGAGTGTATCCCGGTGTCTATAGCGTAACAATAGCAATTCCTTGTTATCCTTTGGATAGGAAGCTACTCCATCATTGACAAGTTGCCAAGGAAAGACATCAACATATTGATGGGAGATGCTAATGCAAAAGTGGGACAGGATAACGTAGGCTATGAAGGTATCATGGGACGTCATGGCATGGGAGAAATGAATGATAATGGAGAGAGGTTTGCAAATTTCTGTGCATTCAACAGTTTGGTGATTGGAGGATCAGTGTTCCCCCATAAGAGGATCCACAAAGCAACTTGGGTCTCACCAGATGGTGTGACAGAGAATCAGATTGATCATTTTTGTATCTCTCGTAGATTCAGACGTTCATTGGAAGATGTGACAGTACAGAGAGGGGCAGATGTTGGATCAGACCACCACCTGCTATTGGCAAAGCTTAAGCTCCGACTCAGAAAACACGGGCCAGATCACATACAAGAAGAAAATTCGAGGTGAATGCACTTGATGGGGAAAAGAATGAGGAATTCAAACTACAATTGAGTAATAGATTCCAACCTCTTACTGAGCTCGAGGAGGACATAGATGTAGAGTCACATTGGGCAAAGATCAAGGAAGTCTACATAACAACTTGCCATGAGGTATTGGGGTAAAGAAATCGGAACATAAAGAATGGATAAGTCCAACCACCTTGGACCTTATTGAAAAGAGGAGAACAAGGAAGGAACAAGTGAATGCAAGCCGAACAAGGGCTTCAAGGCTGGATGCACAAGAGCAGTATCGAGCCATAGCTAAGGAAGTCAAAAGATCTGTGAAGAAAGACAAGGAAGCATTCATGAACAGACTTGCAGAGAAAGCAGAAGCAGCAGCGACTGGAGGACACATGAGGATCCTTTATCAAACTACCAAGACACTTGCTGGAAAATATGGGAAACCAGAGGTACCAGTCAAAGACAAAGATGGGAAAACTATTTTTGGAAAAGAGGCTCAATCTGAACGATGGAGGGAACATTTCAACTGCCTTCTGAACAGACCACCACCAGACAACCAGCCAGAAATTTTGCCTGCAAGGAATGAGCTACCAATTAGCTGTGATCCACCATCGATAGCAGAGATTGTGGGTGCCATTAACAAGATGAAAAGGGGGAAAGCTGCTGGACCAGACCAGATTCCACCGGAGGCTCTAAAAGTTGATGCGAAAAGAAATGCTGAGGCCCTGCACCCACTATTTGAGAGAATCTGGAATGACGGGATATTCCCAAAGGATTGGAAGGAAGGACATCTTATCAAGCTTCCAAAGAAAGGGGACCTCAGTAATTGTAATAATTATCGAGGCATCACTCTTCTTTCTATCCCAGGAAAGGTTTTCAACCGTATTATTTTAGAGAGAATTAAGAATGCAACAGATGCTAAACTGCGGGACGAACAGGCAGGTTTTCGGAAAAACCGTTCAACCACCGACCAGATTGCCTCTCTGCGAGTCATAGTAGAACAGTCTATAGACTGGAACTCTCCTCTTATTGTCAACTTTCTGGATTACGAGAAGGCTTTCGACAGTATTGACAGAGCAACATTGTGGAAAATTCTGGCACATTATGGACTCCCTGAAAAGATAGTAAACCTCATTAAGGAAATGTATGAAGGATCAAGTTGCAGGGTTGTACATGAAGATCAGCTTACTGACAGCTTTGAAATTAAGACTGGTGTCAAGCAGGGATGCTTGCTCTCACCATTCCTGTTCATCCTTGCCATTGATTGGCTAATGAAGGAAACCTCCAAAGGGAGAAGAAATGGGATACAGTGGACCCCCTGGACACAGTTGGATGATCTGGATTTTGCAGATGATCTGGCTCTTCTGTCCCACACCCAGGACCAGATGCAAGCAAAAACCACAATTATAAACAGCCTCTCGGAATCAATTGGTCTAAGAATTCACCCTGCAAAGTCAAAGGTCTTGAGGATAGGTACGCGTCAAAGGAGCAGATCAAAGTAAAAGATCAGGAACTCGAAGATATAGACACTTTCTGCTATCTCGGAAGTATAATTGACAAGGATGGAGGCACGGAAGCAGAGGTGAAAGCACGAATAGGAAAGGCACAGGCTGCATTCACATCTTTGAACAGAGTTTGGAGAACTAAAGATATCTCCCTTCAACTAAAGCTAAGACTTTTCAACTCAAACGTGAAGTCTGTCCTACTGTATGGATGTGAAACTTGGAACGCATCACAGGCATGTATAAGGAGGGTACAGATTTTCGTAAACAGGTGCATGCGTAAGCTACTCAGAATAAAATGGATGGATAGAATAAAAAATGAAGAAGTATGGAAAAGAACACAGCAGAAACCAGTGGGAGAGGATATAGGAAGAAGACGATGGAGGTGGATTGGACACACGCTTAGAAAGAATGACTCAACTATAACAAAGAAAGTATTGGACTGGAACCCTCAGGCAGAAGATCAAGGGGAAGGCCACGAGGAACATGGAGAAGAATTAAAGAAGCTGATATACAAAGAAGTGGTAAGACCTGGAATGAGATAAAAAAGTTGGCTCAGGATAGAGAAGGATGGAAACTGTTTGTCTGTGGCCTATACCCTGACCCAGGGTGAAAAAGGCAATGATGATGATGAGTAGTAGTAGTAGTAGTAGTAGTAGTAGTAGTAGTAGTAGTAGTAGTAATAGTAATAATAATAATAATAATAATAATAATAATAATAATAATAATAATAATAATAATAATAATAATAATAATAATATAATGATAATAATTGAGCTTTATATAGGGCAATATCTACTAAATGTGCTCAAAGCGCTTTACAAAGGGTACCTGGTCAACAACAACATTTAACATGTAGGACGGGACATGCGGCTTGTTAGGCGATATTACAATTTTTCGGACAAAGACAACGCTCTTAACGACCAGGTACTCGTTTTACACTCGAGTACGGTGAGAGAATGTGAGTAAAGAGGCTTTTCCAAGGACTCAACTATGCGCCGAGCGCGAGGCTCGAACCCAGGACATTCCAATCCGCAAGCGAGTGTCATACCACAAGACCACATAGCCGTTATAATATGGTGTCATCATATTCCATGGATACCCAAAAACTATTAGTCCTTCAGAGCCATTAGGCCCATGTAGCTGGAGTGTATCCCGGTGTCTATAGCGTAACAATAGCAATTCCTTGTTATCCTTTGGATAGGAAGCTACTCCATCGCATGGCAAAGTACTTTCCGCAATAGCAATTCCTTGTTATCCTTTGGATAGGACGCTACTCCATCGCATGGCAAAGTACTTTCCGCCATATCTAACAGACCCAGCTACCAAACACAGTCGTTGGACGGGGGGGGGGGGGGGGTCGGAAAAAAATCTCGACTGCACCTAGGATCGATGTCGGTCCCTTTTTGTGTGAATGAAGCGAGTGCTCTATCAACTGAGCTATCGGGACCCCCTTTTATTATGGTAGGGAACCCTTAACAGTGGATCCGTGGCAGAACGATTAAATACAGTATCGATATTTTTAGTCGTTGGTATAGACAGTTCGATGATGACGTCACTCAGGTCTTTGTTATTGTTTTTTTGCTTTCCGCGTTTATGAGTAATGCTCACTGAACTGTTTTAACTCGACTATAAACGTTCATGGATACACACAGTTTTGTGTGTTGGTCCGTTTATACTTTCGGATGGCAATGTTATGAGCTTCTTAGCCAAGCGCATACTATCTATAACAATAGATTTTCTGACAAATTTTTCGTTGGATTCATTTCAATCGATCAAAGAAGAGTTTTTGACTATATTTGACTTGTAGTTCCTTCAAGGTCTTGAGACCCATTGAGCCGGTGTTTATCCCGAATTTTCAAGCGTGAAACAGGACAATAGCAATTGCCTGCTACCCTTTGGATAAGGATGCCTGTCTATCGCAAAGTACTCTCCGCAAATCTAACAAACCCAGCTGCTATGTGGACAGGGGTGAGGGGAGGGGGGGGGAAGAATACGGAATCGATCTCGATCCCTTTGTTTGTGAAGCGAGCGCTCTACCGACTGAGCTATCGGGACCACCTTTGACTAGTTAGAGGTCATTTTAATCAGTCAATTTTTTAAAAGTTGAAAGTTTAAGTCCAAATTTTTTAAAATGTGTTTTGTCAGATTTTGGTCAGCTTAAGAGTGAGCCATTGGCTTAAATACCAATTAAATTCAGTATCGATATTTTTCTTCGTTGGTAATCGCCGACTCAAGATTACATCGGATAGGACCTGGGAATTGATGAAAAGACAACAGGCCAGGGACGCTGTGAAACAGATAACAATAACAGCCGGCCGGGGTAGATGGGAGGCGTACGTCTCTCCCTCTCTCCTACCCAAAACTTTCCTAAGAGATACTTTCAAGGTAAAGTCGTCTGGGGAGGGGGGGGGGGGTTGTTAATTCTTTTGCTGTAGGTGGTGTCGTTGGTATTGGTGGTGGTGGTGGTGGTGTAGTTGTTTTTGTTTTGGTTTTGGTGTTTGGTTGGTGTTTTTTTGTTGTTTTTTTTTTGGGGGGTGGGGGGGGCGGGGGAGGGTTTTGGGGGTTTTTTGGGTTTATTTTTTCTTTTCTTTTTGTTTTTTTGTTTTTTGTTTTGTTTTTTTTTTTTTGTTGTTTTTCTTGTTGGGGGGGGGGGGGCTTGGACTTTTGTTTGTTGTTTGTTTGTTTTTGGCTTCTTTTTTTATTTTTTTTTTTGCTCTATTTTTCTTTTTGTATTGCTTTCTTTGTTTGTTTGTTTTGGGGATTTTTTTCTTTTTGCATTCAATTATCGACATTCCTTATTTTTATGTGAAAATATAATCCCAACGAAAAAATATAATACACACTGTAATACATCAACACTCTCAATCTCTCTCTCTCCCCACTCTCCCTCCCCTCCACCCATCACCACTTCTACACACTCTCTCCACTCTCTCTCTCTCTCTACTGCACTCAATCTTCTCTCTCTCTCTCTTCTTCTTCTTCTCTCTATCTTCCTCTTCATCTCTCTTTGATCTTCTCCATCTCTCTCTCTCCTCTCTCTCTCTCTCTTTCTCTCTCTCACTCTGTATGTGATTCTTTCTCTCTCTCTCTCTCTCTCTCTTTCTCTCTCTCTCTCTTCTCTCTCTCTCTCTTGTATGTGATTCTTTCTCCCCTCCTCTCTCTCTCTCTCTCTCTCTCTCTCTCTTTCCTCTCACTCTCTCTGTATGTGATTCTTTCTCTCTCCTCTCTCTCTCCTCTCTCTTCTTTATTTCTTTCTCTTCTCTCTTCTCCTCCCTCCTCTCTCTCTGTATGTGATTCTTTCTTCTCTCTCTCTCTCTTCTTCTCTTTCTCTCTCCTCCTCTTCTCTGTATGTATCTTCTCTCCTCTCCTCTCTCTCTCTTCTCTTTCTTCTTCTTTCTTTCTTCTTTCTTTCTCTCTCTCTGTATGTGATTCTTTCTCTCTCTCCCCTCTCTCTCTCTCTCTCTCTCTCTCTCTTCTCTCTCTCTCTCTCTTCTTTCTTTCTTTCTTTCTCTTCCCTTTCTCGCTCTCTCTCTAATGCGCAACAAACACCTCTCTCCCTCCTCCCTCCTCTCTCTCTCTCTCTCTCTCTCTCTCTCTCTCTCTCTGTTACTGTCTCTCACTCACTCTCACTCTCTCTCTCTCTCTCTCTCTCTCTCTCTTTCTTTCTTTCTTTCTTTCTCTCTATTCTTTTTAAATACATCACAACATCACGAGACCAGCGATTAAAATGTAAATTGCACCATTGAAAAGCATCATGTGTTTACTAACCACCGTGTTTATTTTTTCTTTTTACAAACAGCTTTGGAAGATTGATTTTTTCTTTTGTTGAAAGTTTAATCAACCAAACCTGATTAAATCTTTTCCTACTCGAACTTAATCGATTTTTGTGCGGCTATGCGGTCTAGTGGCATGACACTCGCTTTCGAATCGGAAGGTCATGGGTTCGAGCTTCCTTCGGCGCATAGTTAAATCCTTGGAAAAGGCACTTTATTCACATTCTCTCACCGTACTCAGGTGTAAAATGTGTACCTGGCCGTTAACAGCGTTGGCTCTATCGGAAACAGTGTAATATCGCCTAACAGGCGTCATGTCCCGTTCTACATGTTAGGTGTTGCTGTTGGCCAGGGACCCCTTGTAAAGCGCTTTGAGCACGAATCGTGGCTATAGCGCTATATAAAAAGCTCAATTTTTTTCTTCCAACAGAAATGCTTGTGTTACTTTAGATAAATACAAAAGTTTGTAAATGTCGCTGCATTTTTATTTTTTATTTTAACCCTCTCCTTACCACCTGCATCGAAATTGTCAAATTTGTTACGACACAATATACATTTTTTTTTTCATATTCAAATTTATTTTGAGCATCACAAACTTTGAAGAATGATCTTTGTTTAATTAAAAAGAACATAAAGATGTTTTGTAGAGAGATTGTTTGAGTTTTAAAAAAACATTTTTCTGCTGGGTAAGCCTACCAGTTTAGGAAAATACTGAAAAGTAGAGAGGGAACGGAAAAGAAAGGACTAAAAAGTGAATAGACACTTAGATAACCACGCCTCTCGGACAGTCGTCATAACGTAAACAATGACAATGATTGGCAAACATAGCAAACTACACTGACTTTACTATCTATGTTATGTGTCTAAATAAAATACCCACTGTTCTGCAGCTTGATCAAGAGAGTTAACACAGAAAACTCTGTTTATATATGCTTAAACGGTTATATTATAATCGAGAAAATCGTGTGATAACTAGTCACCAATTTGGCGGTATAAAAACAATAACAATGATCAGAGAGAGGCCCATATAATAATAATAATATATATATATATATATATATATATATATATATATATATATATATATACATTTATATATATATATTTATATGTATAGATAGTATGCGCTTGGCCAAGGAGTTCACAACATTGCCATCCGGAAGTATAACGGACCAACACACAAACTCTGTGTAACCGTGAACTTTTATAGTCTGGTTGATACAGTTTAGTGAGAACAACTCACAAACACGGATGGCAAAAACAATAACAAAGGCCTGAGTGACGTCATCTTCGAACTATCTATATATATATATATATATATATATATATGTGTGTGTGTGTGTGTGTGTGTGTGTTCGTGCAAGGGAAGAAAGAGAGATAGAGAGAGAGAGAGAGAGAGAGAGAGAGAGAGAGAGAGAGAGAGGATGAGATGAAGTAATGAGATAATATATATATATATATATATATATATATATATATATATATATATATATATCGTGTTTACTTGAAGACGGTCAAAGGCCGAAACGTCGTTTGTTTTGTGTTGTTCCCTTATATATATGAGTCACATTTACTCCCTTTATCTTTCTCTCCATTTTATTGACTCACTTTAGCACCTCTAGTTTTTGATAAATATATCTGAATAACATTAAAGTGACCAAATGTCACTTACAATAGTACGTGAAATCAATGTCGATTTCAAACCAGATTTGAGAAACATTCTTCAGAAAGAGTAGTTTCGTTGTAAACAAAGAAAATCGGTACTTTTTATTCTTCGTGCTGACTAAAACTTTTTCACATGTCATGTGATCAGAATGTATCAAAGTCAAACCATGATCAGATTTATAATGTTTTTCTCCTCTGGATACACTTTTATGCTCGTTGGAGAAGTATATCATAAGGGCGTCCGCCATTGTTCCAATAGTTTAGAACCAGTAACTACGTTACGAGGGAAGTAACGTAACGACTGTTGAAGCCTATTGGTGTGTCATTGACGCTCCACATTTCTGTAATTTACTCACAACAAACACATGAAACATAACACAACCAAAACTCTACGTATAACCTAAAATATTATATAATTATTCAAACATTTATTTAGTGAGAACGGATCATCCAAAGGTGTTCTAAAAACAAAAACAAAGAACCTCCGTGCGTTGTTTCACTTTCTTGGAGGGAAATTGAAAGGAATTTTAATTGGATTCAATAGTCTGATGTCACGTCGCCCAGCAACGGCAGCCATCGTGGTTCTAAACAAAGAAAATCAGTACTTTTTATTCTTCATGCTGGCTAGAACTTTTGATGTCTTGTGATCAGAATGTGCAAAAGTCAAAACATGATCAGATTTTTAATGGGGGGTTTTTTTCCCTCTGGATACGCTTTTATGCTCGTCGGAGAAATATTTCATAAGGACGCCCGCCATTGTGTCCCGATAGTTTAGAGCCAGTGTTACTAAGTTACCATGCGTCATTACGAGGGAAGTGACGTTGCGACTGTTGAAGCGTATTCCGGGATAAAACAGGTTCGATTCCTGCACGGTTCGGCAACTAAAACGATTGATTTGAACAAGAGACCGACGGAGACGAAAGGTCAAATGGAAGGCAAGCCGGACGGGAGTGGAAATTGAACTCAGTTTACAGCCTAACAGAAATGTCAGTGTCAATGCATGACATAATCAGTCGGAAGGTGAAAATGTTGGTTTGCATTTATTGCATTTTCTGAAAGATAATGCTCACCAAAGCATTTTAATCTTTATTTGAAGTAAATCGGGTGATTTTTCATGAAGTTATGGTCAGATGTATGGGAAAGGTATCCAGCAACTTTTGTCAAATTCCATACTTTTACAACTTGACTAGCTGTAAAAAAATATTTAGAAGTGAAATTAAGCTTTGATATTTCCCGAAGATGTTACAAAAAGGGTTGAATTAATCATTTATGACAAGAACTCATTTTTGACAAAAAGTGACCTTCTAACTAAACTTGGCAATATCTCAGTTCAAACCTTATCACCGTCCGACTGATTATGTCATTCACTGGTTACAACCAGACTGTGTAATGAACCATGTGTCCGTATCTTTGTATCATTAGCCAAGCAGACGTTGTCATCAAAAACTTTTGTCTCTTTTTACTTTAATTTTAATTGAGCTTTATATAGCGCAATATCCACTAAATGTGCTCAAAACGCTTTACAAGTGGTCCCTGGTCAACAGCAACATTTAACATGTAGGACGGAACATAACGCCTGTTAGGCGATATTACATTTTTTTCGGATAAAGACAGCGCTGTTAACGGACAGGTACTCATTTTACACCTGAGTACGGGGGAGAAAGTGAGTAAAGAGCCTTTTCCAAGGACTCAACTATGCGCCGAGCGCGAGGCTCGAACTCAGGCCTTCCGATCCAAAAGCGAGTGTCATACCACTAGACCAAATAGTGCACTTCTTCACTATCTACTATCGTCCCAGACACGAAGCTCCACTTGCCTTAAAATAGCATAAAATTATCGGAGACTAAAATGAAAACATGGAGACGTGAAACTTCCGGTTGTGGGTGTAAAATGTCAAGCCGGTAAACATGGCATTAGTTTATTGATGGGATGTGTTTAAACTAAATACACACAATTTCTTCCCGCTATATCAATCGTACCAATACGCAAAAAGTTTATAGCTAGAACGAAGATGACGTCAGTCAGAGCTTTGTTATTGTCTTTTGCCATCTATGTATATGAGTAATTCTCACTAAACTGTATTAACCAGACTATAAACGTTCAAGGTTACACATAGTTTGTGTTTTAGTCCCTTATATTTCGGATGGCAATATTGTGAGTTTCTTATTCAAGCGCACAGCGTCTATAGTCTGAGAGAATTTAATGATAAGAAATAACATCTGATAGCTGCATATAGATAGTATGCGCTTGGCTAAGAAGCTCTGAACATTGCCATCCAGAAGTATAACGGACCAGCACACAAAACGTTTATAGTCAGGTTAATACAGTTCAGTGAGCATTACTCATAAACGCGGATGGCAAAAAAACAATAACAAAGACCTGAGTGACATCATCTTCGAACTATCTATAGAAAGCTGCGAAAACCCGAGCCAAATTTCAACTGTATTACATAGAAACATTATGAATGAGGGGATGTTTACCTACTTGACACGGTCTGACATAAATACGCATCGTCTGCTATTAAAACTCTATTGCCAAAAAACAGAAGTTTCGCGTCTCTTTATTATATTATATCAATGTCTCCGATGATATAATATAGATAGTTTGAAGATGACGTCACTCAGGTCTTTGTTATTGTTTTTTTTGCCATCCGCGTTTATGAGTCTAGCTCACTGAAATGTATTAACCTGACTATAAACGTTCATGGATACACACAGTTTTGTGTGTTGGTCCGTCATACTTCCGGATGGCATTGTTATGAACTCCTTAGCCAAGCGCATACTACCCATACCATGAGGTAAAGGTGGGGAGATACTGCAATGTAATTTATTTTTTTTCTAAAGAGAGAGATTTACTGTGTTATTTTTATTTCCCGGTGTCCTGCCAGCATTTGATGTTTTGTTTTGTTTTGTTTATTGTTTTTGTTTGTTTGTTGTTCTTGGTGGGGTTTTTTACTTTTTTTTCTTGTTTTTTTTTTTTTTTTTTTTTTTTTTTTTTGGTTGTTTTTGTTTTGTTTTGTTTTTGTTTTCT
>NC_088366.1:11980581-11983081 GCF_034508935.2 Berghia stephanieae | reverse complement strand
TTATTGCACGCACATAGGAGTTTGAGTCTCATCAATAGCCACGGGAGAATATTCGGACTCGAGTCCGAATTGCCACTTCGAATTAAATATCAGTTGAAATCATGGAACATTTTGGAAAAGCCAGGTTCTGAAGTTAAATGGGGAGAAAGTGGAACAGCATGGGGCTGAACCACAGAGGATAAAAGCAGTGACTGCCAATATATGCTTATGTTGATGGAATTGGATTCAGTAGTCTGATGTCACACCGCCCGGCAACGGCGGCCATCTTGGTTCTAAACAAAGAAAAGCATTACTTTTTATTCTTCATGCTGGCTAGAACTTTTCATATGCCTTGTGATCAGAATGTGTAAAAGTCAAAACATGATCAAATTTATTAGCAATGACTATGAAAAATGTTTTTTTCTCTTTTTGAGGAAAATTTTTGTCTAAAATCAAAGCCCTATCTCCACTGATTAAAAATGTTTTTGAATTTTGAAAATCCATTAATAAATAAACAAGTTATGCAGTTTCAAAGGTGTCATTTATTTGGATGACCCGCAAAGAGGAAAAAAACGCGAAAATATGGGACGCTTTTTCGGCATTTTTATTCGACCTTTGGTTGTATCTTGAGTAATAAATGGATTAAAAGATTGAAACTTGAAGAGCAAATTAGGATGGTGTTTTGTAAAATACGGGAAAAGTATCGTCATATTCATATGAAATTTTACAACCGAAAAGAAGAAATGTTCATGTATTACCTTGTAAGCGACAAAACCTCCACGCCCGGTAGTTTTAGAAATATTTTACTCCAAATAGTAAAAATCTATTTTAACGGTCTTCTGCTAATTGCACGAGTTTTGTCGCTTGACATAATCTAAAATGACCTTTTTTCTAACTGTGTGCCAACTTTCAGTCATATTCATCGATAAACAGCGTCGTAAATAACTTTTTAAAATAGCATATACGAAACGGCTTCGTCCCATATTTTGACGCGAATTCGGGCACTTCGTGAGCGAAAAAGAGGCCCAAAGATTTGTGCGGGATAGTCATTGCTAAATTTATGGGTTTTTTTTTCCTCTAGATACGCTTTTATGCTCGCCGGAGAAATATTTTCATACAGGCGTCCGCCATTGTTCCGATAGTTTAGAGCCAGTGTTACTAAGTTACCATGCGTCATTAGGAAGGAAGTGACGTTACGACTGTTGAAGAGTATTGTGCTGATGTTGTTCAAGCAGAGGAGAGTGATCAAAACACTGACTCTGTGGAATATTGCCGGTTTCGTGCGATCGCTTCTTCATTCAGCATCTCTCACTCTCAGTGGTTTCGTCACGATTAGCGAGTTGTTAAGGTAGGGTGTTTGCGATAGTTGACTTTGAAATATTATGCGCTGCATCTGGCATGATTAAACTGACTTGTGAGGTGATGAAATGTAATGTTGCCTCAGGATTTCTTTCCATGTGTCTATAGGATTGAATAGTCTGATGTCACGTCCGCGAAACAACCAGCAGCTTGGTTCTAAACAAATAAAATCGGTACTTTTTATTCTTAATGCTGGCTAGAACTTATTAACATGGCGTGTGATCAGAATGTATAAAAGTCAAAACATGACCAGAACTATAATGTTTTTCTCCTATGGATACACTTTTATGCTCGTTGGAGAAGTATTTCATAAAGGCGTCCGCTATTTTTCCGATAGCTTAGAACCAGTTACTAAGTTACTATGCGCCATTACGAGGGAAGTGACGTCATGACTGTTAAAGCCTATTACCATTTCCCTAACCTGTTCAATGACTTTAGAGATCCTTTTTCCTTCTCCAGGGCGACTGACAACACCGTCAGATAACCCTCCTCCTAACAATGGATTAAGCGGTTGATCGCTTTGTTCCGAGTTATTCTGCAAGAGAACATAATCTTCGCCACGATTGAAGCATCTCTGCAACCTTATCTTGTCTTCATCTCTATTTTGTTTGTTTGTTTTGTTTTGTTAGGGGTTTTTTTTGGGGGGGGGGGTTGTTGTTTTTGTTGGGTTTTTTTGTTTTGTTTTTTGTTTTTGTTTTTTTTTTTTTTGGTTTGTTTGTTTTGTTTGGGTTTGTTTTTTTGGTTTTTTTTTGGGGGGGGGGGGGGGGGGTTGATAACTTTGACGACGCATTGTTGACGTTTTGATGACATAGATAAAGAGTGATCGGTTGAGTGTTTTCCATGATTCCTATAGCAACGTTATTATAATTTATTTAATGAGAGTAGCGTCCCTTTGAAACCAAATCGCTTTGCTCCTACAATCGCTTCTATACTCTATTTTACTTTCAATCTTTACTCTGTTTTGCATTCAAAGTGCCGAAATTTTATTTGACTATGCGGAATTTGGACTGGATATTGTTTGAATTTTGATTGGACTTACGTCATATTGATTTACTAGAGTGCCGAATTTGGTTTGGAAAGTTGAATTTGGTCTGGAAACTGCTCCAAATGGTCTGGAAATGTTGGATTTGGTTTCGAAGATAGTTACATTTGCTCGGGAAAA
>NC_088366.1:11972264-11980481 GCF_034508935.2 Berghia stephanieae | reverse complement strand
TTTTGTGATATGATACTTGCTTTTTGGATCGAAGGTCATGGGTTCAAGCCTCACTTGGCGCATAGTTGAGTCCTTGGAAAAGGCCCTTTACTCACATCATTATCTCACCACACTCGGGTATAAATGAGTACTTGGACATTAACTGCGTTAAACTGTAATATCGCCTAACTGGTATCATGTCATTTTTACATGTTAAGTGTTGCTGTTGGCCAGGGCACCCTTGTAAAGTGCTTTTAGCACGTTTAGTGGATATTGCATTAAATAATATGTTGTTCATTTCAAAGGATGGTTACTCTGGTAGAACAACACCTTTACAAGGAACATTTGTTGATAAACACGTGCAGATGCTTTTGGTTCTTCTTGGTGATATCACATTTTGGGCAGCCAAATTCAACATTAATGGAGCTGAGCTGGCTGGCCAAGGACAGAGATGCCCGGAGGAACTTTGTTGGTACCTTATGTTTCACCAACTGACCAAGAGAACAAGCTAAGAGGTAATGTGCAAAAACTGCTGTTGCCAATCTTAACTGGATTTAGGATAAGAATCTGCAAACAAATTTAATACAAATTGATTTGGCATAAGAAACAAAAAAACTGCAATAACATGAATTCTTTCCCTTGGATTCAAACATGGGAAAAATAAAAGAAAAAGAGAAAAAAAGCACTCACTAGAAAGGTGGGAATTAGGTGTCGCTGTGTTAGAGTTAGAGCGATATCTAGTGTTACCTGCTCAGTTGTGCTAGGTATCGCTCAGAAAATTTTGAACTGATCGCATTGACTTTGTTAACTGTTGTGACATAGTGATGATAAAACACGGTTAAAGTGTACTGATGAAAATGATGACAAATTAATGAAATAAAAAGTGAAGAAAACCAAAGAAAATAGTAAGAAGAAGAACAACGATTTATAAAAAATCAATAAATAAGCTTTAAAAAAATAAAGGAAAATTTTAAAAATAATAATAGCAAGGAAACAGATAAATAGAAGTGAAAGAAAGGAATTATTATTGAAAAAAAAATTAACAACAAACTCCAATGTCGAAGTCTGAAGAAAAAGAATGATAACTGGATTTTTCTTTTCTCTCCATTATTTGCACTTTTTACTCACCATCATAACATAGACTTTGCCAAAGCCTGTCAACATTTGAAACATTATTAAGTGCTTTACAAGTCTGACCCAACTTTGTAAGGGATCGAGCATCCAGGAAAGATGAGATATGCTCAAGCACCTCAGTTGGGAGTTTCAGAAGCTCCATCGCCATCAACTATCAAGGGGAATATAACTAACACTACAACTACAAATTATTAGAGAAAACGAAAAGTCTTATATTTAAAAAAAAATGAATTTTATAATTTAGAACGGACTTGACCACCGGGAGTTGTCTTTCAAGGTAGGGTGCGCCTCTACTCTACCTACAGCCTTCAGCAGAAAACCTTATCAATCGCCTTTTCTTGAGAACTTCACTAAGCCTGAGCTCTTACTTTATTATATCCTCAATATTAATTTAATTCTTTCAAATTTGAATAAAATGATTCGAAATTGCGTTCCGTTTATGTCATCTATACAAGACATTCACTCTATGCAACTTTTGAAACTTTCTCTGAGAAAACAACAACGAAGGAACAGGTGAAACTAAGGTATTGGAAACGGAAATGTTTTGTTTATGACTGGAAATTAGGTCAGAGGTTAAGCAATATCACAGAGTTCTACGACTGTGAGCAACATAAAATAAGGGGAAATCACTTCAGTTTACTCTTACTGCATGGTTACGAGATTGGCTATATTTTGGGGGCTAAATTCGAGAATAAGGATTTTTTTTTTTGGACAACAGTTGGTCTGAAGATTTTTGTTTAAGCCTTTTGACCTTTTTTGGTGGGCATTTTTCGAGTTGTTTGATTTACTCCAAGTAACGAGTTAAGTAGAAGAGATAAACGGTTTTAAATTAAGCAATCTAGTTCCTAAGTCCTAAGGGAAAAAAATGAAGAAGAAGAAGAAGAAGAAGAAGAAGAAGAAGAAGAAGATAAAAAGAAGAAGAAGAAGAAGAGAAGAAGAAAGAAGAAGAAGAAGAAGAAGAAGATAGTAGTAGTAGTAGTAGTAGTAGTAGTAGTAGTAGTAGTAGTAGTAGTAGTAGTAGTAGTAGTAGTAGGTAGTAGTATAGTAGTAGTAGTGTAGTAGTAGTAGTAGTAGTAGTAGTAGCCTAGAAAGAGGAGCTACGACTAGAAGGGACAACTCGCCGTTCGCGTGGCACATACCACACTTGCCTAGTGATTTGTTAGCGCGTGTTAGCAACACGCTCCTTGGCTGGCCGCCGGTTTCGCCTGGCTAGACAAGAGGGGGAGGGAGGGGAGGGAGGTCTAATTAAACTGGGCACGTGTGTGTGTACCCTTTGTTTAGTTATTATTTTTATTGGGCCATGTGTTGTAGACACCCATCAGTGACTCTTTGTTGAAATAATTTAGTCTTTTTCATTTTAGTATTGAGTGGAGATCTGTTCCCACATGTTATAGACAACCATCAGTGACATAGAGATTTCTAGATCTATAGTAGGCTAGTACTAATAAGATCTGAGATATTTTAGAGATTGAGTTGAACATGGAAGACGCTGAGTTGTACATTTTGTTAATTTTGTTGCCCCCCCTTGTTTCTCTCCCCTCTCTCTCTCTCTCTCTCTCTCTCTCTCTCTCTCTCTCTCTCTCTCTCTCTCTCTCTCTCTCTATCTATCTATCTATCTATCTATCTATCTATCTATCTATCTGCCTCTATCCCTCTTCCCCCCCCCCACCCCAACCCCCCATCCCCATATTAATAATAATAATAATAATAATAATAATAATATAATAATAATAATAATAATAATAATTTAAAAATATAATAGATCTTTATTGTACATAAATATGGCAATTTGTCATTTAGTTACACTTGTTATGACGTTATAAATAACGATAACATTGAACAGATATTTCACTCCTACTTATTCTCTCTCTCTCTCTCTCTCTCTCTCTCTCTCTCTCTCTCACACACACACACACACACAATTGAGGAATGTGAGTACATCAAGTTAATTTTGTGTGCCCCCCCCCCCCTGTTTCTCTCTCTCTCTATCTATTATCTATTATCTATCTATCTATCTATCTATCTATCTATCTATCTATCTATCTATCTATCTATCTATCTATCTATCTAATCTATCTATCATCTATCTATCTATCTATCTATCTATCTATCTATCTATCTATCTATCTATCTATCTATCTATCTATCTATCTATCTATCTATCTATCTATCTATCTATCTATCTATCTATCTATCTATCTATCAATCTATCTCTATCCTCTACCCCCTCCTCTCACTCCCATTCTCGCTATATTATATATATATATATCTACCTACCTATCTGTCTATCTATCCCCGACCCACCCAACCCAAAATAAATTTTAAAATCACAGATTATATTATTATTATTATTATTATTATTATTATTATTATTATTATTATTATTATTATTAATAATAATAATAATAATAATAATAATAATAATAATAATAATAATAATAATAATAATAGATCTTTATTGTCCATAAATATGGCAATTTGTCATTTAGTTACACTTGTTATAACTACGAGTATATACTAGTGCGGGGCGGTCCTTGGCAAGCTTAAGGACCACGCTGCCGTACAGCGACAAAACCCCGTATAATGGCAAAACGTGATTTCACAGGAGAGCCGAAAAACTTTTCAAAATTTTACTTCAACTGTTTACAATAACTATGCGGAGAATTGATGCAAATTTGGTATCAATCGAAAGGTCTTTTTTTATTATATCCCATTTGATGTATAAAAATAGAAAATAGAAACCTGTACTATTCGAAAATCTGAATTTACTGTTATACGGAGTTTTGTCACTGCATCGGTATCCGATTGGAGTGGTGCAAACACCGTATCTCACATTATACGGGGTTTTGTCGTTGCATCATGACGCGTGCTATACCGTATCTCAGCGTTTGCCCTATATTTTTATATATTGGGAACCGAGTGTTACATCGGGTCTTTCAAATTTATTTACTACTGATAATATTTTGTTATGAAGTAAGAGGAAGAGGACAAGGGAGGGGGGGTGAGGAGAAAAGAAGAAGAAGAAGAAGAAGAAGAAGAAGAGAGAAAGGAGGAGGGTGAGGAAGAGGGAGGGGAGAAGAAGAAAGGGAAGAGAAGAAGGAAAAGAACAGGAAGAAGGAGATATGGAGGATGTGGAGGAGGACACGGAGGCGAGGAGGAGGAGGAGGAAGAGGAGGAGGAGGAGGAGGAGGAGGAGGAAGAGGAGGAGGAGGAGGAGGAGAAAAGAAGAAGAAGAGAAGAAGAAGAAGAAGAAGAAGAAGAAGAAGAAGAAGAAGAAGAAGAAGAAGAAGAAGAAGAAGTAAAGAAGAAGAAGAAAAGGAAGGAGAGAAAGAAGAGGCGGGTGAAGAAGAGGAGGGGAGAGAAGAAGAAGAAGAAGAAGAAGAAGAAGAAGAAGAAGAGAAGAAGAAGAAGAAGAAGAAGAAGAAGGATGAAGAGGAGGAGGAGGAGAAGAAGAAGTAGAAGGAGAGGAAGAGGGTGAGGAAAAGGAGGAGGAGGGGAGAAGAAAAAGAAGAGAAGAAGAAGGAGAAGAGAAAGAGGAGGAGGAGGTCAGGGACGAAGAAGAGGAGGAGGAGGAGGTGAGGGATAAAGAAAATGAAGGAGAAGAATGAAAAGAAGATGTTTATGATCGACCTGTATTAAGCTAATGAAGAATTTACAATTATACGGTACTCCACGGCCGGTTATACAACGACAAAACCCCGTATCGAAGCAATGCAACGACAAAACCCGTATAACTGGACTTACGGGTTTTGTCGCTGCATCAGCTGATTGAAATAGCAACATACGGTGTTTTTAAAATTTTTAAAACTTTTTTATTTTTAAGAATTGCCTCGTAATATTTTGTGAGTGGATGCAGGGTGTCATTCTGATCACAATGGTATAAAAATGTCTGTTTGACCCAATTTCGAAGATACGGGGTTTTGTCGTTGTACGGCAGCACGGTCCTACGGTCCTTGGGAAATGAAGACCGCAAGGACCGATCTCTAGACCGGTCCGTTCATTCTTGAACCGTTAAAGACCGCTACACGATGAAAACCGTGGCCTACAGGAGTAAAACACACGGAGTAGTCACACTCATTTCAAATTGTAACCTAATTAGAGAAGAGGGTGATGCCTTCTTTATTTGCTCACCGTACTTCATTGTTACTTCGATAATTTAATAAAATTTGAAATTTATCCCATTAACGGAGATAATGGCATCGCCCAAGGCGTTGATCGAGTTGTTCGTGGCGTTGATACACACACGCAACTCCTACCCCCCCCCCCCCCCCCTACACACACAACACACATTAGAGGGCAGCGAGCATTGAAGAGTAAGAGAGAGGCGTGAAGTTATAATAAGAGGGGGTGGATGAGGTGATAAGAGGGGTCGATGGTGACTTTTCGCCAGATCTAACAAACTCAGCTACCCATTCATTGCTGAGTAGACAGGGATTCAGAAAAAAATCGACTGCACCCGGGATCGATCTCTGGCCCTTTGCGTATAAAGAGAGTGCTCTATCAACTGAGCTATCGGGGTCCCCAAATATTCTATTGGACCTTTTAAAAATACAGACGTTATAACTGGTTTTTTTGGACGGAAGAAACTAATGAAACTCATATTACTTGATTAGTTAAAACACCAAACGAAATTTTAATATTATTGTATTATTTTAAATGACAACAATGCGATAGAAAGGAGTGGCGACAAGAGATGGACAAAAGAAAACAAAAAATCAGACTTGCAACTTGCTAGGTTCGACACACACACACACACACACACACACACACACACACACATCTTTAGTAGTCACATACATTTCAAACAATAACCCATTAGAGAAGAGGGGTCATGCCTTCATCATAGATCATTGTCATTGCGATCATTATGGTGTAGTAAATTTTGAAATTTACCCCGTATAATGGAATCGTCCAAGGCGTGCGCCTCCTGTTCCCCCATCTCACACACGAAAGGGCGGTTTGCGGAGTGGAGGGAGGTGGTCGTCTGCCTCTATGGTCGTCTGTGTCGTTTAGTGTATGGCAAAGGGGGTGGGTGCGATTAATTAAGTGGATGGGTGGTGATTGGTGGAAGATAGGCAAAGGACCGAGGGAACGAATCGCCGGGGAAGTAGTATGGCGCGAGACCGTTGAAAGGTGATAAGAAGTGAGGACCGCCGGCGGTCTTCCTCTTTGGGACTGGACCACGGTTCACAGCTAAAAGACCGTGGGACCGGTCCTCGGTCCGGTCCTCAGCGCGGCACTAGTATATACTTATATTATGATAACGATAACATCGAACAGATATTTCACTCCTACTTATTCTCTCTCTCTCTCTCTCACACACACACACACACACACACACATACACACACACACACGCACACACACATACACACACACACACGCAAACACACACACACAAACACTAAATGTAAACATAGAAAAATACACATAAACATACACATCCATAAACAGAAAGGCAGGCGACAGCCGTATCTAGGGCAAACACTGAGCGAGGCACACGCACTTCGCGAGTCAGCGTGCGAGGGCTGTGACCATTGGCTCAAAGAAGGAGTGTCCCTTCTAGTAGCGTTAGCTCTCCTCTTTCTAGGGTAGTAGTAGTAGTAGTAGTAGTAGTAGTAGTAGTAGTAGTAGTAGTAGTAGTAGTAGTAGTAGTAGTAGTTAGTAGTAGTGTAGTAGTGATGATGATGATGATGATGATGATGATGACAATAAGAATAATAAGAAAAAGAAAAAGAAGAGGGGGAGGAAGAGGAATTTTATTTCAAATAATGTACGTGAGGAAAAACGTGAGGAAAAATTATGTATAGTTAAAGGGAAACAACTGTGCAATATTGTTTCTGTCTTCAATTACTGAGTTATAACCCTGAATTAAAAAAAAAAAAAAAAAAAAAAAAAAAAACGAAAAGAAGGAAGTGGCACTTCTGCTTACCTACCTGTTGTCAGCCTAAGTCCACAAGTCATTCCAATCAATAATTTTGTCTCAGATTATTTTCACATTTTTAAACATTAGAAATCTATCTTGAGTAAGAACGATATTGCGCTTTTTTAAATTCGTGATTTCTTTGGGCAAAATTAAATCCTTTCTTAAAAAAATATAGCCTTGTGGAGAACATTGTGCTCATTTGAGTCAATACAAAAATTGATACGGCGCACAACTCTACTGAAAGATTTGAAAAATAGAAATGTATTTTTTACAGATAGATAAACAGATAACTTGATTTCCTTTTATAATTTAAAGTCAGTTTGAAAGTTCGTTAAGTCAAACAGATATCATAAAAAAAATTACCGAAGACACTAACATCTCCTGGCCACACCCTCAACTCTATCTGTACAGTAGAGTCCTTACTTCCGTTGTGTTGATTTAGCGATGATCAGTGTTATGTAGTAGTGTCATTGCATGTATGTTTATGTGTGTGCGTGTGTGTGTGTGTATGTGTGTGTGTGGTGTATAGATAGTATGCGCTTGGCTAAGAAGCTCATAACATTGCCATCCGGAAGTATAACGGACCAACACACAAAACTGTGTGTATCCATGAACGTTTATAGTCGGGTTGATACAGTTCAGTGAGCATTACTCATAAACGTGGATGGCAAAAAACAATAACAAAGACCTGAGTGACGTCATCTTCGAATTATCTATACATATATGTGTGTGTGTGTGTGTGTGTGTGTGTGTGTGTGTGTGTGTGTTGGAATGTGGTTGCGTGAAAGAAAAAAAAAAGGGGGGGGGGGGGGGTCCATCAATAGAGAAATTCCTGAGCAAGGGGGGGGGGGGGGGGGGAGGGGGTTTGCTAGGGTCAGATTGGCATTTTTCAGCAAATCGTGGCATTCATAGTGATATAATTCACTTGATCACATGACGGCATTCGGATTTACAGAAATTTAAAACAAGTTTCACCGATTAACAACATCAACTAATATTACTGCTGATATTACTGTCGTTTTTATACCATCGATGTGATAATTGTTGCCCTGGTAAATATTTAGTTAAACGTTTCGGCAAACTGTCAATTGGTTCTGTCTAGCCCGAACAAACCAAAAGTAGACAGATTCGGGGACTTGATATTATTCGCGTCCGCTTCAGATTTTCATTTGACCTCA
>NC_088366.1:11959764-11962264 GCF_034508935.2 Berghia stephanieae | reverse complement strand
ATGACGCCATTTTGATTGACCGGTAAGGGAGGAACAGGAAGTCCAGAATCCCTTGTTTATTATTATTATTATTACAAACGTAGATCGTACATTCTGTCCTTCATAAAATTATCATTATTATCATTATTAATACATGTATGAACAAGGTACAGATGAGTTTATTCTCAACAGACAGTTCATCAATAATAGGTCAAAGCCTGAAAGTGATTTCGATTAAACTTGTGTTTGTTTTTTTATTTATTTGGAGAATCCACTACTGTGGATACCCCAAACCAACAGCCATACTTAACATGGAGGACTAGACATGACGCCTGCTTGGTGATAATATTACACTTTTTTTTTCCGACAGATACAACGCTATTAACGGCCAGATACTCATTTTACATCCGGGTTCGGTGAGTAAAGCTCATTTTTCAAGGACTCAACAATGAGCTGCTCAATGCGGGACTTGAACCAAAGACTTTACGATCCGAAGGCGATTGTTATGGCACTTGACCACATAGCCGTACAAGATTAGATTGTAATACGCGTTATTATAGTCCGTTCTAAGTCACATTCGCACGGAATATCGCAAAATCTAAGTTACGAAATGTGGTGACCTGATATTCTAAGTGATATTTCAAATTTTGAATACCAATAGTGAGAGAACAGACCGTTTTATCACAATGCCGAATTCCTTTGATCTTTTCATCGTTTGCAATAAAACATGACTCAAACTTTAAAATGTTTACAGTAATGGTGTGTTAATTCTCTTTCAGTGGCGTAGCTTAGCAAATAATTTTGGGTTATTTCAAATCGATCCAATAGTCTGATGTCACGTCGCCCAGCAACGGCGAGCAGCGTGGTTCTAAACAAAGAAAATCAATACTTTTTATTCTTCATGCTGGCTAGAACTTTTCATATGCCCTGTGATCAGAATATATAAAAGTCAAAACATGATCAGATTTATAATGTTTTTCTCCTGTGGATACACTTTTATCCTCGTCGGAGAAATATTTTATAAGGGCTTACGCCATTGTTCCGATAGTTTAGAGCCAGTTACTAAGTTACCATGCGTCATTTAGAGGGAAGTGACGTCATGACTGTTGAAGCGTATTATCATTAAAATCCATCAGAAGATTGTGGAGAGATACACGTCAAAGCGTGAGCACGGGTTGTGTAACGTAATATAATAATATTACTCCAGTTATCAAGCGAAAAAAATATATCAGAAAATGATAGGACAGAGATAATATTGCCGACGATGACAATGATCATAGAGATGATAACATTTTATTAAATGATGGCAATCTGAATAATATTAAAGCCCAAATCGCCTCCAACAAACGCCGGGGCAGGAGGAGGAGGAGAAGGAGGCGGAGGAGGTTGTTGTGGATAGAGTTACGTTCCTTCGTTGCCGGTGGGTGTCCTAGTATGCACTGTGAAATGGCCATTTTTTCAACCGGCTGGCCACAGACAGGGAAATTGGCAAGACCTCTTCATGCTATTCCCGCAAACCACGAATAGCCTCCCCTTGGCATGTGTAATGAGAATGCCCCGTGCTAACTAGAGAACACGATATTTGCAAGACCTGATTATTGGCAAAACTCGGCAAATCGGGATTCTGTTGATTTAGTTGAGCTAAAAAATTGAGCTTTTATATAGCGCTATATCCACTAAACGTGCTCAAAGTGCTTACAAGGGGTCGATAGCCAACAGAAACAGTTAACATGTAGGACGTGACATGACGCCTGTTAGGCAATATTATAAATTTGTTCGGACAGAGACAACGCTGTAAACGGCCATGTACTCATTTTACACCTGAGTAAGATGAGAGAATGTGAATAAAGAGTCTTTTCAAAGGACTCAACTATGCGCCGAGCGAGGCTTGAACCCAGGACCTTCCGATCCGAAAGCGAGTGTTATACCACAAGACCACGTAGTCTGTTGATTTTTGTTGATGTAATATTATGTGATTAGGTTGAATAAGATGACGTTCAGTTTAAAACTTGGCATCGGTGATTTAGCAGTACAATGTCTGGCCTTGTAATAAATTCAATCAATGTTGGGCGTGATCAGTAGCCGGATAGGTGATAATGATAGCAAGGGATTGAGGCTTTGGGTAAGGCACTTTAAACATACAACTCTCTCTCTCTCTCTCTCTCTCTCTCTCTCTCTCTCTCTCTATAATATATATATATATATATATATATATATATAATATATTATAAAACTATACAACACACCTAACACACACACCACACACACACACAAATTATATATATATATATATATATATATATATATATATATATATATATATGTACTGGGGATCAAACATTTGTATACACCCGTTATGGTTTAATTTAAATTGTCACTAATTCAAGAGACGCCCACAAAGCCCAATGAAGCTGGTTTTTATACCATTTATCTTTAAGTTGGTTGGTGATTTGATCGTCATAAGACAGATTTAGCAGGAGCAAAAACCATTATTTAAAAGTTAGAAGGAAAACGAGAGTAA
>NC_088366.1:11952264-11954764 GCF_034508935.2 Berghia stephanieae | reverse complement strand
CTGTGACAGCCATTATTGGGTGTTTGGGCTGGAGAATTTTGATAATCTTCGTTTGAATGTTTCTAAATCTGTTGTGTTCACAGATGAGTTTGGAAGAGCGTTCCAGTCTTTGATAGTGCGGGGTGGAAATGAATATTTGAGGATGTTTGAGTTTGTAGATTGGTGTGTTAAACGACTTTTTAAAGAGTAGAGAGAGTCCATTTATTGAAGTACGAGCCCTTTTGCATTTTACATTTTATTCTTAATATTTTGGAAGGTAAGTATTGGACTTACGTATGGTGGGAAAGAGGAAAAAGGGACGCCCAAAGACTAGATGGTGGAATAAGGTAAAGGATGATATGAAAGAACTGGAGCTGGAGGAAGGTGATGCGCTGAACCGAGATGCTTGGAGATGTGGCATTCATTATGGCAACCCTGCAAAATGCGGGATAAGCTGAAAGAAGAAGAAGAGGATTTTATTCTCAATATTTACGCAGAAAATAACTAAAAAGTAACAAAATATTGATGTCACTGTGATTTGACTGGTAAGGCGTGAACTTATTTGTGAGTCTCATAACCCCAATTCTGCCGATAAACCCATATTTGAAAATATGGCCAGAAAACAAACTCGTTTTCTGGCCAAATTTTCAAATATGGGTTTTTCCAGAGTACGGCAGAATAATTTGTGTGTATCGACTCACTGCTGTAATTTGTAATTGAAATACTCTCAAACCAACTCAAATATTATAATATTGTCAATTGGTTTCAATAGTCATGACACCACTTCCCTCGTAATGACGCAGAGTAACTTAGTAACTGGCTCTAAACTATCGGAACGATGGCGGACGCCTTTATGTAATAATTCTCCGACGACCATAAAAGCGTACCCGCCCAGAGGAAAAAAATATTGTAAATCTGATCATGTTTTGACTTTTATACATTCTGATCACATGACATATGAAAAGTTCTAGTCAGCATGAAGAATAAAAAGTACCCATGTCTTTGTTTAGAACCACGCTGCTCGTCGTTACTGGGCGACGTGACTTCAGACTATTGAATCCAATTCTGCATACCCTAGAAAAACCCACTTTTGAAAATTTGGCCAGAAAACAAACTCGTTTTCTGGCCAAATTTTCAAATATGGGTTTTTTTCCAGACTACGGCAGAATAATTTGTGTGTATCGACTCACTGTTGTAATGGAAATACTCTCAAACCAACGCAAATATAATATTGACAGTAATTGGATTCAATAGTCTGATGTCACGTTGCCCAGCAACGGCGAGCAGGGTGATTCTAAGCAAAGAAAATCAGTACATTTCAGTACTTTAGATCGGCACGATATAATCACCTTCGGTAGAATCTTTTCAGATATCTTAACGTTATAAAAGAGACAAATGCTATTTAAAAATTAAAGAAAACATGCTAGCTAGAACTTTTCATATGTCATGTGATCAGAATTTAGAAAAGTCAAAACAAGATCATATTTATAATGTTTTGCTCATCTGGATACACTTTTATGCTCGTCGGAGAAATATTTCATAAGGGCGTCCGGCATTGTTCCGACAGTTTAGAGCCAGTTTCTAAGTTACCCTGCGTCATTACGAGGGAAGTGACGTCATGACTGTTGAAGGCTATTGCAACAACGTTAAAACAACCCCACTGTTACACGTTCGGCTATCAGAACTGCAAATATGTGCACTTAGCTTAGTAGTCAGTCCTTCAGAGCCATTGGACCCATGGCGTTGGAGTTTATCCCGGTTTCTATAACGTGAAACGTACAATAGCAATTGCTTGCTATCCTTTGGATAGGACACTAGTCTGCTGCGATGTACTTTAAGCCAAATCTAACAGATTCAGCTACCCATCCATTCACTGCTGGGTGTAAAAAAATAAATCTCGACTGCACCCGGGATCGATCTCGGTCCCTTTGCGTGTGAAGCGAGTGCGCTACCAACTGAGCTATCGGGACCCTTGGTCTGAAACGAGATGTAACTAGCCTAATTAAGCATTCACTCGAATAATGTTGCACGTAACTGATACACGAAATCAATAAATGTTTTCTTTAATTTTTAAATAGCATTTGTCTCTTTTATAACGTTAATATATCTGAAAAAAATTCTACCGAAGGTGATTATATCGTGCCGATCTAAGGTTGAACATTATGGTAACTCTATTTCTTTTCTTAGGAGGAGGAGGGAGGAGAGGAGAGAGAGAAGGAGAAGAGGAGAAGGAAGAGGAGAGGAAGAGAAGAAAGAAGAAGAAAGGAAGAAAAAAAGAAAAAAGAAGAAAAGTAAAAAAAGAAGAAAAAAAAAAAAAAAAAAAAAAAAAAAAAAAAAAAAAGAAAAAAAGGAAAAAAAAAAAAAAAAAAAAGAAAAAAAAAAAAAGAAAAAGAAAGAAAAAAAAAAAAAAGAAAGGGAAGAAGAAGAAGAAAAAGAAAGAAAAAGAGAAGAGAAAAAGAAGAGAAGAAGAAAAAAAGAAAGAAAAAAAAAAAAGAAAAGAAGAAAAAAAGGAAAAAAGGAA
>NC_088366.1:11907264-11947264 GCF_034508935.2 Berghia stephanieae | reverse complement strand
TTTTCTTCTTCTTCTTCTTCTTCTTTTTCTTCTTCTTCTTCTTCTTCTTCTTTTCTTCTTCTTTTTCTTCTTCTTATCATTACTATTTATTATTATTATTATTATTATTATTATTATTATTATTATTATTATTATTATTATTATTATTATTATTATTATTATTATTATTATTATTATTATTATTATATTATTATTATTTATTATATTATTATTATATATTATTATTATTATTATTATTATTATTTTATTATTATTATTATTTTATTATTATTATTATTATTATTATTATTATTATTATTATTATTATCACCATCATCATTCTTCTTCTTCTTCTTTCTTCTTCTTCTTCTTCTTCTTCTTCTTCTTCTTGTTATTTTTTTTTAAATTTCTTTTTAAAAAATATTTTTTTATTATTATTTTTATTATTATTATTATTATTATTATTATTATTATTATTATTATTATTATTATTATTATTATTATTATTATTATTATTATTATTATTATTATTATTATTTTTATTATCATCATTAACACAAGAGGTGGCTGGCAGTTTCTAAAGGAAGATGAAGAGGGGGGATTCTTACTAGATAGATGGAGATCGTACAGGGTCGTTTTGCGTGAGACGGACAAAGAACTACATACAGCATCAGTTATTACCTCGACATACAACGACAATGGGTTAATAATTATTAATAATGTTTGCTGCCAAAGGTGACTGACTGACTGGACAATGATTCAATACCCGATTTTTCTCTCTCATATTTTCCTCCCTTCACTTGTCTGACGGTGGGGGTCCCGATAGCAAAGTTGGTAGAGCACTCGCTTCACACGCAAAGGGACCGAGATCGATGGCAGGTGCAGTCGAGATCTTTTCTGACCCTTCCACCCTCCCCCCCCCCCCGCGCTATCCACCCAGCAGTGATTGGGTAGCTGGCGGAAAGTACTTTGCAATAGACTAGCGTCCTATCCAAAGGATAGCAAGAAATTGCGATATTATCCGTTTCACGCTATAGAAACCGGGATACACTCCGGCTCCATGGGATTTTCAGATCTTTATCTAAACATTGTTAAGACACGACGATTCTTCGTTTGTTTGTTTGCTTGATAATATAATACGCACTTCCCGGAGGCAGTTCATTCATTCATCCACAGGGCCGCCCATTTATTGATATTGTTGTCTAAATTTATTCTATTTAGGGCGTATCATTTCATTATAACCACCACTTAGCCTTCCCCGGCTACTTGTTGGAAAACTCAACAACTTGGTTAAGGTGTATTTGCCATTGAAGTGATAGCTGAAATGTGTAAACAATAAACAACACACCTCGTTGAAGATAATATGATATTCGGACTAAATGAGATTCCGAGGAATTCTATATAAATTTATTGATTATTATAGATAGTTATTTGATTATCATGGTCAACATCAGACTTGGATAAAATGATTGCTGTTTAGTTTAAATAGTTCAACAGAGTTGATATATATATATATATTATATATATAATATATATATATATAATTATGATCATATCACTATATATATATATATATATATATATATATATATGCATCATTATCATCATTCAATCATATCTCATCATCATCATCATCATCTCATCATCATCTGCATCAACATCATCATCATTATCATCATCATCGTGACCATCATCATCATCATCATCATCATCATCATCATCATCATCATCACCATCATCATCATCATATCATCATCATCATCATCATCACCATCATCATCATCATCATCATCATCATCCCACCATCATCATCATCATCACATCATCATCATCTCATCATATCATCACGTCTCGTTGTCATCATTGGCAACACTTTCCATCTAGGAAGGGACATGACGTCTGCATCTTTTCCGACAAACAGATCTGTCACTTGCTGGGTACTCATTTTGCACGTGAGTAAGATGAGGAAGTCGAAAATAGAGTCTTTTCCGTGGACTCACAGATGGACTTGAATCAAAATTCGTACAGGCTAGAAGCGTAGCCATCGTTATGTTATAGCCTGATACTGAAACCCAAAAGGACTGGCAGTTTGACGTCATTAGTGAGTTGTCGTTAGTGGAGCTCATGGAAACAAGTTATTTCATTGGCTGAACTATTGAATAACAACTCACGATTTGTTTTCTTTTGTGGCAAAAGAGTGGCATTTTGACGTCATTTTTTGGTCAGTGTCACACCATAACTTTACGAAGGCCACGCTAGAAGCGCCGTGTCATACCACAATATGAACTAACAAACAAGCATAACAAAATAAAACAAAACAAAAACACCACAAAACAAAACAAAACAAAACAGAACAAAACAAACAAAACCCATCAAAGAAATAAGAACGAAACAAACCGAATCAAAATAGAATACAACAAAATCAGTAAAATATCCAAAATCAGCCAATAGGGAAAATAAAAATGATCTTTAGGTAAAGAAATATCATAAGCTACCGTTCACCAGGTTCCAGTCCTTATTCACCCATTCTATATATGGCAGATTAGTCGTGACGTCAGCAGATTAGTCGTGACGTCACACCTTCTACTCTTCCGGTTCCAAAGTCATCGTAAGTGTGTATGTATCCAGTCCTTCAGAGGACTGATAATGAATAGGTTACACATTGAGTCAGAAAGTGTCATAACTATTTTAATAGCTGGATGTATAGATAGTATGCAGATGACGTCACTCAGGCCTTTGTTATTGTTTTTGCCATCCGCGTTTGTGAGTTGTTCTCACTAAACTGTATTAACCAGACTATAAAAGTTCATGGTTACACAGAGTTTGTGTGTTGGTCCGTTATACTTCCGGATGGCAATGTTGTGAACTCCTTGGCCAAGCGCATTCTATCTACAGACAGATTCTTATGATCACAGGACGTAGAAGAGCGGGGATGGGTAGTTTTTATTTAGATTGGAACCAGAACTGTGCGGCTATGTGGTCTAGTGGTATGACACTCGCTTTCGGATCGGAAGGTCTAGGGTTCGAGCCTCGCTCGGCGCGTAGTTGAGTCCTTGGAGAAGGCTTTTTAATCACATTCTCTCACCGTACTCAGGTGTAAAATGAGTACATGGCCGCTAATAGCATTGTCTGTCCGAAAAAATTGTAATATCGCCTAACAGGCGTCATGTTCCGTTCTACATGTTAAATGTTGCTGTTGACCAGGAACCCCTTGTAAAGCGCTTTGAGCACATTTAGTGGATATTGCGCTATATAAAGCTCAATTAAAACATTTTTTTGTATGTATCCATGCAATAGGAGTCAATAGTCGTAACGTCACTTCCTTCCTAATGACGCATGGTAACTTAGTAACACTGGCTCTTAACTATCGTAACAATGGCGGACGCAGTATGAAATATTTCTCCGGCGAGCATAAAAGCGTATCAAGAGGAAAAAAAAAACCCACATAAATTTGATCATGTTTTGACTTTTACACATTCTGATCACAAGGCATATGAAAAGCCAGCATGAAGAATAAAAAGTAATGATTTCCTTTGTTTAGAACCAAAATGGCCGCCGTTGCCGGACGGCGTGACATCGGACTACTGAATCCAATTGGAATAATCTTTTTTGACGTCACTCTTTTTGTTCCCCTTTTATCATATGTCCACCATTCTGAGCCAATCGTTAGTTAGTTGGTCTTTTGTTGCCAGATATACCAACTGGTTGGCAGGGAATGGGCAGCTTTAATGCCATTTTGCCTCAGGGTTTGGCTACTTTTTTCTTCTTTTGTGGCTCTCTCTCTCTCTCTCTCTCTCTTTCTCTCTCTCTTTCTCTCTCTCTATTTCTTTATCTCTTCCTCTCTCTTTCTCTCTGTCTATTTCTATATCTCTTCCTCTCTCTTTCCCTCTCTCTCTCTCCCCCCCTCTCTCTCCCCTCTCCCCCTCTCTCTCCCCTCTCCCTCCCCCTCTCCCCCTCTCTCTCCTATCTCTCTCTTCTCTCTCTCTCTCTCTCTCTCTCTCTCTCTCTCCCCTCTCTCTCTTCTTTTCTTTGTTGATTTGTCTTCGAGGCACCGAGTACAATAAGAGAGTAAGGAGAAGATCGAATTTCTGCAAGGAAGAGCTGATGGCGTTAGATAGGGTAAGACACTCGCTTTTGGATCAAAAGGTCGTGGATTGAATCCCGTGGAAACTTATAGGTGGCTTCAGCGTATTAATGGTTTATATATCACTCGTACATCTATCATCATCGTCGTCGCCGTCGTCGCCATTATCATCATCATCATCATCATCATCATCATCATCATCATCATCATCATCATCATCATCATCATCATCATCATCGCTATCGTCGTCGTCATCATCATCATCATCATCGTTATCGTCGTCGTCATCATCATTCATCATCTCATCTCATCATCATCATCATCATCATTCATATATCTCTCGTCGTTATCATCATCATCATCATTATCATCATCATCATCAACATCATCATCAACATCATCATCATCATCATCATCGTCATCATCATCATTATCATCGTCGTCGTCATCATCATCACCATCATTGTCATTTTTATTATCATTGATTATCGCCTACTTTTGTGAGAGAGCGACTGTATGTGAGTGTATCTATGTGAGTGTGTGTGTGTATACGTGTGTGTATGTATGTGTATATGTGTGTGTATACGCAGTGGTATATTGTAAATGTGTGTTGCAAATGATCTTCTTCAAATCATCAACAAGGATTCCTACACACTTCCTAATCTTCTTGACTTATCATCAACTTTTCACACTCTCGATCACGACCTACTGTTAAAATGTTTAGAAATAACTTTCGGCCTGTCCTGTACGGCACTCAGTTGCTCTAACCCTATCCTTACCGCCTGAATCAAAATCGTCACAGATTTATTTTGTACATGACAAAATTTGAAGAATGATCTTTGTTTAATTTATAAGAATATAAAGTTGTTTTGTAGAGAGCTTGATTGAGTTTAAAAAATCATTTTTTTCTGCTGGGTAAACCTGCCATTTTGGGAAAATACTGAAAATGATCTGTAAGGAGAGAGTTAAATCTTATTTATTAAGATAGACGACAAATTGTAGTTGTAATTAAAAAAAAAAAAAATTATCAATGACAATGTTCTATCTACAGAATGCTGAGGGCCCATAATATAGTTTGATGATTTATGACTTTCTCTGGGGCCTTCAGATAAGTAATAAAACAGGCTTTATTTTATATGCTAATGATAAGAGTGGTTTTTGTCGTCGTCGTCGTCGTCGTCGGAGTCCTCTCCTCCTCGTCCTCCTTCTTCTTTTCCTTCCTTATCTTCTTCTTCTTCTTCTTCTTCTTCTTCTTCTTCTTCTTCTTCTTCTTCTTCTTCTTCTTCTTCTTCTTTTTCTTCTCCTTCTCCTTCTTCTTCTTCTTCTCTTCTTCTTCTTCTTCTTCTTTCTCTTCTTTCTTCTTCTTCTTCTTCTTCTTCTTCTTCTTCTTCTTCTCTTCTTTTCTTCTTCTTCTCTTCTTCTCCTTCTCTTACTCCTCCTCCTTAACACTATAGTAGTAGTAATAGAATAATAATATAATAATAATAATAATAATTATTATTATTATTATTATTATTATTATTATTATTATTTATTATTATTATTATTATTATTATCATTATCATTATTTCATTATTGTTGTAATTATTATTATTATTATTATTATTATTATTATTATTATTATTATTATTATTATATTATTATTATTATTATTATTATTATTATTATTATCATTATTATTATTATTATTATTATTATTATTATTATTATTTTATTATTATTATGATTATTATGATTATGATTATTATATTATTATTATTATTATTATTATTATTATTATTATTATTATTATTATTATTATTATTATTATTATTATTATTATTATTATTATTTATTGATATTATATATTAGTATTATTATTATAACTATAATTAATAATAATTGTAATAATAATAACAATAATAATAATAATGATAATAATAATGATAATGATAATAATATTGATAATGATAACAATAACAACATTCGTTAATAATGACTACACAGTAGCGCCTAAAGGGAGATTCCAAGATGAAAAGAACACTACCATACGGACTAAGACCAGCAAATAGAATAGTTTACGATTTGTCGAATTATTAATGAATGACACCAAACAGATAGTATCTGTTATAATATATAATATTGAGCTTTTATATAGCACAATATCCACTAAATGTGCTCATAGCGCTTTACAAGGGCTCCCTGGTCAACAGCAACATTTAACACGTAGGACGGGACATGGCGCCTGTTAGGCGATATTACAATTATTCGGACAAAGACAACGCTGTTAACGGCCAGGTACTCATTTTACACGTGAGTACGGTGAGAGAATGTGAATAAAGAGCCTTCTCCAAGAACTCAACTATGCGCCGAGCGAGGCTCGAACCCATGACCTTCCGATCCGAAAGCGAGTGTCATACCACAAGACCACATAGCCGCATCTATTTTGAAAAACACCTTTTTAAATTTTTTTTGCCAGAAATCGTTTTAATTCCTATATCTATCTATAAATTATAATGACACCACTTCTCAAATTGTCTTTAACTTAAAACTGAGAATCCAAAATAATTGGAAAAGAAGTTTCATGTTTGACAATATCATGTGATGAATATGTGGAGTGGATGTTCCGGATAGCTCAGTCGGTAGAGCACTCGCTTCACAATCAAAGGGACCGAGATCGATCCCGGGTGCAGTCGAGATTTTGTTCTGACCCCCCCCCCCCTGTCCACCCCAGCAGTGATTGGGTAGCTGGGTCAGTTAGATCTGGCGGAAAGTACTTTGCGATAGACTAGCGTCCTATCAAAAGGGTGGCAAGCAATTGCTATTGACCGTTTCAAGCTATAGAAGCCGGGATAAAATCCGGCTCTATGGGTCTAATGGCTCTAAAGGACTACTTTAAAATTGATTATCGAAAATAATTGGAAAAGAAGTCTCATGTTTGACAATATTATATTGTTTATCAGCTCATGACAGTCCTTGTGAGATAGGGTATCTTACGTCTCACGACACAACGACAGAACCTCGTATATTCTAACATACGGTAATGGATAGATTATGATGCAACGATAAAACGCAGTATAATGTGACATACGGTGTCGGTTGCATTGAGATACAGCGATAAAACACCGCATAAACTGTGCGGCTATAATATGGTCTTGTGGTATGACACTCGCTTTCGGATCGGAAGGTTCGAGCCTCGCGCTCGGCGCATGGTTGAGTCTTTGGAAAAGGCTCTTTACTCACATTCTCTCACCGTATTCAGGTGTAAAATGAGTACCTGGCCGTTAACAGCGTTGTCTTTGGCCGAAAAATTGTAATATCGCCTAACAGGCGGCATGTCCCTTCCTACATGTTAAATGTTGCTCTTGACCAGGGACCCCTTGTAAAGCGCTTTGAGCACATTTAGTGGATATTGCGCTATATAAAGCTCAATTAAAAAAAAAACAACTGAGATGCTGGTGGAGTAAAAGATTTCCAGTCAATCTGAATAAAACTTTGTCATTTTTTATTTCCTCAACCCAGCTTCTAAAGTCTTCCTCTGCCCTAAGGACGGTTTCGTAGCCACCTTCAAGTTTAGTGACTGGGCAGTGGAGGACGATGTGATCGCCGGTCTCTGGGACTGCCTGACATTTCTGGCAGGTATCACTGTTTCGAAGTTTCCATCTGCGCATATTTGATGCAGTTCTGCCATGTTCAGTTAAGAGGCGATTTGAGAAAGTCCAATATTTCCTCGTGTTATTGAATGCAGGCACTCTTTTGGTAGGATCTTTAATGATGTTTCCTCCTTTTGGTGTTTCCCTGTTCCACATTTCTCTCCAGTTTTCCTCCACACTGAAGTCTGCCATTTTTGTAAGGTGGAAAGGTCTTCTCGATTTGAGTCTTGTTGTTGAAGGTGCCTGCTTTATTATTGATTTTATGGGAATGTTGTCTGTGGTTTCGTCAATTCTTTACACTAACGCAGTCCATAGGACAAGATGAGAGAAAAGGCCTGGATAAAGTCCATGAATCAACTATGGTTAGCTAAGACCTTCTATCGTACTGTGAACAAAAACAAACTAAAACAGGTATCGTCAACTGGCAGCGATAATGGCAACGATCCAGCCCCCCGATGTCCGGAGGGAGACGATTACGGGAAACTGGCTGAGTAAGATCAAAGAGAGAGGGAATGGGGATACCCCTCTGATGCGCATATTGGACGGCGCCCCCATTTCGAGCCGAAATAACTCCCGGCAACCCTTGTACGCAGAATCCCTGACTACGTCTTGAGCTGCACATACGAGATGGAAGTCGGGTGCGGACCGGACTTTGCTGATTGGGTCGATCGTCATAACATAGTAGTGTGAGAACCATAAGAGGCTGCTGTCAACTGGGGTAAATTTGCCTCAAGGGGAAACTTTGCCTCTGTGAATTTGGATCATTGAATGACTTTAAACTTTATCAAAGGCAATAAATGCCACAAAACTCAAACAATCTCTTATTGGTCCAACATTCAAGAGGAAAAGTTTCCCCTTTGGGCAAAGATAACCCAGGTGACTGTATTTGAAATGTTGGCTTTGTTATCGTTATTGTACTCGTTAAAAGACTTTAATTTTTATCAAAGGAAATAAATGCCACAAAACTCAAACAATCTCTTAATTGGTCCAAAATTGAAAAGACTATGCGGCTATGTGGTCTTGTGGTATGACACTCGCTTTCAGATCGGAAGGTCTTGCTTGGGTTCGAGCCTCGCTCGGCGTATAGTTGAGTCCTTGGAAAAGGCTCTTTACTCACATTCTCTCAACATACTCAGTTGTAAAACGAGTACATGGCCGTTAACAGCGTTGTCTTTGTCCGAAAAATTGTAATATCGCCTAACAGGCGGCATGTCCCGTCCTTCATGTTAAATGTTGCTGTTGACCAGGGACACCTTGTAAAGCGCTTTGAGCACATTTAGTGGATATTGCGCTATATAAAAGCTCAAGCTCAAGCTCAAAATTCAAGAGGAAAAGTTTCCCCTTTAGGCAAAGTCACCCCAGTTGACGTATTTGGAATTTTGGCTTTGTTATAAGACTTTAATCTTTATGAAAGGAAATAATTGCCACAAAACTCAAACAATCTCTTAATTGGTCCAAAATTCAAGAGGTAAAGTTTCCCCTTTAGGCAAAGTCACCCCAGTTGACATATTTGGAATTTTGGCTTTGTTATAAGACTTTAATCTTTATGAGAGGAAATAATTGCCACAAAACTCAAACAATCTCTTAATTGGTCCAAAATTCAAGAGGTTCTGTTTCCCCTTTAGGCAAAGTCACCCCAGTTGACGTAAATATTTGGAATTTTGGCTTTGTTATAAGACTTTAATCTTTATGAAAGGAAATAATTGCCACAAAACTCAAACAATCTCTTAATTGGTCCAAAATTCAAGAGGTTCTGTTTCCCCTTTAGGCAAAGTCACCCCAGTTGACGTAAATATTTGGAATTTTGGCTTTGTTATAAGACTTTAATCTTTATGAAAGGAAATAATTGCCACAAAACTCAAACAATCTCTTAATTGGTCCAAAATTTAAGAGGTTCTGTTTCCCCTTTAGGCAAAGTCACCCCAGTTGACGTAAATATTTGGAATTTTGGCTTTGTTATAAGACTTTAATCTTTATGAAAGGAAATAATTGCCACAAAACTCAAACAATCTCTTAATTGGTCCAAAATTTAAGAGGTTCTGTTTCCCCTTTAGGCAAAGTCACCCCAGTTGACATATTTGGAATTTTGGCCAGAAAACTTGTCCATGAATATCCATCGATTAAAATGACCCTCATCTTGGAAAAAAACAAAACAAAACAACAAACTCTTAAACCTGCAACTTTGTAAAGTCCCAAGTTTGACAGTGACAAAAACAATAACAACCACCGCCATCATCATCATCATCATCATCATCATCATCATCATCATCATGGTCTTCGTCTTTGTAATCGACGTCATCATCATCATCATCATCATCATCATCATCATCATCATCATCATCATCATCATCATCATCTTCATTGTCGTGGTCTCACTCCCCCTCTTCTTCCTCCTCCTCCTCCTCCACCTCATCATCATCATCATCATCATTATCATCATCATCATCATCATCATTGTCGTGGTCCCCCTCCTCTTCCTCCTCCTCCTCCTCATCCTCCTCCTCCTCCTCCTCATCATCATCACAATCGTTGTCGTCGTCATCATCATCATCAACATCATCATCGTTGTCGTGGTCATCCTCCTCCTCCTCCTCATCATGATCATCATCATCATCATCATCGTCCTCCTTCTTATCCTTGTTTTACGCTTAAATGATCTTATTATCATCGTTGATATTTTCCCCCGTTTTAAGAAAAATTATCTCCTGTCATCTGTAACTAATTTGAATCAAATAATAACCAGATTCTAGCTACATTGTACCCAAAATGACCAAATTACTGTGAAGTCAAAAACCCTCCACCATCTCATATCAAACAACCTTTTCTTTTTTTTTTAACATCCGTGTCACTTTGAGTCCCACGCACTTTGTAAATCTTGTCCGCTGAACTGTGAAACTCGGGAAATATCAATCAACAACCACATAGAGAACAGAAAAGGGGGCGGGGGTTCAGTCCTATGGGGGAGTTTATCCAAATTAATGTAGCGGTAAACGAGCTCGGGCGCGGGAATAATTGCTAGCTATCGCTTCAATAGGACGCATGAGTTATGTATCGCATAGTGTCTACCTCTAGAATTAACAGACATTTAACCCAATACCGTTGGATGGAAAAGGAGGGAGGGGGCGGGGAGTCTGAAAAACTTTACAAATTGTACAAACTTGACAAAACTTCGCCATTTTTTTTAGATTTAAAAGTTGAAGTATTTATTCTTTTAGCACTTGCAACATAGATAGTATGCGCTTGGCTAAGAAGCTCATAACATTGCCATCCGGAAGCATAACGGACCAACACACAAAACTATGTATAACCATGAACGTTTACAATCTGGTTATTACAGTTTAGTGAGAATTACTCATAAACGCGGATGGCAAAAAACAATAACAAGACCCGAGTGACGTCACCTTCGTTCTATCAATAGGATTCTGTAATAATATTACAATATGTGTATATTCGTGGCTGGCCGTATGGCAAGGCGTCTGGTCATGCGATGCCGAGCGTGACAAGTCACCGGGTGAGTGACAATTATCCCACAACCAAGCCCGAACTTCCAGGGAAGAAAAAACAACAAATTTATTCTTCTCGGATTCGAACTAGTTTCATTACGCAGACGCCCTATCGACTGAGCCTTCGAACTGCCAAACAACTCCACACCGACAGAAAATAAATGGTGTTTAAACAGCAAACTGTCGTAGACTAATAAAACACGTATTGAAAAATTTGGTCAGAAAACTCGTCCTTCAAATATATATATCGATTTAAATGACCCTCATCTTGGCAAAAACTCATAACCTGGGACTTTGCAAAATCATAGGTTTGAGAGTATTTCCCGAGGAGATGGTCATTTAAATCGATCGATATTTGAGGGACGAGTTTCCTGGCCAAATTTGCAAATACGCGTCTTTCCAGAGCATGGTCATTTGCTGCTTAAACATGCAATGATGTCAATTTTCAGACAATTTATTTCTTTTAGCTCATCAAACATTTATAAAACTCATTTTACTAGCGGCAGTAAGTCACTTAAGCAAGTGACAAGAAGGAATTTAAAAATAAAACACAAACCAGCCAACTGTCTTAATTTCCTTCTCATTGTCCGGATAAACGTCGTCTTTTTGACAGGATGAAGTCTAGAAAAGGAGAGACAACATGGATGAAGACCAAAAATTGAGAGAAAGGGGAGACAATCTTAAAAGTCTAGTCAACAAACAAATATAACAATAACAGCTTGTCAAAAACGCGTCTAATATAAAAAATGGGTCAACATTGTAATTTAAAAAGCCTGCCAGCACCAATACCGCCGTACTCTGGAAAAACCCATTAAAAAAAAATTGGCCAGAAAACTCTTCCTTCAAATATCGATCGATTTAAATGACCCTCATCTTGGCAAAAATTCTCAAACCTAGGACTTTGCGAAGTCTTACTTTATCTCAGGTTTGGGAGTTTTTGCTAAGATGAGGGTCATTTAAATCGATCGATATTGAAGGACGAGTTTTCTGGCCAAATTTTAAAATATAGGGTTTTTCCAGATTGCGGCAGAATACATTATATCAGTAATTGGATTCAATAGTCTGATGTCACATCGCCCACCAACAGCGGCCATCTTGGTTCTAAACAAAGAAAATCTGTATTTTTTAATTCTTCATGCTGGTTAGAACTTTTCATATGTCTTGTGATCAGAATGTGTAAAAGTCAAAACATGATCAGATTTATAATGTTTTTTTTTTCTCCTCTGGATACGCTTTTATGGTCGTCGGAGAAATATTTCATAAGGGCATCCGACATTGTTCCGATAGTTTAGAGCCAGTTACTCAGTTACCATGCGTCATTACGAGGGAAGTGACGTTACGACTGTTGAAGCGTATTTAGAGCTTGGCGGAGTACCAGGACGGGAGTTTATTCCGGGATTTTTGTTGTTGTGATTTTTACAAACACCTGGACGGATGAATCTATCGATACAAGAATATGAATGTTAAAGGTTATTTTTTTTCAAATTTAAAAAAAAAATAAAGAAAATAATTGAGCTTTTATATAGCGCAATATCCACTAAAATGTGCTCAAAGCGCTTATCAAAGGGTCCCTGGCCAACAGCAATGTTTAACATGTAGGACAAGACATGACACCTGTTAGGCGATATCACACTTTTTCGGACAGAGACAACGCTGTTAACGGCCGGGTTCTCATTTTACACCTGAGTGCGGTGACAGAATGTGAGTAAACAGACTTTTCCAAGGACTCAACTATGCGCCAGGGAGGCTCGAACCCAGGACCTTCCGATCCGAAAGCGAGTGTCATACCACTAGACCACATTGCCGCACATTAAAGATACGTCTTTCAACAAGACATTCATCTTAACAACGCCACTACCATATTATTATCTCACACGTCTGTAGTGTTTTATTCATCCTGTTTTGTTGATAAAGGGAGAACCCGAAACATTCATCTTAACAACGTCACTACCATATTATTATCTCACACGTCTGTAGTGTTTCATTCATCCTGTTTTGTTGATAAAGGGAGAACCCGAAACGTTCATCTTAACAACGTCACTACCATATTATTATTATCTCACACGTCTGTAGTGTTTTATTCATCCTGTTTTGTTGATAAAGGGAGAACCCGAAACGTTCATCTTAACAACGTCACTACCATATTGTTATCTCACACGTCTGTAGTGTTTTATTCATCCTGTTTTGTTCATAAAGGGAGAACCCGAAACGTTCATCTTAACAACGTCACTACCATATTGTTATCTCACACGTCTGTAGTGTTTTATTCATCCTGTTTTGTTGATAAAGGGAGAACCCGAAACGTTCATCTTAACAACGTCACTACCATATTATTATTATCTCACACGTCTGTAGTGTTTTATTCATCCTGTTTTGTTGATAAAGGGAGAACCCGAAACGTTCATCTTAACAACGTCACTACCATATTATTATTATCTCACACGTCTGTAGTGTTTTATTCATCCTGTTTTGTTGATAAAGGGAGAAACCCGAAACATTCATCTTAACAACGTCACTACCATATTATTATTATCTCACACGTCTGTAGTGTTTTATTCATCCTGTTTTGTTGATAAAGGGAGAACCCGAAACGTTCATCTTAACAACGTCACTACCATATTATTATTATCTCACACGTCTGTAGTGTTTTATTCATCCTGTTTTGTTGATAAAGGGAGAACCCGAAACATTCATCTTAACAACGTCACTACCATATTATTATTATCTCACACGTCTGAGTGTTTTATTCATCCTGTTTTGTTGATAAAGGGAGAACCCGAAACATTCATCTTAACAACGTCACTACCATATTATTATCTCACACGTCTGTAGTGTTTCATTCATCCTGTTTTGTTGATAAAGGGAGTACCTGAAACATTCATCTTAACAACGTCACTACCATATTATATTATCTCACACGTCTGTAGTGTTTATTCATCCTGTTTTGTTGATAAAGGGAGTACCTGAAAACTTCATCTTAACAACGTCACTACCATATTATATTATCTCACACGTCTGAGTGTTTCATTCATCCTGTTTTGTTGATAAAGGGAGAACCCGAAACGTTCATCTTAACAACGTCACTACCATATTATTTCATCTCACACGTCTGCAGTGTTTCATTCATCCTGTTTTGTTGATAAAGGGAGAACCCGAAACGTTCATCTTAACAACGTCACTACCATATTATTATCTCACACGTCTGTAGTGTTTCATTCATCCTGTTTTGTTGATAAAGGGAGAACCCGAAACGTTCATCTTAACAACGTCACTACCATATTATATTATCTCACACGTCTGTAGTGTTTCATTCATCCTGTTTTGTTGATAAAGGGAGAACCCCAAACGTTCATCTTAACAACGTCACTACCATATTATTATCTCACACGTCTGCAGTGTTTCATTCATCCTGTTTTGTTGATAAAGGGAGAACCCGAAACGTTCATCTTAACAACGTCACTACCATATTATTATTATCTCACACGTCGGTAGTGTTTCATTCATCCTGTTTTGTTGATAAAGGGAGAACCCGAAACGTTCATCTTAACAACGTCACTACCATATTATTATCTCACACGTCTGTAGTGTTTTATTCATCCTGTTTTGTTGATAAAGGGAGAACCCGAAACGTTCATCTTAACAACGTCACTACCATATTATTATCTCACACGTCTGAAGTGTTTCATTCATCCTGTTTTGTTGATAAAGGGAGAACCCGAAACGTTCATCTTAACAACGTCACTACCATATTATTATCTCACACGTCTGTAGTGTTTTATTCATCCTGTTTTGTTGATAAAGGGAGAACCCGAAACGTTCATCTTAACAACGTCACTACCATATTATTATCTCACACGTCTGTAGTGTTTTATTCATCCTGTTTTGTTGATAAAGGGAGAACCCGAAACGTTCATCTTAACAACGTCACTACCATATTATTATCTCACACGTCTGTAGTGTTTTATTCATCCGTTTTGTTGATAAAGGGAGTAACCCGAAACGTTCATCTTAACAACGTCACTACCATATTATTATCTCACACGTCTGCAGTGTTTCATTCATCCTGTTTTGTTGATAAAGGGAGAACCCGAAACATTCATCTTAACAACGTCACTACCATATTATTATCTCACACGTCTGTAGTGTTTTCATTCATCCGTTTTGTTGATAAAGGGAGAACCCCGAAACGTTCATCTTAACAACGTCACTACCATATTATTATTATCTCACACGTCTGTAGTGTTTTATTCATCCTGTTTTGTTGATAAAGGGAGAACCCGAAACGTTCATCTTAACAACGTCACTACCATATTATTATCTCACACGTCTGTAGTGTTTTTTCATCCTGTTTTGTTGATAAAGGGAGAACCCGAAACGTTCATCTTAACAACGTCACTACCTATATTATTATCTCACACGTCTGTAGTGTTTTATTCATGCCGTTCTGTTGATAAAGGGAGTACCCGAAACGTCATCTTAACAACGTCACTACCATATTATTATCTCACACGTCTGCAGTGTTCCATTCATCCTGTTTTGTTGATAAAGGGAGAACCCGAAACGTCATCTTAACAACGTCACTACCATATTATTATCTCACACGTCTGTAGTGTTTCATTCATCCGTTTTGTTGATAAATGGAGAACCCGAAACGTTCATCTTAACAACGTCACTACCATATTATTATTACCTCACACGTCTGTAGTGTTTATTCATCCGTTTTGTTGATAAAGGGAGAACCCGAAACGTTCATCTTAACAACGTCACTACCATATTATTATCTCACACGTCTGTAGTGTTTCATTCATCCTGTTTTGTTGATAAAGGGAGAACCCGAAACGTTCATCTTAACAACGCCACTACCATATTATTATCTCACACGTCTGTAGTGTTTTATTCATCCCGTTTTGTTGATAAAGGGAGAACCCAAAACGTTCATCTTAACAACGTCACTACCATATTATTATCTCACACGTCTGTAGTGTTTCATTCATCCTGCTTTGTTGATAAAGGGAGAAACCGAATCGTTCATTTTATGTGCTTTTGTATATAGATAGTTCGAAGATGACGTCACTCAGGTATTTGTTATTGTTTTTTTGCCATCCGCGTTTATGAGTAATGCTCACTGAACTGTATTAACCTGACTATAAACGTTCATGGATACACACAGTTTTGTGTGTTGGTCCGTTATACTTCCGGATGGCAATGTTATGAGCATCTTAGCCAAGCGCATACTATCTATTAAATAGAAGCTTACATTCAATTTCACATTGTTATTTATTTATTTCTTCGAGCTTCGAGCAGCAACATTTACATTAAAAAGCGAGAGGAAGTGAATGTATTATAGATAGTTCGAAGCTGACGTCATCTTTGTTATTGTTTCTTTGCCATCCGCGTTTATGAGTACTTCTCACTAAACTGTATTAACCTGAATATAAACGATCATGGTTACACAAAGTTTTGTGTGTTGGTCCGTTATACTTCCGGATGGCAATGTTGTGAACTATTTAGCTAAACGCATTAAAAAAAGAGCTTTTATAAAGCGCAATATCCACTAAAATGTGCTCAAAGCGCTTTACAAGGGGTCCCTGGTCAACAGCAACATTTAACATGTAGGACGGGACATGACACCTGTTAGGCGATATTACAATTTTTCGGCCAAAGACACCGCTGGTAACGGCCAAGTACTCATTTTACACCTGAGTAAGGTGAGAGAATGTGAGTAAAGAGCCTTTTCCAAGGACTCAACTATGCGCCAAGCACAAGGCTCGAACCCAGGACCTTCCGATCCGAAAGCGAGTGTCATAACACAAGACCACATCGCAGCTATTATGGGATAGTAGACTACTTGTCCTTCAAAGTTGTCCTCATAGGGTTAAGATGCCAAAAAATCGAAACTTGTCCCTGATATTATAAGTCTCGAGATTTGAGATGAGCTACAGGAAATTACATAAATTATGATGCCGTACTCTGAAAAACATATTTTAAAAATTTGGCCAGAACAATCGTCCTTGAATTACAGATTGATAACAACTGCGCTCATCTTCTAAAAAAAACCTCTTAAACCTGGAACTTCATTGAAGTTGCATGTTTGAGAGATTTTGACTAGATAATTGTCATTTTAAACGCTCAATATTTGAAGGACGAGTTTCTGGCCAAAATATTTACAAAGTCTTTTTTTAAAAAGAGTATGACAGAATGGCCATTTTTTATTTGTTCCTTATGTCTTTTATTTGGTAATCGAGGAGAATGGGGAAAACCACCAATCCAGTTTCCTCTCCAACGAAGGATGCATCTATTTTTAACAAGAGTGTCTGTAAATATGGTGACTGGCCAACGTTCATATATTAGCAGGTCTGCTAATCGAGCTCTATTGTCTTATATTTTTAGCAATAGGAGAGACTAGGAGAAAACCACCAATCCAGTTTCCTCTCCGATGAAGGATGCATCTATTTTTAACAAGAGTGTCTGTATGAATATGGAGACTGGCCAACGTGTATATATTAGCAGGTCTGTTAACCGAGCTCAATTGTCCTATATTTTTTTAGCAATAGGAGAGAAAACCACCAATCCAATCCCCTCCAACGATGGGTGTATTTTTAACAAGAGTGTCTATACATATGGGCACTGGCCAACGTTCATATATATTAGCAGGTCACATAACCGAGCTCCTATAACTTTAGCAATCGGAGAGAATAGGAGAAAACCACCAATCCAGTTTCCTCCCCGACGATGGGTGCATCTATTTTTAACAAGAGTGTCTGTAAATATTGGCACTGGCTAACGTTCAAATATTAGCAGATCTGATAGCCAAGCTCAATTGTCTTATATTTTTAGTAACGGAGAGAAGGGGTGGGTGGGGGAGGGGGGGCACCAATCCAGTTTCCTCCCCGACGATGGGGCATCTATTTTTAACAAGAGTGTCTGTATACATATGGAGACTGGCCAACGTGTATATATTAACAGGTGTGATAACCGAGCAAAGTTATGAATTTGATTTAAACAACAAGAGATGAAGTGAGTAGGAAAGTGCCAGAAGACAATAGAGAATAAAAATGTTTCGCGGCGATGATGGGGATTTGAACCCGCGACCTTACTGGTACGACAACTCCGCCTGGCCGGTGAGAGCGTGACTCTACTGTATGAGCTATCCACGATCTTTTTTAAAATCTCTATTGTTTTCTGGCACTTTCCTACTCACTTCATCTCTTGTTGTTATCAACATACGTGCCTGCTCCACTCACTTTTCTGAATTTAGAATTTGATTTAACATTTTTGTAATGAACACTATTTTGTGTTTGTTTAGGATTCCTTATTTCCATCACAACAACAATAAGACCATGACAATACTCTTCAACAGTCGTAACGTCACTTCCTTCCTAATAACACATGGTAACTTAGTAACACTGGCTCTAAACTATCGGAACAATGGCGGACGCCCGTATGAAATATTTCTCCGGCGAGCATAAAGGGTATCCAGAGACAAAAAACCCCATAAATTTGATCATGTTTTGACTTTTACACATTCTGATCACAAGGAATATGAAAAGTTCTAGCCAGCATGAAAAATAAAAAGTAATGATTTTCTTTGTTTAGAGCCAAGATGGCCGCCGTTGCCGGGCGGCGTGACATCAGACTATTGAATCGTAATTGTCTCAGCAGACCTGCAAATAAATACACTACGGGACTGGCCAATCATGTCTTAACATTACGATCTATTTTCTTGAAATCAAAGCCTGGAGGCGGGGATGGGGGGTGTGGGAGGGGGAGGGGGGGGGGGTCAAATGAACTGTACTCAAGTAATCTTACCCGAGTGTCACAAACGACACAATATTCAGTGAACCAAGGAAATAGTATCAGTATCACCATTCCTACTTCAGACGCATACACGTCATCAATGTCGTAATTTCACGCAACTCTAAGTTACAGTATTCCTACTTATTTGATTGGTCCGTCACGTGACACATTGTCGTAAAAAATTGGAAAAATATAGACAGCAAGTAATTTGCCTTACTTAAAAATAACCTTTTTAGTTTTATTGATCAAAAGCAATCAGTTCTGTCCACTTAAAAAAATATATCAACATATACATGAATATATATATATATATATATATATATATATATATATATATATATATATATATATAATATATATATATATATACACACATATTAAAAAATATTTTCTAAAGATTCGATTCATTGTTTGTTTTATCATGAATGCGGCTATGTGGTCTCGTGGTATGACACTCGGTTTCGGGTCTGAAGGTCCTGGGTTCGAGCCTCGCTCCCGGCGCATAGTTGAACCCTTGGAAAAACGATTTTTACTCTAATTATCTCACCGTACTCAGGTTTAAAATGAGTACCAGGCCAATAACAGCGTTGTCTCTGTCCGAAAAAAAAAGTAATAATTTGGTTGATGCAAAATGATGAGTTTATCATTATGACTAAAACTAAAGGTTTAAAGGTATAAACCGACGTGTACATATATTATGCAGGTCAGACATCAGAACTCATTTATGGGCCTAGTTTATCGTTGTTGTACTGGACAATATTTTGCGTCATTTTTTTTTTCAGATTTCCATTACAACAATGAGCCCATTAGGAATTGGGTTATCAGGCCTGCAAATAAGTACACGTCGATATAAACAGATCATACAGTCTATAGATAGTATGCGCTTGGCTAAGAAGCTCACAACATTGCCATCCGGAAGTATAACGGACCAACACACAAAACTCTGTGTAACCTTGAACGTTTATAGCCTGGTTAATACAGTTTTGTGAGAAGTACTCATAAACGCGGGTGGCAAAAAAAAACAATAACAAAGACATGAGTGACGTCAACTTCATTCTATCTATATAATATTGTTCTCTTTTTCTTTCTTATGTCCTTCCGCCACGACATTATAAGATATTGTCGTCTAGGCATTCCACGACTGAATATAGATAATCCATCAAACAAGATGACTGATGTCAACAGGAATCACCCATGTTGTCCAAGAGAGCAAATTAGGGATTAATAATCTTGCGAAGAAAAAAAAACGAAAGTGCCTGAAGGGGGGCTCGAACCCGGGACCTTCGAGTCACAATGCCTTAACCACTCGGCCACTCTCTTTGGAACAAAAAAAAAATGGCCGATTAACACGTGTATCTTTTTTCTTCATCTGCCCACACCCTAATAGGGAATGAGATTAGCGGAAGAGTAGCGTCCCTTGATTGGACGTCACCTTACAGAGAGAACGTCAATTTGGTTTTAAGCATGCGTCTCTCTCGTCATCGCTTTCACCGGACCATCAGTTCCTTCCTTCCGAACCGAAAGCGAGTGTCATACCACTTAGACCACATAGTCGTACAAGATTGTCTGCCTTTCCATCTTTCTATTATTATGGCATCATTAACGATTAACGGTCAGGTACTCATTATACACCTGAGTACGGTGAGATAATCTGAGTAAAAGACCCTTTTCCAGGGACTTACCAACTATGAGCCGAGCAAGGCTCGAACTCAGGACCTTCCGACCTTAAATCGACCACTAGACCACATAGCCGTACAAGATTGTCTGCCTTTCCATCTTTCTATTATTATGGCATCATTAACGATTAACGGTCAGGTACTCATTATACACCTGAGTACGGTGAGATAATATGAGTAAAAGATCCTTTTCCAGAGACTTACCAACTATGAGCTGAGCAAGGCTCGAACTCAGGACCTTCCGACCTTAAATCGACCACTAGACCACATAGCCGTACAAGATTGCCTGCCTTTCCATCTTTCTATTATTATGGCATCATTAACGATTAACGGTCAGGTACTCATTATACACCTGAGTACTGTGAAATAATATGAGTAAAAGACCCTTTTCCAGGGACTTACCAACTATGAGCCGAGCAAGGCTCGAACTCAGGACCTTCCGACCTTAAATCGACCACTAGACCACATAGTCGTACAAGATTGCCTGCCTTTCCATCTTTTTATTATTCTGGCATCATTAACGATTAATATCGGGCAATGAAGGACCGGAGCAAACACTGTGTCCATTTCCTGTGTGCCCAAATCAAATATTCTGAAGCATCTGGAGAGGCCATGGCGATAACTTTCAACCAATATCATTTATTATTATTATTTGATGTGCCATTTTTTTCAATAACACATTTCTGTCACTTATTTGTATTGTTATTGGATTGTATCATTCGGTGTTTTTAATACATGAAATAAAAAAAATTAAGCTTTTATATAGAGCAATATCCAATAAACGTGTTCAAAGCGCTTTACAAGATGACCGTGGCCAACAGCAACATGTAACATGTAGAAAGAGACATGACGTCTGTCAGGCGATGCTTTCAACGAATATCATTTATTATTATTATTATTTGATGTGCCATTTTTTTCAATAATGTAAATGTTGCTGCTCGCTCGAAGCTCAAAGAAATAAATTATAACAATGTGAAATTATTGAATGTACGCTTCAATTTAATATACAAAAACAGATAAAATGGACGTTTCGGGTTTCCCCTTTATCAACAAAACAGGATATCGTATTACTCATCTGTAGTGTTTTATTCATCCTGTTTTGTTGATAAAGGGGAAACCCGAAACGTCCATTTTATCTGTTTTTTTTTCTTCTTTTTCCTGTTCTGAAAAAAAAACAAAAAAAAAAAAAACAATAACAACAACAAAAACAACAACAGAACAATACAAAACAAAACAAAAACAAAACAATACAACCCATCGTCCCTCCCCAAAACAAAACAAACACCCACAGTCACACGCACACACGCACACACACACACACACACGCACACACACACACACGCGCACACACACAGACACGCTAACACATCGTATAACCCCCCCCCCACCACCACCACCCAACCACCCCCAGAAACTATAACCCAACAAAAACTTGAATAATATTCAATTTATCTTTTCTTCACAGTACGGCTATGTGGTCTTGTGGTATGACACTCGCTTTCGGATCGGAAGGTCCTGGGTTTGAGCCTCGCTCGGCCCATAGTTGAGTCCTTGGAAAAGGCTCTTTACTCACATTCTCTCACCATACTCAGGTGTAAAATTAGTACCTGGCCGTCAACAGCATTGTCTCTGTCCGAAAAAAAAAAAATATAATATCGCCTTACAGGCGTCATGTCTTGGCCTAAATGTTAAATGTTGCTGTAGACAAGGGACCCCTTGTAAAGCGCTTTGAGCACGTTTAGTGGATATTGCGCTATATAAACGTTCAATTATTTTTTTTAATATACAAGTTGACATCAACCTCTGTCACCAACACTGTCATAACTAAATGCAATACAAATGAGTTTTCATACAAAGATGACATCCACCGTCATAATCAATTCCAGTGGTAGAGTCTATATTATGTTACAACAAGATATGAAGTGAATAGAAAAGTGCCAGAAGACAATAGAGAATAAAAATTTTTTCGCGGCGGTGGTGGGGTTTGAACCTGCGACCTTATTGGTACGACAACTCCGCCTGGCAGGTGAGAGCGTGGCTCTACCGTGCGAGCTATCCACGAACACAAAATATTCGTTTCAAACTCAAAGTCATTACTAGATCCCTCTCTCACCCACTTCTTGAGATCGCCGATTCGTTCGTACACCACCATCGCGAATAATTTTGACCAGCAGTTAAGCCCAATAGCCAATATTCTCAACACAAACATACAACATAGAAACGATTGAGACATTGAGTATGCTCCGGTGTATGGGGTGAATTTTAATTCAGAAAAGCGAGTGGAGCAGGCACTTATGTTGGTAACAACAAGATATGAAGTGAATAGAAAAGTGCCAGAAGACAATAGAGAATAAAAATTTTTTCGCGGCGGTGGTGGGGTTTGAACCTGCGACCTTATTGGTACGACAACTCCGCCTGGCAGGTGAGAGCGTGGCTCTACCGTGCGAGCTATCCACGAACACAAAATATTCGTTTCAAACTCAAAGTCATTACTAGATCCCTCTCTCAATCCACTTCTTGAGATCGCCGATTCGTTACACACCATCGCGAATATTTTTGACCACAGTTAACCCAATAGCATATTCTCAACCAAACATACAACATAGAAACGATTGAGACATTGAGTATGCTCAGGTGTATGGGTAATTTTAATTCAGAAGCGAGTGGAGAGGCACTTATTGGTAACAACAAGATATGAAGTGAATAGAAAAGTGCCAGAAGACAATAGAGAATAAAAATTTTTTCGCGGCGGTGGTGGGTTTGAACCTGCGACCTTATTGGTACGACAACTCCGCCTGGCAGGTGAGAGCGTGGCTCTACCGTGCGAGCTATCCACGAACACAAAATATTCGTTTCAAACTCAAAGTCATTACTAGATCTCTCCACCACTTCTTGAATCGCGATCGTTCGTAACCCCATCGCGAATAATTTTGACCAGCAGATCTCAAGAAGTGGGTGTCTCAATCGTTTCTATGGTGTATGTTTGTGTTGAGAATATTGGCTATTGGGCTTAACTGCTGGTCAAAATTACTTCGCGATGGTGGTGTACGAACGAATCGGCGATCTCAAGAAGTGGGTGAGAGAGGGATCTAGTAATGACTTTGAGTTTGAAACGAATATTTTGTGTTCGTGGATAGCTCGCACGGTAGAGCCACGCTCTCACCTGCCAGGCGGAGTTGTCGTACCAATAAGGTCGCAGGTTCAAACCCCACCACCGCCGCGAAAAAATTTTATTCTCTATTGTCTTCTGGCACTTTCTATTCACTTCATATCTTGTTGTTACCAACATAAGTGCCTGCTCCACTCGCTTTTCTGAATTAAAATTCACCCCATACACCGGAGCATACTCAATGTCTCAATCGTTTCTATGTTGTATGTTTGTGTTGAGAATATTGGCTATTGGGCTTAACTGCTGGTCAAAATTATTCGCGATGGTGGTGTACGAACGAATCGGCGATCTCAAGAAGTGGGTGAGAGAGGGATCTAGTAATGACTTTGAGTTTGAAACGAATATTTTGTGTTCGTGGATAGCTCGCACGGTAGAGCCACGCTCTCACCTGCCAGGCGGAGTTGTCGTACCAATAAGGTCGCAGGTTCAAACCCCACCACCGCCGCGAAAAAATTTTTATTCTCTATTGTCTTCTGGCACTTTTCTATTCACTTCATATCTTGTTGTTACCAACATAAGTGCCTGCTCCACTCGCTTTTCTGAATTAAAATTCACCCCATACACCGGAGCATACTCAATGTCTCAATCGTTTCTATGTTGTATGTTTGTGTTGAGAATATTGGCTATTGGGCTTAACTGCTGGTCAAAATTATTCGCGATGGTGGTGTACGAACGAATCGGCGATCTCAAGAAGTGGGTGAGAGAGGGATCTAGTAATGACTTTGAGTTTGAAACGAATATTTTGTGTTCGTGGATAGCTCGCACGGTAGAGCCACGCTCTCACCTGCCAGGCGGAGTTGTCGTACCAATAAGGTCGCAGGTTCAAACCCCACCACCGCCGCGAAAAAATTTTTATTCTCTATTGTCTTCTGGCACTTTTCTATTCACTTCATATCTTGTTGTTACCAACATAAGTGCCTGCTCCACTCGCTTTTCTGAATTAATATCATGTTACATCAATCTTCCATTAATTAAAGAGCGTATTGATTATATAGCTATACAAATAACCAGAGGTGTCTAAATGAGCCAACAGGATGGATGGAGAGAAATATAAAGGTGGTATATTATGTGACACTCATATATATATATATATATTATATATATATATATATATATATAATATATTATTACTATATATATTAAATATATATATTAATAATTATATATATATAATACTAATATATATATATATATATAAGGGAAAAACAAAAAACAAAAGACTTTTCTGCCTTTGACATTTTCTCAGGTAAACAAGATATTTAAATCAGGAAGTTCCTGATGAGAGCGAATGCTCAAAACAATATTGTAGAAATTGATCATAATTATATTATATAATATATATATATATATATATATATATATATATATATATATATATATCTATATATATATATATATATATAATATATATATATATATATATATATATATATATATATATATATATATATATATATATATATACATACATCCAAACGTGCCCTGTTTCTACAGATCCAGCTCTATGGCGACATGCTCTTTTAAATGCACTTCTTAAAAACGATTCATCTTTCTTTTATAATTAGCTCTCAATTAACTTGTAGGCCGGAAGCGAACATAACCACGCCCCTCGGACATTCTGAACACATTATTTAGTAAACAATGCCAATGACTGCTAAACAAAACAAACTACGAACTACTATTAATGACATGCGTTTAACCCCCCCCCCCTTACCACCCATAGGAAAATCGTCACGTTTGCTACGATGCAGCCAAAATTGTTGTCATTCTAATTTCGTTTGTACATCATAATATTTGAACAAAAATGTTTGCTTTTGTTAAAGTATATTAACACTGTATTGAAGAGCTCGTTTAGCAAAAAATATGTATAGCAAAAACAAACAGATTTTGTGTTTGAATAAAATAAATCTATTTTTGTATAGATAGTGTGCGCTTGGCTAAGAAGCTCATAACATTGCCATCCGGAAGTATAACGGACCAACACACAAAACTGTGTGTATCCATGAACGTTTATGGACGGGTTAATACAGTTCAGTGAGCATTACTCATAAACGCGGATGGCAAAAAACAATAACAAAGACCGGAGTGACGTCATATTCGAACTATCTATAGCAAAAACAAACAGATTTTGTGTTTGAATATAATAAATCTATTTTTGTATAGGTTGGGTGTGAAGTTTTGGGGAAAATTCGGAAAATGGTCGGTAAGGAGAGAGTAAAGTATATTACTCAGCTGTTCTACCAAATGGGGATGTTCCGTTGATGCTATGTATTTAGGTAATATACTCATAACATCCACCAGCCGATGCACGTACAAACACACAAAACTATGTGTAACCTTGAACGTTTATTCCTGAGAGAGCCTATCTGTTGAAGAAGGCAATGGCCGAAACCGCGTTTATATATATATATATATATATATATATATATATATATATATATATATATATATATATAATATATATATATATATATATATATAAGTTGCGTTTTTCCTCCATGCTTCCTAGACATATTTATGATACATTTTGCTTTCTCCTATTGCAACATAAAATCAATATTCAATTTTAAATGTTTTCGAAATCGATTATATCCGATTCTCACATTCTTGCCTTTTGGTATCCCCCCCCCCACCCCACCATATTTTTACATAAACGTTCTTCAGAACCACCATGCCGGAGTTTATCACGGTTTCTATAGTGTAAAACTGAAAATAGCAATTGCTTGCTAACCTTTGGGTAGGACTCTAGTCTACCGCAAAATACTTTCCACCAAATCTAACAGACCCAGCTACCCAATTACTGCTGGGGAATCAGAAAACAATCTCGACTGCACCCGGGATCGATCTCGGTCCCTATGTTTGTGAAGCGAGTGCTCTACCAACGGATCTATCTATCGCCAGTTTCTCGATCATATTATAAACGTTTCAGTTTACACATAGTTTTTTTTTCTGTGTTGCTTCTATTGATCAAGCGGTAGAACTTAAAGACACATATCATTAATAGTAAAACCGGTGTCGTATGCAATGTTCACCAATAACTGCTGGTGTTTACATTATGACGACTGTCCGAGAGGCGTGGTTATCTAAGTGTCGATTGTTTTTAGAACACATTTGGGTGATCAGTTCTCATAAAAAATATTTGAATAGTATTATAAACGTTTTAGGCTGCACGTAGTTTTGTTTGCTGGTTTGTTTTATGTGTTTATTGTGAGTAAATTACAGAAATGTATAGATAGCGTCTATGACCGTGGCCTTCGAAAAGTTATGGCCTGATACCAAAGAGCGTGTAGGTAACGATTGTTATGTTACCAAGAGCTCTCACTTCCCGCTTTTGGTGAAGCCACGCATTTTCCGTCTTCTACTAGTATTTTCTTCATTGTATCAGTAAGCCTAGCGTACATGATACACGCGGAGCACACCCACCTCACTGTCTCGCCTGGCACGGACAATAGCATTGCGGTTAAGAGAAGTGAGAGCTCTTGGTAACTACGTTCCCTACACACTCTTTGCTGATACTGACCAAAAAATGACGTCAAACTCTTGGTAACTACGTTACCCTACACACTCTTTGATGATACTGACCAAAAAATGACGTCAAAATGCCAGTCTTTTGCCACAAAAGAAAACAAATCGTGAGTTGAATTCAATAGTTCAACCAATGAAATAATAATAATAATAATAATAATAATAATAATAATAATAATAATAATAATAATAATAATAATATAATAATCATGCTGAAAACTTTTATAGCGCAATAATAATAATAATAATATAATAATAATAATAATAATAATAATAATAATAATAATAATAATAATAATGCTGAAAACTTATATAGCGCTATAACTCCGAGACTCCAGACTCTAAGCGCTTAAATTACAAATTACTTTGAAACATACTCATTCACACACACAAGCACACACACACATACACACACTACACAACACACAACACAAATCAAACCTATCTTGCTTCTCATAACATCTACTAAAATCGAAACAAATATGTTTTCAGCGAACGTTTAAAAATAGACAAAGATTCTTTTTCACGAATGCTCTGCGGTAAGGCGTTCCAAATAGAGGGTCCGAAATGAGAAAAGGATCTCATTCCAGCATTTTTCCGAATTCGAGGACAACTAGCTTTGTGGAATCACTGGCCGAACGTAAGGGGCGGGGTTTTGAATATCTTTCAATTAGTTCTGAAAGGTAGGGAGGGGCAGTACCTTCAAGACAACGATACACTAAAACACAAGCTTTGAATTTAATCCTTTTCTCAACAGGCAGCCAATGCAGGTCATGAAGTAGAGGTCCGGCAGAGTCGCACCTACGCTTCATGAATACTAGTCTGGCAGCGCTGTTTTGGACAATCTGAAGACTTTTGGACAGTCTGAATGACTTGTTTCCATGAGCTCTATTAACGACAACACACTAGGCGGTGCAAAAAAACAAATAATGACCTCATACTGCCAGTCCTTTTGGATTTCAGTGTCAGGCTATAGCATAACGATGGCTACGCTATGACACACTGGTTATTTACGAACAGGAGACGAAATTGGATGCACTCAGTTTACAGCCTAAGGGCTAACTCACATCGGAGACAGACTCCTACGACCCGGCACTACCGTCCTCTGCCGTTTTCTGGATAAAGACGTCGGGCCCGGACAAAATACTAAGAATAAAGAGAAGAGCCTCTAGACCTACCTATACCAAGCTCCCCACGTCCTCTGTCGTTTTATTTTTCGAGGTTGGTATGGGTAGGTCGATCGGCTCTTCTCTTTATTCTTAGTATTTTGTCCGTGCCCGACGTCTTTATCTGGAAGACGGCAGAGGATGGCAGTACCGGGTCGTCGGAGTCAGTATCCGGTGTGGGTTAGCCCTATCACAGTGCATCATCTAAGGGTTCGCATGCGTTTGTATGATTTGTGAGACACTTTGCTGGCTTCTGAGTTGTCTTTTGTAATAGTTTTCACTGTTGTACCGTAGCCATCGTAAAATTATAGCCGGACACCGTAGTCATCGTTATGTTATAGCCTGATACTGAAATCCAAAAGGACTGGCAGTTTGACGTCATTAGTGAATTGTCGTTAGTAAAGCTCATGGAAACAAGTTATTTCATTGGTTGAACTATTGAATACAACTCACGATTTGTTTTGTTTTGTGGCAAAAAACTGGCATTTTGATTAATTTTTTGGTCAGTGTCAGGCCATTACTTTACTTAGGCCATGCTGACACTGACCAAAAAATGACGTTAAAAGAAAACAAATCGTGAGTTGTATTCAATAATTCAACCAATGAAATAACTTGTTTCCATGAGCTCTACTAACGACAACTCACTAGACGCTACACAAACCTAAAAAATGACGTCAAACTGCCAGTCCTAGAGGGTTCGTGTGTCAGGCTATATGTTAACGATGGCTACGCTTGGACTCAACTTAGAGTGAAGTTGACGTCACTCGGGTCTTTGTTAGTACTTTTTTGCCATCCGCGATTATGAATAATTCTCACTAAACTGTATTAACCAGACTATAAATACGTTCAAGGTTACACGTAGTTTTTTTTTCGTGTTGGTCCGTTATACATCCGGATGTCAATGTTGTGGGTTTCCAAGCCAAGCACACACTATCTATACATTTTAGTGAGAATTACTCATAAACATGGGTGGCAAAAGACAATAACAAAGACCTGAGTGACGTCAACTTCATTCTATCTATATAAAACGGGGACCGACTCATTTCTCTTATAGATAGTATGCGCTTGGCTAAGAAGCTCATAACATTCCCATCCGGAAGTATAACGAACCAACACACAAAACTGTGTGTATCCATCGTTTATATATAGAATGCGCTTGGCCAGGGAGTTCACAACATTGCCATCCGGAAGTATAATGGACCAACACACAAACTCTGTGTAACCATGAATGTTTATAGTCAGGTTAATACAGTTTAGTGAGAACAACTCACAAACGCGGATGGCAAAAACAATAACAAAGACCTGAGTGACGTCATCTTCGAACTATCTATAGGACAAGTGTAGGGTGATATTTTGATGGAGAGAGAGAGAGAGAGAGAGAGAGATAGAGAGAGAGAGAGATAGAGAGAGAGATAGATAGAGAGAGAGAGAGAGAGAGAGAGAGAGAGATCATATAATGTTGACGGTTTATGTGAGTGTGGGAGACAAACCGAGAGTGATAGAAATTGCGAATTTGTGTTTTTAAATAGTCAAAAATCATAGAAAGCAACAACAAACTATAATAACAACTTTTCAGTTTGCCGAATTATCTGGTGACAAAATAAACCCGAATAACGCAAAACCGGAATCCCTCAGCCGCCCCCCCCCCCCCCCCCCCCAAAAAAAAAGAAGATCACGAAAAAGAAAAAGAAACCCCCACAGAACAAACATATACCAACCACAAACAAAATTGACAAGATAATCGAATCATCTCGTGATCTTAAAAAGTAATCGATTTCGCATTGCCCCGCATTCATTGTGAAGTCTTTATTTTTTCTTTTGTTTAAGATAAATCATGCGATTTCACGGACGTTCCTAGGTCCAGAAATTAATAAATACCCTTTAGCCTAAAGAAGAAGAGCAAAGCAAACAACGGAAGGAAAGAAACAATGATGTCGATAGGGCGGGCGGACGAAGTCGTCGTTTTGTATGGACTTTAAAGAAAATACAAGGATAACGTTGGTAGGTCGTTTTCGTAATAGTTGTCAACACATACACACACACACACACACAAACACACACATACACACACAGAGGTAAACGTAACGGTTCGTAATCAAATTCACTCGTGGCTATCCCTTTACCTTCTCCTAACCATCCATTTTCAGGATTTCCCTCAAAATTTCACACCCAACTAACACAAACATATTTTTTTTATCACTCAAACACAATAGCGGTAAAGTTCTTGTGATAAATCATTTCTTTAGCAAAACATGCTCTACCTACTACACACTGTTCATTTTCTTTAAATTTTATGATGTACAAAAGAAATTTTAATAAGTAAAATGTTGGTTGCATCGTAACAAATGTGACGATTTTCCTATAGTTGGGAAGGAGAGGCTTAAGGCAAACCCACACTGGAGACTGATTCCGACGCCCCGGCACTGCCGTCCTTTGCCGTCTGTGTAACTTCCATGCATTGATATAGCTTTTCCCGAGCAAATGTAACTATCTTCGAAACCAAATCCAACATTTCCAGACCATTTGGAGCAGTTTCCAAACCAAATTCGGCACTCTAGTAAATCAATATGACGTAAGTCCAATCAAAATTCAAACAATATCCAGTCCAAATTCCGCATAGTCAAATAAAATTTCGGCACTTTGAATGCAAAACAGAGTAAAGATTGAAAGTTAAACAGAGTATAGAAGCGATTGTAGGAGCAAAGCGATTTGGTTTCAAAGGGACGCTACTCTCATTAAATAAATTATAATAACGTTGCTATAGGAATCATGGAAAACACTCAACCGATCACTCTTTATCTATGCCATCAAAACGTCAACAATGTGTCGTCAAAGTTATCAACCCCCCCCCAAAAAAACAAAAACAAAAAAAAACCCAAACAAAACAAACAAACCAAAAAAAAAAAAAAACAAAAACAAAAAACAAAACAAAACAAAAAAAAAACCCAACAAAAACAACAACCCCCCCCCCCCCTCCAAAGAAAAAACCCCAACAAAACAAAACAAACAAACAAAATAGAGATGAAGACAAGATAAGGTTGCAGAGATGCTTCAATCGTGGCGAAGATTATGTTCTCTTGCAGAATAACTCGGAACAAAGCGATCAACCGCTTAATCCATTGTTAGGAGGGGGTTATCTGACGGTGTTGTCAGTCGCCCTGGAGAAGGAAAACGGATCTCGAAAGTCATTGAACAGGTTAGGGAAATGGTAATAGGCTTTAACAGTCATGACGTCACTTCCCTCGTAATGGCGCATAGTAACTTAGTAACTGGTTCTAAGCTATCGGAAAAATAGCGGACGCCTTTATGAAATACTTCTCCAACGAGCATAAAAGTGTATCCATAGGAGAAAAACATTATAGTTCTGGTCATGTTTTGACTTTTATACATTCTGATCACATGCCATGTTAATAAGTTCTAGCCAGCATTAAGAATAAAAAGTACCGATTTTCTTTGTTTAGAACCAAGCTGCTGGTTGCTTGGCGGACGTGACATCAGACTATTCAATCCTATAGACACATGGAAAGAAATCCTGAGGCAACATTACATTTCATCACCTCACAAGTCAGTTTAATCATGCCAGATGCAGCGCATAATATTTCAAAGTCAACTATCGCAGACACCCTAAACAACTCGCTAATCGTGACGAAACCACTGAGAGTGAGAGATGCTGAAAGAATCAGCGATCGCACGAAACCGGCAATATTCCACAGAGTCAGTGTTTTGATCACTCTCCTCTGCTTGAACAACATCAGCATAATACTCTTCAACAGTCGTAACGTCACTTCCTTTCTAATGACGGATGGTGACTTAGTAACACTGGCTCTAAACTATCGGAACAATGGCGGACGCCTGTATGAAAATATTTCTCCGCGAGCATAAAAGCGTATCCAGAGGAAAAAAACCCCCATACATTTGATCATGTTTTGACTTTTACACATACTGATCACAAGGCATATGAAAAGTTCTAGCCAGCATGAAGAATAAAAAGAAATGGTTTTCTTTGTTTATAACCAAGATGGCCGCCGTTGCCGGGCGGCGTGACATCAGACTACTGAATCCAATTGCATCACGATAACCATTCACTGCTTTTATCCTCTGTGGTTCAGTTCTCCAAAATGTGCCATGATTTCAATTGATATTTAATTCGAAGTGGCAATTCGGACTCGAGTCCGAATATTCTCCCGTGGCTATTGATGGGACTCAAACTTCAATGTGCGTGCAATAAGTAGCCTTAAATTTGAATGTAATTGGATTCAATAGTCTGATGTCATGTCGCCCAGCAACGGTGGCCATCGTGGTTCTAAAGAAAGAAAATCGGTACTTTTTATTCTTCATGCTGGCTAATGTGTAAAAGTCAAAACATGATCAGATTTATAATGTTTTTTTCCCCTCTAGATACGCTTTTATGCTCGTCGGAGAAATATTTCATAAGGGCGTCCGCCATTGTTGCGATAGTTTAGAGCCAGTAACTCAGTTACCATGCGTCATTACGAGGAAAGTGACGTTACAACTGTTGAAGCGTATTGCGCAAACACAGAAGGGAGACAGTACGGCAGTAGGCAAAATGTAGGTGGAACTGTGGAACTGAAAGAAAGCAGAAGAGTTCAGAAGAAATTCTGTTTTACCCGTATTAGACCGTGGCCTTCGTAAAGTGATGGCCTGATACTGACCAAAAAATGACGTCAAAATGCCAGTCTTTTGCCACAAAAGAAAACAAATCGTGAGTTGTATTCAATAGTTCAACCAATGAAAGAACTTGTTTCCACGAGCTCTACTAACGACAACTCACTAGGCGTGTTAAAACCAAATAATGACGTCAAACTGCCGGTCCTTTTGGATTACAGTATCAGGCTATAGATAGAATGCGCTTGGCCAAGGAGTTCACAACATTGCCATCCGGAAGTATAACGGACCAACACACAAACTCTGTGTAACCATGAACTTTTATAGTCTTGTTAATACAGTTTAGTGAGAACAACTCACAAACGCGGATGGCAAAAACAATAACAAAGGCCTGAGTGACGTCATCTGCATACTATCTATAGATACAATGCGCTTGGCCAAGGAGTTCACAACATTGCCATCCGGAAGTATAACGGACCAACACACAAACTCTGTGTAACCATGAACTTTTATAGTCTGGTTAATACAGTTTAGTGAGAACAACTCACAAACGCGGATGGCAAAAACAATAACAAAGGCCTGAGTGACGTCATCTGCATACTATCTATAACATAACGATGACTACGATGAGCCTGACACAGCTGATGCCCTTACTTCATACTGTCCAAGGATTGTTACTTGTCTAACACTATCAGAATATTATATTATTTTGTCCTGATTTTATTTGGACATCGTGTAAAGTTGTTAGAAAAGGCTATGTGGTCTAGTGGTATGACACTCGCTTTCGGATCGGAAGGTCCAGGGTTCGAGCCTCGCGCTCGGCGCATAGTTTAATCCTTGAAAAGGCTCTTTGCTCACATTCTCTCACCGTACTCATGTGTAAAATGAGTACCTGGCCGTTAACAGCGTTGTCTTTGTCCGAAAATTTTTAATATCGCCTAACAGGCGTCATGTCCCGTCCTACATGTTAAATGTTGCTGTTGACCAGGGACCCCTTGTAAAGCGCTTTGAGCACGTTTAGTGGATATTGCGCTATATAAAAGCTCAATTTTGAATTTTGAAAAAAGCTTTTCATTTAGACCTCAGTTACTAATTTCTATCCTGACTTCCAATTGATCAATGATTTTATCTTTCTCGTTAAATAAAGCAGGTTTAGACTGCTTGTATATAGTTGTTGTTGTTTTCATTTGCATCAATACGCTTCAACAGTCGTGACGTCACTTCCCTCGTAATCACGCATGGTAACTTAGTAACACTGGCTCTAAACTATCGGAACAATGGCGGATGACCTTATGAAATATTTCTCCGACAAGTATTAAAGTGTATCCAGAGGAAAGAAAACATTATAAATCCGATCATGTTTTGACTTTTACACATTCTGATCACAAGGTATATGAAAAGTTCTAACCAGCATGAAGAATAATAAGTACAGATTTTCTTTGTTTAGAACCAAGATGGCCGCCGTTGCTGGGCAACGTGACATTAGACTGTTGGATCCAATTGTCTGGGTGTCATTGTCATTAACTAAAATAGATTAGAAATTTACTACCAGGGGAGGCTATTCAAATTCGAGTCCAAAGAACTTATTGATTGCACACGCGCATTGGGGTTTGAGTCCGAATAATTGCGGCTTATTTAATTTGTCTAAAAGGCAGGTAAGTTTAAATGTTCAATCACACAGTGGGAAATTGGACAAACAGAGATAAAACTACCTCCCCTTCCCCCTCCCCTCCCCCGCCTAAAAATAAAATGAATAGACAGAGGCTTAAGTTAGAGAACAAAAACAAAACGATCTGAAAACCAGACTGAAATTAAGAGAGAGAGAGAGAGAGAGAGAGAGAGAGAGAGAGAGAGAGAGAGAGAGAGAGAGAGAGAGAGAGAGAGGAAGAGAGAGAGAGAGAGATATTTGAAACTGTATCAAAATCCACTTTTGATTTGATTATTTTGAACATGTTGAAATTTATTTGGCGTTTTCCCGAATTTGGACAACGACTGAATCTGTCTGCGTTATGTATAAATTTGGTTTCGCTGTGCCGAAACTGTATTGGAAAGTGGCGAAATCGGTCTGCTTAGCTGAGTTTGGGATGGAAGGATGTTACATTTGCTTGAGAAAAATCAAAATTATATAAATAACATTCAATGTTAATTGATAATAGTGAGAATTAAATCTCTAATGCATAAATAAGCGCCATAGTCAATATTCGTAGTACTCGTATAATTATCTCTTTTTACATTCATTTGACATGTCCAACATTATACTTTCCAGAATTTTAAATAATTGATATACAAAATGCAGTAATGTCCGATGCCATGTTACATTATTCGTCAAAATCAAATATATTATGTTGGTAAGTTCTTTATCAATGGCATTCTTAAAATTATTAATTGAATTATAATTTTTTGTCTCAAACCTTATCATTTTTACGATTTTGTCATTATTCAGTCCATAGAATTTGATTAAAAAGCACAATTAATTATCTGAAATTCCTTTGATGCCTATTTTTTCACAGTCTCATAACATATAGAACAACCTTTAGTCGAAAATGACTTGTAGTACAGCCTGATACGATAAAAGAAAACAGATGCACTAGTCTTGTTTTGCTATTAACGACATTATAAATGCTGAACAACAACAATAACGACAACAACAACAACAACAACAACAACGACGACGACGACGACGACGACGACGACAACAACAATAACAACAACAACAAAAAGAATAAATTAAAAAAAAAATTAAAAAAACACACGAAAAAAAAAACAAGAAGAAAAAACACCAACAGACTGTTCCATCATTCACACTGAAGGGAAAATTGTCTTTAGGGTCCATTCTAAGACAAAACTGGAATGACCCAGGCGGTATCTTTAAAATGAGCTAGGGTGAAGCGATTTGATCAATCAAGGTTATATAGCGCGGATGGTTGTAAAACTATGTGCTTTTCAGGTTCGAAGCAAAGGCCATACCACTGACCTACGAGGCTCTCAAGAGGAGAGCAAAAAAAAAAAAAAAAAAAGCGCCAAAGTACCGCTCTTTTAAGAAAGAAAAAAAAAACAACAACAAAACAGATCCCCCCAAAACAATAACAAGAAAACAAAAAAAAAACAAAAAACAAAAAAAAAAACAAAAAAAAAAAAACAACAAACAAAAAAAACAAAAAACAAAAACAAAACAAACTATATTATATCAAAAACTAGAGGTGCCTTAATGAGCCAATAAAGTGGAGAGAAAGATAAAGTGAGTAAATGTGACTCATAGATAAGGGAACAAAACAAAACAAACGACGTGTCGGCCTTTGGCCTTTTTCAAGTAAACGCCCTCTCTTTCATTGCCTTGCACGTAATCACCACCCCACACCACACACAAACACACAGTCACACACAACAGGAACACACCCATTTATACATATAATGTTTTAACTCTTATGACAATATAATACATAATATAACATATTTCGTGTTTACCCGAAGAAAGCCAAAGTCGAAACGTCGTTTGTTTTGTGTTGTTCCCTTATATATGAGTCACAATAGGATTCAATAGTCTGATGTCATGTCCGCCCAGCAACCAGCAGCTTGGTTCTAAACAAAGAAACTCGGTACATTATATTCTTCATTCTAGCAGAAACTTTTTCACATGTCATGTGATCAGAATGAATAAAAGCCAAAATATGATCATATTTATAATGTTTTTCTCTTCTGGATACACTTTTATGCTCGTCGGAGAAATATATCCTCGGGGCGGTGATGGAGATAATGGCGTCCGCCATTGTTCCAATAGTTTAGAACCAGTTACTATGCGTCATTACAAGGGAAATGACGTCACCTCTGTTGAACCCTATTACTCACTTTATATTTTTCTCTATATTATATAATTGTTGTAGTATTTATTACTTTCAGTATATTTTTGCAAGTGACTCTAACGATGACATTAGCGCGGTATTCATTTCTTTAGACATCCAAACATATATAATGAATATATGAATGAATTAGTCAAGAACGATTCTAATCTACATATCATCACACCCAATAACCAATCACCGTCGAATGCTGTGTCATGTGACGGGAGCTCTTCTGAGCCAACGAGCATTCTTTATCCCATCTCAAACTCCATGAGATTTAGCATGGGCGACAACTCTGGATTATAGACAAGACAGAACCGAATTGGATTTCTGTAAATAAAACAATAACAAATTACAACAAAGGTAAAAAAAAAAACCGAAAGATATAGCAAAGCAATTTTTTAAATAAATACATAATGATAAAATAAAAAAAAAAGAAAAAAAAAGAGAATAACTTGAGGTTTTATATAGTGCAATATCCACTCAATGTGTTCAAAGCGCTTTACGAAAGGGCCCCTGACCAATGCAATTTTTTCCCGACAGAGACAAAGCTGTCAACGGCCAGGTACTCATTTTACACCTGAGTACGGTGAGAGAATGTGAGTAAAGAGCCTTTTCCAAGGACCCAACTATGCGCTGATCGAGGCTCGAACCTAGGATCTTCCGATCCGAAAGTGAGTGTTATACCACTAGGCCACATGGATAAACAACCAAATCAACAAGAACTACAACAATACAAGCAACAATAACAACAAAACACACCATACAAAACAAAACAAACACACGATAAACAAACAGTCAATCGTAAAAAAAATATATGAAATTAACAAATAACTAAACAAGAAAAATAGCAGCAAAACAAACAAAAAGTCTCCAAAACAAAGCAAAGCAAAAAACAGAAAACAAAAACAAAACAAAACAAAAAACCAAACCAAAAAAAAAAAAAACCCACCAAGAACAACAAACAAACAAAAACAATAAACAAAACAAAACAAAACAACAAATGCTGGCAGGACACCGGGAAATAAAAATAACACAGTAAATCTCTCTCTTTAGAAAAAAAATAAATTACATTGCAGTATCTCCCCACCTTTACCTCATGGTATGGGTAGTATGCGCTTGGCTAAGGAGTTCATAACAATGCCATCCGGAAGTATGACGGACCAACACACAAAACTGTGTATCCATGAACGTTTATAGTCAGGTTAATACATTTCAGTGAGCTAGACTCATAAACGCGGATGGCAAAAAAACAATAACAAAGACCTGAGTGACGTCATCTTCAAACTATCTATATTATATCATCGGAGACATTGATATAATATAATAAAGAGACGCGAAACTTCTGTTTTTTGGCAATAGAGTTTTAATAGCAGACGATGCGTATTTATGTCAGACCGTGTCAAGTAGGTAAACATCCCCTCATTCATAATGTTTCTATGTAATACAGTTGAAATTTGGCTCGGGTTTTCGCAGCTTTCTATAGATAGTTCGAAGATGATGTCACTCAGGTCTTTGTTATTGTTTTTTTGCCATCCGCGTTTATGAGTAATGCTCACTGAACTGTATTAACCTGACTATAAACGTTTTGTGTGCTGGTCCGTTATACTTCTGGATGGCAATGTTCAGAGCTTCTTAGCCAAGCGCATACTATCTATATGCAGCTATCAGATGTTATTTCTTATCATTAAATTCTCTCAGACTATAGACGCTGTGCGCTTGAATAAGAAACTCACAATATTGCCATCCGAAATATAAGGGACTAAAACACAAACTATGTGTAACCTTGAACGTTTATAGTCTGGTTAATACAGTTTAGTGAGAATTACTCATATACATAGATGGCAAAAGACAATAACAAAGCTCTGACTGACGTCATCTTCGTTCTAGCTATAAACTTTTTGCGTATTGGTACGATTGATATAGCGGGAAGAAATTGTGTGTATTTAGTTTAAACACATCCCATCAATAAACTAATGCCATGTTTACCGGCTTGACATTTTACACCCACAACCGGAAGTTTCACGTCTCCATGTTTTCATTTTAGTCTCCGATAATTTTATGCTATTTTAAGGCAAGTGGAGCTTCGTGTCTGGGACGATAGTAGATAGTGAAGAAGTGCACTATTTGGTCTAGTGGTATGACACTCGCTTTTGGATCGGAAGGCCTGAGTTCGAGCCTCGCGCTCGGCGCATAGTTGAGTCCTTGGAAAAGGCTCTTTACTCACTTTCTCCCCCCGTACTTAGTTGTAAAATGAGTAGCTGTCCGTTAACAGCGCTGTCTTTATCCGAAAAAAATGTAATATCGCCTAACAGGCGTTATGTTCCGTCCTACATGTTAAATGTTGCTGTTGACCAGGGACCACTTGTAAAGCGTTTTGAGCACATTTAGTGGATATTGCGCTATATAAAGCTCAATTAAAATTAAAGTAAAAAGAGACAAAAGTTTTTGATGACAACGTCTGCTTGGCTAATGATACAAAGATACGGACACATGGTTCATTACACAGTCTGGTTGTAACCAGTGAATGACATAATCAGTCGGACGGTGATAAGGTTTGAACTGAGATATTGCCAAGTTTAGTTAGAAGGTCACTTTTTGTCAAAAATGAGTTCTTGTCATAAATGATTAATTCAACCCTTTTTGTAACATCTTCGGGAAATATCAAAGCTTAATTTCACTTCTAAATATTTTTTTACAGCTAGTCAAGTTGTAAAAGTATGGAATTTGACAAAAGTTGCTGGATACCTTTCCCATACATCTGACCATAACTTCATGAAAAATCACCCGATTTACTTCAAATAAAGATTAAAATGCTTTGGTGAGCATTATCTTTCAGAAAATGCAATAAATGCAAACCAACATTTTCACCTTCCGACTGATTATGTCATGCATTGACACTGACATTTCTCTTAGGCTGTAAACTGAGTTCAATTTCCACTCCCGTCCGGCTTGCCTTCCATTTGACCTTTCGTCTCCGTCGGTCTCTTGTTCAAATCAATCG
>NC_088366.1:11897264-11902264 GCF_034508935.2 Berghia stephanieae | reverse complement strand
CACATATTCATAAATACTCGATCATGCATCAAATAATGTCTAGATATGGATATTTTATGGAACAAAAGGTAAAATTTTCTAAAATTTATCAAAAGTTACAGTCTATCTATTTTTAGACCAGAGCAAATTATTGCGCTGGTGTGAACAAAACGAGAATTATTCGGAGCCTGATTTTCATAATAATTTAGCCTTATATTATTATTTCTGCCACTGTTAGATTTTATGTAAACATATTTTCAATACTGAAAGTGTATCGCCTACAACTCAAACTACAAAATTGGGAGACCTATATTGTGCGTAAATTATTCCGGTCCCTAACGGAAATCACTAGCAACTTGTTATTGTTTACGTTTGGGGCACCTAACTTTACTGCTCTATACCAACGACTAAAAATATCGATACTGTATTTAATCGTTCTGCCACGGATCCACTGTTAAGGGTTCCCTACCATAATAAAAGGGGGTCCCGATAGCTCAGTTGATAGAGCACTCGCTTCATTCACACAAAAAGGGACCGACATCGATCCTAGGTGCAGTCGAGATTTTTTTCCGACCCCCCCCCCCCCCGTCCAACGACTGTGTTTGGTAGCTGGGTCTGTTAGATATGGCGGAAAGTACTTTGCCATGCGATGGAGTAGCGTCCTATCCAAAGGATAACAAGGAATTGCTATTGCGGAAAGTACTTTGCCATGCGATGGAGTAGCTTCCTATCCAAAGGATAACAAGGAATTGCTATTGTTACGCTATAGACACCGGGATACACTCCAGCTACATGGGCCTAATGGCTCTGAAGGACTAATAGTTTTTGGGTATCCATGGAATATGATGACACCATATTATAACGGCTATGTGGTCTTGTGGTATGACACTCGCTTGCGGATTGGAATGTCCTGGGTTCGAGCCTCGCGCTCGGCGCATAGTTGAGTCCTTGGAAAAGCCTCTTTACTCACATTCTCTCACCGTACTCGAGTGTAAAACGAGTACCTGGTCGTTAAGAGCGTTGTCTTTGTCCGAAAAATTGTAATATCGCCTAACAAGCCGCATGTCCCGTCCTACATGTTAAATGTTGTTGTTGACCAGGTACCCTTTGTAAAGCGCTTTGAGCACATTTAGTAGATATTGCCCTATATAAAGCTCAATTATTATCATTATATTATTATTATTATTATTATTATTACTATTACTACTACTACTACTACTACTACTACTACTACTACTACTACTACTACTACTACTACTACTACTACTACTACTACTACTACTACTACTACTATTATTATTATTATTATTATTATTATTATTATTATTATTATTATTATTATTATCATTCTTCTTCTTCTTCTTCTTCTTCTTCTTCTTCTTCTTCTTCTTCTTCTTCTTCTTCTTCTTTCTTCTTATTATTATTATTATTATCATTATTATTATTATTATTATTATTATTATTATTTATTATTATTATTATTATTATTATTATTATTATTATTATTATTATTATTATTATTATTATCATTCTTCTTCTTCTTCTTCTTCTTCTTCTTCTTCTTCTTCTTCTTCTTCTTCTTCTTCTTCTTCTTCTTCTTCTTATTATTATTATTATTATTATTATTATTATTATTATATTATTATTATCATTATTATTATTATTATAATCAACAGCCTATCGATTGGGCTACGGCCGTTAGATGCTTAATAAATCAAATCAAGATAAAGATGAAGTCACTGGTTGAAGTCCACAAAGGAACAGATTAAGATGGATGCATTGGGACAATCTTGTTAACCAGTAAACTGCCAAACTCTGGGAAAAAACACGTATTTAAGAATTTGGCCAGAAATCTCGTCCGTCTAATATCGATCAATTTAAATGACCCCTCATCTTGGCAATAACTCTAAAACCTGGGACCTTGCGAGGTCTTTCTTGAAAAGATAAAAAAAGTTTTTTGCCAAGTTGAGGGTCATTTAAATCGATCGATGTTTGAAGGACTATTTTTCTGGCCAAATTTTTCAATTCGTGTTTTTGCAGAGTACGTTATTTAACTGGTTAACTGGGCTGTCAGACACTTGAATAAGGACGAGCGGATGACACAGGGACTGAAGTCACTTTTATTCCTATTCATGCTATGCGCTTAGGGTAAAATACTCACAACATCCAGCAGCCGGATATAACGTACCAACAAACAAAAGTATGGGTGACCTTGAAAAGTTTATAGATAGTATGCGCTTGGCTAAGAAGCTGACCACATTGCCATCCGGAAGTATAACGGACCAACACACAAAACTGCGTGTATCCATGAACGTTTATAGTCTGGTTAATACAGTTCAGTGAGCATTACTCATAAACGCGGATGGCAAAAAACAATAACAAAGACCTGAGTGACGTCATCTTCGATCTATCTAGAGATAGTATGCGCTTGGCTAAGAAGCTCACAACATTGCTATCCGGAAGTATAACGGACCAGCACATAAAACTATGGGGAATGATAGATAAAGTGAAGTTGACGTCACTCAGGTCTTTGTTATTGTTTTTTGCCATCCACGTTTATGAGTAATTCTCACTTAACTGTATTATCCAGACTATAAAAGTTCATGGTTACACAATATAGATAGTATGCGCTTGGCTAAGAAGCTCACAACATTGCCATCCGAAAGTATAACGGAACAATACATAAAACTCCGTGTAACCATGAACGTTTATAGTCTGGTTAATACAGTTAAATGAGAATTACTCATAAACGTGGATGGCAAAAACAATAACAAAGACCAGTGTGACGTCAACTCCATTCTATCTGTAGTTTTGAACGTTGGTCCTGTTTGGGTTGGACACAAGTCTATCGCAAAATACTTTCCACCAGATCTAAGAGACCCAACTATGTAATCGCTTCTGGGTAGTCAGGGTTGGGTGGGTTGGGGGGTCGGGGGGGGGGGGGGTCTCAGAAAAAAGATCTCGACTCGACTCTGGATCGATCTCAGTTATTTTGCATGTGAGTCGAGTGCTCTACCAACTGAGCTACTGAAACTTCCAGGAATCATATTGGGCAATGTTAAAAATCTGGAAGGCTCATAATGTTGTCTGATCGGCATGTATTCGAGATAGCTATTGTACGAACTGTTGCCAATTGGATTCAATAGTCTGATGTCACGTCGTCCAGCACCAGCGGACATCGTGGTTCAAAACAAAGAAAATTGGTACTTTTTATTCTTCATGCTGGCTAGAACTTTTCATATGACTTGTGATCAGAATGTGTAAAAGTCAAAACATGATCAGATTTATAATGTTTCTTTTTTCTCCTCTGGATAAGCTTTTATGCTCGTCAGAGAAATATTTAATAAGGGCGTCCGCCATTGTTCCGATAGTTTAGAGCCAGTTACTAAGTTACCATGCGTCATTAAGAGAGAGAAGTGACGTTACGACTGTTGAAGAGTACTGAACTACTGGAGCTTCCAGGAAAAATATTGGACAATGTTAAATATCTGGAAGGTTCACAATGTTGTCTGATCGGCATGTATTCGAGATAGCTATTGTACGAACTGTTGCCAATTAGAAATAGGATGTGGAGGGGGGATGGGGGGGGGGGGGGGGAGGGCTTAGGAATGCCTTTATCCTATCATCTCACTAGTCTCCCTCTCCCCACCCCCCCCCCCCCCCCTTTCTCATTACATACATACATCCCACACATTCACCTCGTCGTCCGGTTTTTCGAGGACATTTCTGTAATTAAATCTTCGATGTCCGGCATCGCCCATCAGATGCTGGGATGAATTAGGCAAATCCTTTTGGAATCGATACTTTTCCAAGTCGATACTTTTCCGAATTGATACTTTCCGAGTCGATACTTTTCCGAATCAACACCCCACCACCATCATCCTATTATGATTGAGGAGAGGGAGGAGAATAATAGAAAGATTGAAAGTAAATGAGTTTGGTGGTTGGCGGGGGTTGGGGGTGGGGGGGGGGGGTCGGGGGTTGGTGGTGGTGTGGGCTTTCCGATAGCTCAGTTGGTAGAGCATTCGATAAGAAAAAAAGGAAATGGGTATTGATAGATCTCGGTTGTCATCGAAATTATTATTTTTTTGAAATCCCTCCCCTCCTCATAATATCCGCTCAGAAGTGACGTAGTAGATGTGTCTCTACATTATGGCGGGTGTGTCTTTTTTACGAAACCCGCCGAAACCCGCCGAAACCCTGCGAAACCCGCCGAAACCCGCCGAAACCCGCCGAAACCCGATGAAACCCGACGAATCCCGACAAAGTTATGGGAAGTAGGTGGCAGTGGGGAGTGAACCCAGAACTCAGGGAAGTGTACACCATTGGGGAGTGAACCTGGGACTGGGTTTCGGCGGGTTTCGTAAAAAAGAACCAGTGCTTTTTTACGAAACCCGCCGAAACCCGCCGAAACCCGGCGAAACCCGACAATATCCAGCAAAGTTATGGGAAGTAGACAACTGTGGGGAGTGAACCCGAGACTCAGGGAAGTGTACACCAGTCGGGAGTGAACCTGAGACTAAGGTTATCGGCCGGTTTCGGCGGGTTTCGTAAAAAAGAATTAGTGCTTTATTACGAAACCCGCCGAAACCCGCCGAAACCCGACAATATCCGGCAAAGTTATGGGAGTTTGGCAACAGTGGGGGGTGATTCTGGGAGTCAGGGAATTGCACACCAGTGGGGAGTTAACCTGGGACTGTGTAAAAAGGATATCAGTGGGAAATAAACCTGGGACTAAAGGGAGATGGATACCATTGAAAGTTAAAGCCGGATATGGGAGTTGAGTACCAGAGGAGAATGAACCTGACACTATAGAAGGTGGGTGCCAGTGGGGAGTGAACCTGGAACTCATGGAATTTCACACCAGTGGGGAGTTAACCTGGGACTGTGTAAAAAGGATATCAGTGGGAAATAAACCTGGGACTAAAGGGAGATGTATACCATTGAAAGTTGAAGCCGGATATGAGAGTTTGGTACCAGAGGAGAATAAACCTGACACTATAGGAGGTGGGCGCCAGTGG
>NC_088366.1:11874764-11892264 GCF_034508935.2 Berghia stephanieae | reverse complement strand
AAAAACATAAAAAATAGAGCTTTTGTATAGCGCATTATCCACTAAATGTGCTCAAAGCGCTTTACAAGGGATCCCTGGCCAACAGCAACATTTAACATTTAGGACGGGACATGACGCCTGTTAATTTTTTCGGACAGAGATAACGCTGTTAACGGCCAGGTTCTCATTTTACACCTGAGTACGGTGAGAGAATGTGGGTAAATAGCCTTCTCCAAGGACTCAACTATGCGCCGAGCGAGGCTCGAACCCAGGAACTTCCGATCCGAAAGCGAGTGTCATACCACAAGACCACATAGCCGCATAATACCGTTTTGAGACGGTGGATCACCAATTGGTATTGTCCGTTTAATCAACATAGAATCGACTTGCGGTATGACACTCGATTTTGAATCGGAGGGTCCAGGGTTTGGGCCTAGCTCGGCGGATAGTTGAGTCCTTGGAAAAGGCTCTTTACGCACATAAATTCTCTCACCGTAATCAGATGTAAATTGAGGACCTCAACGGTGTTGTCTCTGTCCGAAAAAAAGTTTGCAATATCGCCTAACAGGCGTCATATCTCTTTCAACACGTTACGTATAGCTGTTGGTCAGGGACCCCTTGTAAAGCGCTTTGAGCACGTTCAGTGGATATTGCGCTTTATAAAAGCTCGTTTATTTATTTATTTATTTTTTAAATATGAAGCTTGATTTACATTAAAAAAAAAGAATAATTATACATTATTTAATATTTTTTATTTTTCCCTTCTTTCTCTTCCTTTCATCCAAACAGATTTTTAGAATGAAAGCACCGAGTTGTCATCAAAGAGATGTGAAGTAACTACACATAACCCGATACAAGATCATCTTAAATCGAACGAATAAAGACAAAAAAAGTCACTTCATTTCATTGGCTAGCACATCCCATCCACATTTGTACGAAGATGCTTTCATACTGAAAATATACAATTCAATTTTAATGTAATTTTCTATATAATTCCAGCATATCCTAGGAGTTTAAATTAAAATAAAATACATTTTAAAATCCCTTTATTCATCCTATCTCTCGGTTCTATTCCAAGGGAAGACTGGAATAACCCGCAGTGTATTGACGCAAATTGAGCTAGGGCGAGGTGACTTGCTGGAAGGCCACACGCACAGCGAGAGCGGCCGGTGATCGAACTTGGTATCTTTCGGGTACGAAGCAAAGACAGCACAGCTGAGCCACCCCCCCCCCCCCCCATGAATTGTATCAATTTTTGTTAACAAATAGATAGATGGGTGACTAAAAAATTCTACAAAACTCAATTCTTAATGGAAACGTTGTTTTCTGTCAAGGATAAAAGGATTATGAGGACACCACTATAATATATCGACATCACCACTTAGGTTTTTGGTATTAACTCTCTCCGTACCGATCATTTTCCAGATTATCATTGAAACGCCATAACCAACTAACATAAAAATTGACATTTTAAACTCTAAAAGGGATAAGTAGCTACATGCTATGCATAATTTTGTTCAGCTGAACACACTACTCAACACTTCATAAGTTCTTATAACCCTTGCCACAAAAAAAAAATAAAATAAAATATCCTTCACATTTTGTGATGTACAAAAGAAATCTGAATGAGAAAAATTCTGGTTGCATCGTAACGAATATGACGATTTTCCTATAGTTGGAAAGGAGAGGGTTAAGCACGGTACTTAAGCCAACCCAACTACCGACCTTGTAGAATCTATCACCGCCACCAAGACACGTTTCACTACTATTTGATCGGAGCTACATTGGTATACCGTCGATATTTTGTTGACCCCATCACAATCTCGACAACCTGCCTACAAGTTGTTTCCATTATTCTGCTTTACCTTCAAGTTTACAAACCACTTGCCCTAATCTCAACACCATAATACTAACAAATTTATTTTTAAAAAAAAGAACCAAAAAAAACAACAAAACAAAACAAAAACAACAACAACAACAAAACAAAACAAACAAAAATAAAGCAACAAAACAAAAAACCCCAAACAAACAAAACAACAACAACAAAAAATAAAGAAAACAAAACAAAACAGCAAAACAAAACAAAGAACAAAACAAAAAAAAGCAACTAATAAAAACCCTTGCAAAATAACACGAACGTCAACACGTCAAACCCCCCCCCCCCCCCTCACAACCATCACTGCTACTATCGTCATAATTCACCACGACCAACATAACCACCACCACCATTACCACGAACACCAAAATTACCAAAGCCACCTTTAATATCACGAAACAATACCACCAACGTCACCATCACAAAACATCACCACCACCACCACCACCGTCACCATTACAAAACACAACCACCACCACCACCACCACCACTGTCACTACCACAAAACACCACCACCACCACTACCGTCACCATCACAAAACAACACCACCACCACCGTCACTACCACAAAACACCACCACCACACCACCACCGTCACTACCACAAAACACCGCCACCACAACCGTCACCATCACAAAACACCACTACAACAGCCGCCACCACCACCACCGTCACCATAACAAAACACCACTACAACAGCCGCCACCATCACCACCGACCACCACCACGGCATTAGCCACAAGCACTATCCAGTCCATTTCCCCAATAATTTAACTACAGCTCGTAGATGAGTACATACAACATGCGATTCCTGCTCACAAATCCCCCAGCCTTCTCTCATGATCATCATCATCATCATCCCAGACTTCGTAGGGACAATCCCCACCACCACCACCACCACAATCGGAGGATTTCTCTTTCACTAAGCGGACAACTGACTTGGATTTTAATTATCCTATTGCCCACAGGTATGTCTTTTTCAATCTTTTTCCATTCTAGAATTTATGTGGACAAAACCTTATTTATTCCCAGCCCCTCTTCCTAAATCAAACCACGTATATTATTCAGGTCTGACATCCGAACGCAATTATGGGCCTAGTTTAACATTGTTGTATAATGGACAATATTTTGCGTCATTTTTATAGATTTCCATTATAACAATGAGCCCATAATGAATTGGGTTATCAGACATGGAAATAAGTGTACGTTATCCTTAATAGTAACGCGTAATGATATCAAGTTTACAATAATAATTTGTGATTATCAAACCACTACAAACCACTTTCAATAAAATTTAATTTTTGAAAAAAGAAGTAGACGTCTATCATTTAAGTATTTTTGAACATGTTTTTTATTCAAATTGACGAAATAAGATTCGATTGAGGTGTAGAATAAAAGATTTCTTACACTCTTACATTTTGGAATTCGAACTTTATTCCCAACGCGTACTCGCAAGTTCGTGCAGCGGTTGGGAATTCCGTCCAGAATTCCAAAAAGCAAGAGTATAAGAATCGTTTATTATTTTTACCAACGACTGATGAAAACTAAAACCGTCACATTTTACATCTTTATAAAACGAATTTTGAAATGGTTAATATTCGTAGTTTTCAGAGAGAATAAATAGAAGTTACAATAATTATTAACTTTACACATTAATATTTTGCCATAAGCAGTATTGAACATGGCCTTCAAAACAACATTGAATAGATGTGGCATTTGTGGCATCAAATTTTTCTTTTTAACACATTGTATTGATAATAATAATGATGATAAATAATAATAATAATAATAATAATAATAATAATAATAATAATAATAATATAATAATAATAATAATAATAATAATAATAATAATAATAATAATAATAATAATGTACTTTATTTATCCAAAATTTTTGTTGAATGAAAATGTCTATTTATTTTTGCTGTTGAAGCCAAAAATTTGTTTTTTTTTACGAATTTGTCGTAGTTGTTGGCAGATCTGAGAAAGTTAATAATAATAATAAAAAGTAAACAACAAAAACTTGAGCTTATATGTGACCCTTCTCCTCAAAACGGTATTAACTCGGGTTGGTTAAGATGTTGAAAATTGAATTTATAGCCAGAAATATCAGACTTGTGTTGAGTTTGTATGTTGTATTGAGGAGAATTGATACCATATTTTAGGATGCTAATGCCAACAATTTATATTTTTGACCAGTTTAACATTAAATTCGGATTTTAAGCATGTGGTTCGTTCCGACATAATACCGTTTGAGACGATGGGTCACATATCCAGTGTAATATCCACTAAACGTGCTCAAAATGCTTTAGAAAGGGTCACTGAACAACAGCAACACGTAACATGTAGAACGAGGCATGACGCCTTTTAGGCGATTTTACAACTTTTTTCCGACAAAGACAACGCTATTAACGTCCAGGAACTCATTTTACACATGGGTACAGTGAGAGAATGTGAGTGAAGAGCCTTTTAACAAGGACTCAACTATGCGCCGAACGAGGCTCGAACCGAGGACCTAATGATCGGAAAGCGATGACATACCACTAGACTACATAGCCGCACAATATATAAAATTTAATTAGAAGATAACATTTTTTTCTGCACATCAATTATTTTTCTTAAGCTTCAAAAAAAAAAAAAAAGGGGGGCACAACTGTACATGTGCGGCTATGTGGTCTTGTGGTATGACACTCGCTTTCGGACAGGAAGGTCATGTATTCGAGCCTCGCTCGGCGCGTAGTTGAGTCCTTGGAAAAGGCTCTTTACCCACATTCTCTCACCGTACTCAGGTGTGAAATGAGTTACCTGGCCGTTGACAGCGTTGTCGCTGTCCGAAAAAATTGTAATATCGCCTAACAGGCGTCATGTCCCGTCTTACATGTTGCATGTTGCTGTTGAACAGGGACACCTTGTAAAACGCTTTGAGTACATTTAGTGGATATTGTGCTATATAAAACTCAATTTCAATTTTTAAAAATTTTTAAGTTGTCCGGCTGACGCATTTTGGTAACGTTACGATTACAATATCCACATTCACACTGGTGTCAATTGAGGTAACGCGTGTTATGTGCTTTAATCCAGAGGTGCTTAAATGAGTCTTGTTTTACTCGAAGAAGGCCTAAGGCCGAAACGTCGTTTACTTTGTTTTGGATCTTTTATAAGAGTAATTTTTTGCTTCCTTTATTTTACTATACATTTTATGTGCTTTACCCAAATACACAACGTAGAATCAAGAGCTTCTTGTCATTCACACCTGAGTACGGTGAGATAATTTGAGTATAGCTGTTGTTTCCCCAGGACTCAACTATGCGCTGCTCAGAAAGGGACTCAAACCTTGGACCACATAGCCGCATTGAACTCTACATAATTTTAAAAAATCTCCATCGAAAATGAAAAACGAAATGATATATGTCAGAATATGACACCATTGTGTGCGCGCCACGGTGTTTTTTCTTATATACTTGGTCCTGGCATTGCATCTTTGGGAAATACCCTCTCCAAACCTGAAAAAAAAAGATATAAACAGATGTTTAAAGTTGAAAAATATAAATAATTCATTGAGTAAGATATTTGTATTTCAAGGTTCTGAAAAATATTTTAAAAAAAATTAATATTCAGCTTTATGTAGAGCAATATCCACTAAATGTGCTCAAAGCGCTTTACAATGGGTCTCTGGTCAACAGCAACATATAACATGTAGGACGGGTCATGACGCCTATTTGGCGATATTATAATTTTTCGGACAAAGACAAGGCTGATAACGGCCAGGTACTCATTTTACACCTGAGTACGGTTGGAGAATGTGAGTAAAGAGCCTTCTCCAAGGACTCAACTATGCGCCGAGCGCGAGGCTCGAACTCAGGACCTTCCGATCCGAAAGCGAGTGTCATGCCACAAGACCACATAGCCGCATACCTCGTGCTTCGCCTCATTCTTGTCATGGATGACCGACCTCATAATAAAAGCACGGTGCAGAAAACTACCAGATCCAGCGATTACAAGAAAACAAATTATTGTTTAAATTATATTAATGCTGTGCATAATTTAGTCTTAAAAATCACAACATCCACCAGCCTGATATAGATAGAATGCGCTTGGCCAAGGAGTTCACAACATTGCCATCTGGAAGTATAATGGACCAACACACAAACTCTGTGTAACCATGAACTTTTATAGTCTGGTTAATACAGTTTAGTGAGAACAACTCACAAACGCGGATGGCAAAAACAATAACAAAGGCCTGAGTGACGTCATCTGCATACTATCTATAACGTACTAAAACACAAATCTATGTGTAACCTTAAACGATTAATACAGTTTAGTGGGAACCACTCATAAATTTTAATATTGCTGGCTAAAAACAAAAACAAAGAGATGAGTGACGTCAATTTCGTTTCAACTATATTGCTTGAAGATGGGTTTATCATTTTTTACTGTATAGATAGAATGCAGATGACGTCACTGAGGCATTTGTTATTGTTTTTTGCCATCCACGTTTATTTATAATTCTCATTAAACTGTGTTAACCAGACTATAAAACTTCAAGGTTACACAGCGTTTTGTGTGTTGGTCCGTTATACTTCCGGAGGGCAATGTTGTGAGCTTCTTAGCCAAGCTCATACTATCTATATTTCTATTGGATGAATACAACTTGTTATTTTTGAACCCATTCCACAAACGGAGGTCAGTTTGAACAACATATTACTACAAGCCTTTTAACTCGTTCAACCCTAACACCAACTATATCCTTAGTTTAACCAGGTTACTTTTATCCCATGCCTATTTATTACATTTTTTTTCTGAGACAAATCATAGGCGTACTATCAAAGCTAATGTTTTTAGTTTTTACATGTTAACTCACTCAATCCTAGAGATTTTTGCTACTTTTCAAAATTGGAAAAAAATGTATTAAAAATGAGCATGTACGTAGATAATTTTATTCAACTACAATTAACATGCAAAAACTAAAAACATTGGCTTTGATACTACGCCTGTAATGTGTCTCATAAAAATGTATTAAATAGGCATGAGGTAAAAGTAACCATGGTAAACTACGGATATAGTCGGCGTTAGGGTTGAGTGAGTTAATGGTAGTTGAATAAAGCTATCTATGTACATGCTCATTTTTAATACATTATTTTCCAACTTTGCAAAGTATCAAAAGTCTCTAGGATTGAGTGAGTTAATATTACGGAAACGTGAATTCCAATTTGGACGTTTCTTTAAAAACATAACAAAATTATTAAGCCTTAACTCTCTCCTTACCGATCGTTTTCAGTATTTTTCCAAAATGGCAGGCTTACCCAGCAGAAAATATGATATTTCAAACTCAAACAATCTCTCTACAAAACAACTTTATATTCTCATTAATTAAACAAAGATCATTCTTCAAAGTTTGTGATGTACAAAATACATCTGAATAAGAAAAATGTATGTTGTGTCGTAACGAATGTGACGATTTTGCTGTAGGTGGTAAGGAGAGCGTTAAAACGAGTTAATTCATAATTTTGAATAAACGCAGATTATGATTAGAGTGAGATCAGATTGATTCGATTTTATGAGTAAAATTTTGCAAACATTTGCAGGGATGTTTCGGCTTAAGTTTTACAAATCAATACACACCGTGCGGCTATGTGGTCTAGTGGTATGACACTCGCTTTCGGATCGGGAGGTCCTGGGATCGAGCCTCACTCACTCGGCGCATAGTCGAGTCCTTGGAAAAGACTCTTTTCTCACATTCTCTCACTGTACTCAGGTGTAAAATGGGTTCCTGGTCGTTAACAACGTTGTCTCTGTCCGAAAAAAATTGTATTATCGCGTAACAGGCGTCTTATCAGATCCAACATGTTCAATGTTGCTGTTGGCCAGGGACCCGTTGTAAATCGCTTTGAGCACGTTTAATGGATATTGCGCTATATAAAAGCTCAAATTAATATAGGTGTCTTGCTAAGGGAACTGTTTTTTAATCACACCCTCACCCCACCCCCACCCCCTGTTTTTTTTCTTCATTAAATCAATTTCAACGTTTTAAAAAAATATTGCCTTAAATTTGTAATCGTTTTATATTTGAGCACGTTTAGTGGCTATTGCGCTATATAAAAGCTCAATTAAACTTATTTTAGATTTAGAGCGACACGATGAACTAACAATGTAAACCAAATTAGACTAGCCTGTGATTCGAACTTGACGACTCTTGTCTTTCTGGATCCTGTGAACATTCATTTTTATTGTTGTTTCTTGGGTGCAGACGAAGAATTTAGAGCCTGAAACTTTCCTTATTACTTTCTATGACCATTTTTGAAGCTGTTATAGATAGTTCGAAGATGACGTCACTCAGGTCTTTGTGATTGTTTCTTGCCATCCGCGTCTATGAGTAATGCTCAATGAACTGTATTAACCTGACTATAAACGTTCATGGATACACATAGTTTTGTGTGTTGGTCCGTTATACTTCCGGATGGCAATGTTATGAGCTTCTTCGCCAAGCGCATACTAACTATAGATAGTTCAAAGATGACGTCACTCAGGCCTTGGTTATTGTTTTTGCCATCCGCGTTTATGAGTTGTTCTCACTAAACTGTATTAACCTGACTATAAACGTTCATGGTTACACAGAGATTGTGTGTTGGTCCGTTATACTTCCGGATGGCAATGTTGTGAACTCCTTGGCCAAGCGCGGCGAGGACGAGAGACGCATGCGCACAACCAACATGATGTTCTCTCTCTAATAACTTTTCCGCCGGTGACGTCACAGACTATGGGTGACGTCCAATCAAAGGACGCTAGTCTTCCGCTAATCCCATTCCCTATTCATCCCTAAGGGGAAAGTTTTCTTTATGACTTACTCCAAGGGAAGACTGGAATAACCCAGACCATACTGCTGAGTCACGCCGCTGTCCCATGTCATTCGTTGAAGATACTGAAATAAAAATGACTTCCATTAAATTCGATTGAAAATGTGAACAATGCTAAACAAATAGGTTTAAAGATTTCTTTTATTTCTTTGAAGATTTAAAAATTGGATTCAACAGTCTGATGTCACGCCGCCCGGCAACGGCGGCCATCTTGGTTCTAAACAAAGAAAATCATTACTTTTTGTTTCTTCAAGCTGGCTAGAACTTTTCATATGTCTTGTGATCAGAATGTGTAAAAGTCGAAACATGATCATATTTATGTTTTTTTCCCCTATGGATACGCTTTTATGCTCGCCGGAGAAATATTTCATACGGGCGTCCGCCATTGTTCCGATAGTTTAGAGCCAGTGTTACTAAGTTACCATGCGTCATTAGGAAGGAAGTGACGTTACGACTATTTAATCCTATTGTGAGTGGGTGAAATAAATTTTAGCTTTCAAACTTAGATATGTGAGTTATTCTAAATTGCTAAAAGTAATTTTGGCCTAAATATTCTAGATTGAAGTTTGGCTTTACGATTAAATTTGTGAAAAATAGGAGCTTGACTTATCTTAAATGTGACCCTTCGCCTCAAAACGGTATAAGTCGGGTTGGTTAAGATGTTGAAAATTGAATTTATAGTCCGAAATATCAGACTTGTGTTGAGTTTATATGATTTATTGAGGAGAATGACAACCATATTTTAAGTATCTAATGCCAACAATTTATAATTTTGACCAGTTTAACATTTACTTCGGCTTTTAAGCATCTGGTTCGTTCCGACATAATACCGTTTTGAGACGATGGGTCACAAATGTTTTGGGCTTTTTTGTGCTAATATTTTCTATAAATTAGGGATCAAGGATGGGTATCTATCTGTCTACGCTCTACCAGTCATCCTCCTCTTACCACTTCTTCTTCTTCTTCTTCTTCTTCTTCTTCTTCTTCTTCTTCTTCTTTTTCTATTTTTTCTTCTTTTTTTCTTCATCTCCCGCCTCCTCCTCCTCTTCCTCCTCTTCTTGTTCTTGTTCTTGTTCATCTTGTTGTTGTTGTTGTTGTTGTTGTTGTTCTTGTTGTTGTTGTTGTTGTTGTTGTTGTTGTTATTGTTGTTGTTGTTGTTGTTGTTGTTGTTGTTGTTCTTCTTCTTCTTCTTCTTCTTCTTCTTCTACTTCTCCTTCTGTTTCCTCTTCATCTACTCCTCTTTCTTCTTATCCTCCTTCTCATCCTCCTTCGCTAGCACCGAAACCACCACCACAACCACCACCACCACCACCACCACTACTACCAACACCACCACCACCACCACCACTACTACCACCACCACCACATTAGAAGTAACTCAGATGGTTTACATCGATAACGTCAATAAATCCACCCAAAGCTACAAGATAAATAAATCTACTATTACACGATATTATATAGGATGGGTGTTGGAAACAATCAAAGTGTTTAAGGAGAGCTTCACATCCCTTTCATATCTTTTATGTCATATTATTGACAAGCTTCTCAGTGATATTTGATATTTGAATCTAAGATTAATAATGCTAAAATTTTAATGCCCTCAATATGGAAATTTCAATTTTTTAAAAAAAATTATTTTATTGAAAGTAGGACTAAAGTTTTATAGAGTCACTTACCCAAATTTTTACATGAAAGATAATTTTAACCCCCTTCTTACCAACTATAGGACAATCGTCACATTCGTTACGATACAACCAACATTTTTCTTATTCAAATATCTCTTGTACATCATAAAATTTAAAGAAAATGAACAGTGTGTTGTAGAGCATGTTTTGCTAAAGAAATTATGTATCGTAAGAGCTTTACTGCTATTGTGTTTGAGTGATAAAAAAAATATTTTTGTGCTAGTTTGGTGTGGAGTTTTGGGGAAAATCCTGAAAATGGCTGGTAAGGAGAGGGTTTAACTCTGAATTCACTTTTAGGCATCCATCTCTCCGTCAAAATAACGGCTTTACACGATGGGTCACATATTTTGCAGTTTTGTACTAGGCTTGAGTATTTTAGTTTAATATTGATGCTCGTTAAAAAAATGGCATTTGATTTTTTTTTCTCTGGCGCGTTTGCGCCATTAAAACATTTCTCTCGAGACCATTTCTAGACCATCCATTGCACATAATGACATCGACCAGACACCAGCGATGGAAAATACTCGTAAATTCTAGATTTATTTTTTTAGTGTGTGTAAAGGAAATCTTAAGACTTTCATTCTTTCGTGTTGTGCCGTGCCTCACTGCTTTGGCAGCAGTTTCTAATGGCCTTACATTACACTACAATGTTATGATAATCTATCCAGGCAACGAAATCGTTGCCGCACTTGCGTACAGTATCGAACCCGCCCGGTAGCCTCGTCACACCACAAAGCTCCACTTGATGCTCTGTGTTTCAGGTTCTTTTTTTTGTGCGTGCTTTTTGAGCTTTTTTATATAGCGCTAAACATGCTCAAAACGCTTTACAAGGGGTCCCTGCTTTACCAACAGCAACACGTAACATGTAGAAAGAAACATGTCGCCTGTTGGGCGATATTGCAGTTTTTTCCGATTGAGACAACGCTGTAAACGGCCAGGTACTCATTTTATACCTGAGTACGGTGATAGAAAGTGAGTAAAGAGCCTTATGCAATGACTCAACTATGCGCCGAGCGAGCGAGGCTCGAACCCAGGACCTTCCGATCCGAAAGCGAGTGTCATACCACTAGACCACATAGCCGCACAAGGTTCTTACTTACAACGGGTACATGTCGGACAGGCGGGAATTTCCCCACTGATGAAGCGCCGTTGTCCTTCGGCAGCAGCAGCCTCTTATGGTTTTCACACTACTATGTTATGACGATTGACCCAATCAGCAAAGTCCGGTCCGCATTCCTGCACCGTCGCGAACCGGCCCGGTAGCATCGTCACAACATACCGTTCAACTAGACGCTCTGCCGTTTCGGGTTCTTGCCAACATCGGGTACATGTGGGACAGATGGAAAGTCCCCACTTATGAAGCGCACTTGCCGTTAGGCAGCTCCTCGACCGAAGCCGATTCGCAACCACCAAGTGTCTCCTCTTACTGGTATCAAAGCCTGGCAACTTCTCACCAAGCCAGATTCTCGATCTCAGTCGATTTGCTGCTACTCAATGTCTCCTCTTGCTGGTACAGAAGCATCAGGGCTAACCCACATTGGAGACTGACTCCGACGACCCGGCACTGCCGTCCTCTGCCGTCTTCCGGATAAAGACGATGGGTAGGTTTAGCGGCCCTTCTCTTTATTCTTATTATCTTGTCCTTGCCCGACGTCTTCCCCCCCCCCCGGAAGACGGCAGGGGACGGCAGTGCCGGGTCGTCGGAGTCAGTCTCCGGTGTGGGTTCGCCCTATTGGGTCACCCCACCTTGTCGTCAGAGGGGGTGCGGTGCATAAGCCATATCGCAAGGGCAGTGGTGTTAATTCCTGTGGACCGTCCAGAGACCATCCATCCCTTGAATGCGGCTGTGTGGTCTAGTGGTATGACACTCGCTTTAGGATCGGAAGGTCCTGAGTTTGAGCCTCGCGCTCGGCGCATAGTTGAGTCCTTGGAAAAAGGCTCTTTACTCACTTTCTCTCACCGTACTCAGGTGTAAAATGAGTACCTGACCGTTAACAGCGTTGTCTTTGTCCAAAAAATTGTCATATCGCGTAACAGGTGGCATGTCCCGTCCTACGTGCTAAATGTTGCTGTTGACCAGGGACCCCCTGTAAAGCGCTTTGAGCACATTTAATGGATATTGCGCTATATAAAGCTCAATTTTTTTAATAGCCCGCTCAGATATGTGCTATAAAATAGCCACCCAAACCGGAATCCAAAAGGCTTTGCCATATTATTCATGCGTGTGCAACAGCATCATATACTGGTTCTTGATCTCACACTACTATGTTATGACGATCTATCCAGGACGCAAATCTCATCACCGCAACCGTGCACGGTCGCGAACCCGTCCGGAAGCTTCGTTACATTGCACCGTTCAACTAGACGCTCTGCGTCTTTGGGCTCTAGCAGCTGAGCATGTTCTCTAACTTCCTTTGCTCTCTTGTTTATCTTTGTCCGAGCAGGCCTGAGAGGGTGTGACAAATCCCGCGTTTTGATTGGTCAAAAATTTATCCCGGAATATACTTTAATTTTTAAAAAAAGTAGTCTTTCAGAGCCGTAGTTTATCCCGGTTTCTATATCGTGAAACGGACAATAGCAATTGATTACGACCCTTTGGATAGGACGCTAGTTTATCGCAAAGTGCTTTCCGACAAATCTGAGTGACACAGTTACCCATGATGTGTGGATGGGGGGAGGGGGGGGGGTCAGAAAAAAAAATCTTGACTGTACCGTTTTGAGTGTGGAGCGAGTGCTGTTGGCGGGACCCCCTATACTTTACATACCATGGACTACCGGCAGCGACTTCTTATAGGGGACGAAATTTGTACTATAGGAAATGAGATGAGCGGAAGTATAGCGTCCCTTGATTGAACGTCACCTTACAGAGAGAACGTCAAAATGGTTTTGCGCATGCGCCTCTCTCGTCCTCGCTTTCGGTGAAGTGTCATGCCGCTTTCACCGGAAGCGAGGACGAGAGACGTATGCGCACAACAAACATGACGTTCTCTCTCTAATCACTTTCCCGCCGGTGACGTCCAATCAAGGAACGCTACTCTTCCGCTAATCTCATTCCCTATAAGTAGATGTCTAATGGTCATATTGAACCCCTTTACCGATACACTTTATTTTGATTGGTTTGATGATGTCATAAAATGCCCACACTAGTCAATAGATCTGTGACTCGATCCCCACTAGATAAAGGTTTGTATTTTAGGGCTGATTTATTTTGTTTTGTCTCGCAGTCGTCCAGCAAAGCATTATCTTTCAACTAAGAATACATCACATACCGCTCAACAACCATTTAAGCAAAATTACAAAAGATACATCCCCTTTCTGCCCCCTATGTCAACACCCCAATGAAACAGTAACACATCACTTGCTTGAATGTCAACCTCTTGAAGACCTGAGATGCACATTCCTCCCACCAAATCCAAGCATCAGTAACACACTTTATAGTCACCTGGAACAATTACAAAAGACGACTAACTTCTACGTCATGGCACAAGACCGAAGGGCTAGAGCTCAGGTGGTTGTTGGTTTGGATAAGTAAGTAAGTAAGTCTCACAATCGTGTACATATATGCAGGTCCCTATATCCGACAATATTTCGCCATTCCATCACAATGAGCCCATAAGGAATTGGGTTATCAGGCCTGCAAAAAAGTGCACGTCACAAAATACCCTCTCCTTTTCAGATTTCTCGTATTTCACTAATTCCTGATCCCAAATCTTCAACTTTTATAGGTCAGTAAAATTGTTGATTTTTATTCGGTAATTTCATATTTCATCTTGCAAACACATATCATGGTTAAAACGGGAAACGATCGGTCTTTTGTATTTGATTCCATTAAAGGATTGTAAGTTGTAAGATATGTCTGCCCATAAAATTGTAAACTCTCTCTCTCTCTCTCTCTCTCTCCCTCTCTCTCTCTCTCTCTCTCTCTTTCTCTCTCTCTCTCTCTCTCTTCTCTTCTCTCTACCTCGTTTTCTCTCTCTCTCTCTCTCTCTTTCTCTCGCTCTCCCTCTTTCTCTCTCTCCCTATTTCTCTCTCTCTCTCTCTCTCTCTCTCTCTCTTAGTTTTTTTTTGTCCAGGTCTTTGTATGTCTATTTTTCTAAATAGCTCTTTATCCACCTACCTATCTATCAATCTGCTATTATATCTATCTATATATTCGTATAATTAATATCGATCTAACTATTTATCTATATCCATGTTTATCAATCCATATATACAGCTATCTGTTTTTCTTGCTATCTATGACATTCGTTCTGCTTCTCAATGCATAATAAAAATCAAACTGCAATAACATACGATGCCATTGGCAGAAAATAGATCCCATTTCCGGGTGCGGAACGTACAAAGCATTTATTATCTCCAACACAACAAATCAAATCCTTTGCTATGCAAATTGTCAAAAGAGTTTCTTCGTATCGTTCAGGCCTGGACACAACATATCGAATTCCAACGATACTTGATAATTGATACGCACATGATAATTATAGGACACGATTGGGGCTGGGCAGAACTTCGTATCGTTTGAGCCTTGAACAACATATCGACTTCCTACGATACTTGATAATTGATACGCACATGATAATTGTATGACATGATTGGGGCTGGGCAGAGAATCGACTATCATCTTCATGTGCCATTCGTATCAATCTTAATTTGAACTTCCCATCAGTGGCCATAGAGGACATAACATTGTACGTAGATTTCGCATGACCTGTCCAATCACACTGAATCGGAGAGTGACGAGTGTATAATGGGACATGTTCATGATAATCTTTCTGACCATGAGATTTTGCGTTTTTAGAACGTAATACACGGTGTTGGTGGTATTGGTGGTGGTGGTGATATTGTTGTTGTTGTTGTTGGTGGTGGTGGTATTGTTGGTGGTGGTGGTGGTGGTATTGGTGGTGGTGGTGGTGGTGGTATTGGTGGTGGTGGTGGTATTGGTGGTGGTGATGGTATTGGTTGTGGTATGGGTGGTGGTGGCGGTATTGGTGGTGGTGGTGGTGGTATTCGTGGTGGTATTGGTGGTGGTGGTGGTATTGGTGGTGGTATTGGTGGTGGTATTGGTGGTGGTATTGGTGGTGGTGGTGGTATTGGTGGTGGTATTGGTGGTGGTGGTGGTATTGGTGGTGGTATTGGTGGTGGTGGTGGTATTGGTGGTGGTATTGGTGGTGGTGGTGGTATTGGTGGTTGTGGTATTGGTGGTGGTATTGGTGGTGGTATTGGTGGTGGTATTGGTGGTGGTGGTATTGGTGGTGGTATTGGTGGTGGTGGTGGTATTGGTGGTGGTGGTGGTGGTATTGGTGGTGGTATTGGTGGTTGCGGTATTGGTGGTGGTATTGGTGGTGGTGGTGGTGGTATTGGTGGTGGTGGTGGTATTGGTGGTGGTGGTATTGGTGGTGGTATTGGTGGTGGTGGTGATATTGGTGGTGGTGGTGGTGGTATTGGTGGTGGTGGTGGTTGTATTGGTGGTGGTGGTGGTGGTATTGGTGGTGGTATTGGTGGTGGTGGTGGTAATGGTAGTGCTAGTGATGATTGTGATGATGATGGTGATGATGATCATGATGACGATGATGATGATGATAATGCTGATGATGGGTGGTGTTGGTTGTGGTGGCCTGAGGTACTGTAGCAAATGTCTTAAATCAATAATGCATTTCCTAGATAACACCAAAGTGACAATTCAGAGAACAGCATAGGAATAAGATAAATATCTTTAAAAGTGTATCTGCCGCTGTTTCATAAAAAAAAATTGAGCTTTTATATAGCGTAATATCCACTAAATGTGCTCAAAGCGCATTCCCTGGTCAACAACAACATTTAACATGTAGGACGAGACATGACGCCTATTAGGCGATATTATAACTTTTCTGACAAAGACAACGCTGTTAACGGCCAGGTACTCATTTTACACCTGAGTACGGTGAGAGAATGTAAGTAAAGAGTCTTTTCCAAGGACTCAATTATGCGCCGAGCCAGGCTCGAACCCAGGACCTTCCGATACGAAAGCGATGTCATACCACTGGACCACATACAAACTTATATTTTCAGATCTTCATTTCTAGCCAAAGCACATCATAGATTACAAAGAGTTCCACCCCCACCCCTCTTTCTCCTCCTCCTCCTGCTCTTCCTCCTCCTCCTCCTCCTCCTCCTCCTCCTCTTCCTCCTCCTCCTCCTCCTCCTCCTCCTCCTCCTCCTCCACGTCTTTTTCACCTTCTACTACCACCAATACTAAATTAACAACCAAAGGCTGATAACTGTTGTATTGCGTCTTTTGACAAAACACACCTTTGTCAATTTTCCCAGTTACCTTTTATCTCTCTATCGGTCAGGATGACCTCTACAACTTGTTTTTTTTTAAATAAAAAAATAGAGCTTTTATATAGCGCAATATCCACTTAACGTGCTCAAAGCGCTTTACAAGGGGTCCCTGGTCAACAGCAACATTTAACATGTAGGACGAGACATGACGCCTGTTAGGCGATATTACAATTTTTCGGACAAAGACAACGCTGTTAATGGCCAGGTACTCATTTTACACCTGAGTACGGTGAGAGAATGTGAGTAAAGAGCCTTTTCCAAGGACTCAACTATGCGCCGAGCGAGGCTCGAACCCAGGACCTTCCGATCCGAAAGCGAGTGTCATACCACTAGACCACATAGCCGCACAACTTGTCAAAATTATTGTCCCCAAGAGAATAATAGAATAATAATATAATAATACAAGGGATTCCCGTAGCTCAGTTGGTAGAGCACTCGCTTCTCACGCAAAGGGACCGAGATCGATGCAGGGTGCAGTCGAGTTTTTCTTTTCTCACTCTCCCTGTCTACCCAGCAGTGAATGGGTAGCTGGGTCTGTTAGATCTGGCGGAAAGTACTTTGCGATAGACTAGTGTCCTAACCTAAGGGTAGCAGGCAATTGCTATTGTCCGTTTCACGCTATAGAAACCGGGATAAACTCCGGCTCCGTGGGCCTTGTGGATCTGAAGGACACAAAAAAGACAAAAAAAAAACAAAACAAAAAAAAAAAAACAAAACAAAAACAAAACACGCACGTACACACACACACACACACACACATATATATATATATATATATATATAT